>NC_034606.1:50268205-50298205 GCF_900095145.1 Mus pahari | reverse complement strand
GACATCCACTGTGCGTGCATACACCTATACACCACGCATATATACACCTGTATTCACATGTATAACCACACACACATGACCATGCACATATGCACTCGAACACACACACACACACACACACACACACACACACACACACACACACACACACACACACACACACACACACACACACAGGCACAGTGCTACCAAATTCAACAGCTTTAACCTTCTAAATCCTTGTCTTAGGCATTTCTGCTCCAGGTCCCAGGCGCTTCTGGTATTCCTCCTCAGCACGTCTGTACCTCTTAGAGATATAATTAAGCCTGTTTTTTTCCCCCATTGAAAAATGTAGCCCCCTGGGGCAGCTCACCTTCATGTCTCAGCTCTGCTGTGTAACCTGAAACTGATGTTCTGGGATTCTTGATCCTGAACACAAAGTCCACAGGTCCAGGAGGGGAAGTCTGTCTCCTGGGGTTGGTGCTCCTCTCACTCACCCCAGAGCCCATCCAACCTCCTTCCATGTGATGTATTCAGTTGCCTATCAACCGCTTAAAATGACATAAAATCGTCTGGGCTCTCCGTGCACCTGACTGGTTTTCAAACACTCTATCCAGATCGCTGGAGTCATACCTTCTGGTTCTTGGGCTGCCTCTGTGCTGGCCAGTTGTGTGACCTTATGCAAGGTCTCATGTGGTCTTTAGTTCAGCTTCTGACATGAAAGCGCCATGATTCGAACTGACAGAGTGGAATGGAGTGGACCGGGCTGTCAAAATATTTCAACTAACAAGATGATGAATCAAGACACTGCGTGTGATGTAGTAGCAAGGGAACAGACAGTGGCTTGAGTGGGGAAAGGCACACGTGACAGTCTGAAAGCTATGTGTCATCACCAAGCAGAGAGGAAGAAACTATCACTCCCTGCAGCCAGACTAGGGGTAGAGTGCATTTAGTGTAAAGCCAAGGCATGGTTAGTCCTGCATGCCTGGTTCTTGGAGCCTCTCAGTGCCTGGTTTACTCAATGGATGGCTGCTGAATGTGTGAATCATAGGGGTCAAGCACTGGATGTAGCATATAAAGTGGGAAAATATTGGGAACTAGTGACCAACTGCCCAAAGCGTTGACATTTCAGATGGTGACCACCTTGGAGGAGAATGGGCAGTAAGAAAGTGCTGGGCTCACTGTCTGGCCTCAGTGGCCACCTCCCCCCATGCCAGACACTGGAAAGACGATGTCACCAGATCCAGCAAACCTCCCAGTATCAGAATCACAGGCTGTGACAGGTAGCATGAGCCATAACAAGGGGCTTAAGTCAAGGAGGGGATACTGTTGGCTCGGTGTCCTGAACACACGGGGCCTATGTGATGGGGACTTTGCGATGTCTACACACACGTGTCCTGAGGTGCAGCAGAATGTCGCAGATGAAGACGGGAAGGACCCTACGTCTGAACGTGAAGTTCATCTGTTTCATAACTGCCTTCTACGTGCAGCTATGTATGCGGCATCCTTCGGGATGTTGCAGAGAAAGGCGAGTTTTACCATGTGGGATATTCTTCTCGTGGTCTCAGACACCCATCCAGTTTCAGCCTTTGAAGCATTTTTGTATTGGGGGGTGGGGGGTAAGGAATGCTTGTTGAACCTACACATGACTAGAGTGCAGCTGGGTGGGGGAAAGAGCCTGCAGGGCAGGGGTGGGGAAGACCTCCAGTGGCCAGGCTGAATCTGGTCCCCACCATTGATCTGTTAAGATGACCAGCTTCATCCATGAGGAGGGAGGAGCCAAAGGTGAAGCTCTGAGAGTAAGGTGCCCCAAATTCCAGTTACCAGGGCCACAGTCCAGGTAGGACAACCCATGGATGCTTCCACTGCTCGGGCCTGACTCAAAAATACTCCAGCAAGGAGCTGGAGGGATGGCTCAGTGGTTAAGGCCACTTGCTGCTCTTTCAGAGACTGGGGTTTTGTTTCCCAGAGCCCACATGGTGGCTCACAATCATCTATAATTCTAGTGTCAGGGCGTCTAACACCCTCTTCCGACCTCTGTGAACATCAGGCATGCACACAGTGCACAGACATATATGTAGGCAAAACACTCAAACACACGGAACAAAATAAATAGTTCTTTAAAAAAAAATCATTCAGTGAACTCGGCAGAGGTTTCTGGAATTTTAGAGCCAGCACAGCAGGAATTAGGGCTGTGTCTGAACTCCCCACACCCTGCCTTCCCTACTTGCCCGAGAAACCCCATAATGGCCGGAAAGGAAGGAGGACAGGTGTCTACACTGCATATTTAGAATACCAAATGTCACTCAGCATGTTTCAGCAAAACTCATCAGCCATATTTTGGGATTATTATAAATGTACCCCGCCCCAAGTCTCCAGTGAGCAAAAGCAGATACATCAAGCAGACACCTGCAGGCAGCCAAGTGGAGGAGGTAAAGCCCAGGGCGCAGCTGCCCTGGCGAGAAACGA
This sequence comes from Mus pahari, assembly GCF_900095145.1. Classification (NCBI taxonomy): domain Eukaryota; kingdom Metazoa; phylum Chordata; class Mammalia; order Rodentia; family Muridae; genus Mus; species Mus pahari. The sequence continues at coordinate 50,295,757 of NC_034606.1, read as the reverse complement.
AGAGAAATTCGAAGAGATCCAGCTTGGCTCTACACCTCCCTGATCCACATCGGGTACAGGGAACCGGTATTTCTGCAGCACCGGGCTCGCACATGCTAGAGACTGCTGGCTGTGCCTGGGACGAGAACCACTGTTTTCTGTTGTTTGTTGGGGGAGGAAATAAAACTCAGGGTGGCTGAGAGACTCCCTGAAGATCACACGGCTAGGAAGACACAAACCAGGACTCCAGAACCTGGGCCACTGTGCCTTCGTCCCCCGAGCCGTGTGGCTTTAACAAGAGAAAGGCAAGAAAGGTTTGGAGAATACTCTGGAAGGATGTACTGAATTGCATTGGGAGGAGCAAGGAGCTGTGTCCTTTTCCTTTCCTACGTCCTTGCCTTGACCCTAGTGCTCCTCACCTACCTGCAGGGTCCTCCCAACCTCAACCCCAACCACATACAGGTGTCCCCAAACATACTGAACCCTAACCCACCCTCTCCAGGACCTCTCTCCTTCCTCCCCATGGTTGTCAATCTCCACACTTAACTGATGTACAATCACCCAAGAGACAGAGAAGCACACCTCTAGGTTTCCCTGGGGATGAACTGGGATGGGTGGGGCCGCCCGCAGGATGGGGATCCAGACATAAAGGAGGTTAAGGGTAAAAGGCAGAACGGGTGCTCCCTGCCTGGCCCCTGCTTCCTAGCTGCCACGAGGTGAGCTAATCCACGGTGCCCTCTCTGTCACGATGACCTGTGCCCTTGAGAACCGAGGGCGGAAAGGAAAGCTCCCCTGTTCCCCTCAAGGATTTTTGTCACTGAATGAACGAAAGAAATCAAAGAAGGAAAGGACATGACTGCTCCTAGATATGGCAGAGAAGGTTTACTATAGATATGAGAGCCAGCATAGCCAGAGGTGAGGACATCTGGGAGAGGCCAAAATGGGCATGACCCTGAGCCATGGGAGGACAGAGGGGAGAGGAAAGAGGAGAGCTAGACCAAGCGACCAGGAGGGTAAAGGGTAGATGTAGCCCCAGAGTGGTGGGGCTACATAGAGAAGGGCAGCCTAGCCCCTGGACTAGAGGTTAGGGACGGGGGCGGGGTGTGCCAGCTAGGAGGACATTGTAACAGGCAGGGACTCCTCCACACAGGCCCTTGGGCCAGGGCTCATGGTTTCCACTGGAGCTTGTAGCCCCTTTATCCCCACGGTCTAGAAGGTAAGTCTAGTCGCAGGATCCTCCAGTGGTTCTGGATACCCGATGGGTGCGAGGGCCTGGTACCTCCTAGTAGATGTTTTTGTGCATATTTGGACCCCTGTACATATGTGTGTGTGCTCAAGAAACAAGGTTGGGGGCAACCCAATGATGGATCCGTGGTGTCATCTATCCTGAGTCTCAGCAGGAGAGTTTAGCAGCCCTTCCCATGTTCCAGGCCCTTACCCGGACCCTGTTGGCGGTTGTTTCTCTGTGACCTCTGATCGTCTTGGCTTGTATTCAGTCTGGGCCCTTCTTTCTCTTTCCTCTCACCATGCTAATGAGCTCATCTACTCTCTGAGACCCTAACTACCTTCCCTTCTGGAGGGATCCAGTCCATGGTTCTAGTCACATCTCTGAGGGTGTTTGACAAGCGTTTTAAACTCACTGTCTGAACGAACGGTTCATAACCTTACACTTTCCTGTCACCACACCACAGCTGTGGGCTGTCATAGGTAGGAAGCGGGCCACCCAGTGGGTCTCAGGTTCTACCTTGAAGAGTAGAGGCTGAGCTCTTTCAATCACAGCAGGCAAGCGCACTCCTCAAGAGCATCCTGAGCTCTGCAGTACTGCCAGGCCACCACATGGCATCGCAAGGTGATGACTTGCTGTCTGGGAGGCAGCTCCAGGGCAGGAGGCATGTACCAGCAGCCATGAGCACCAGAGGGCTCTGGTGGGCAGAGCAGTATCCCAAGGCTCCCAGGGTTCACATCTGGCTTGTTCAGAGGCCTGTCCCAGCACTGTGCACACCTGTAGCCCACCTGCAGCCCCACCTGCTGGCTGCGCTGCACTGTGCACACAAGGCCCACCTGCGGCCCCACCTGCAACCACACCCGCTGGCTGTGCTGCACTGTGCACACATGGCCCACCTGCAGCCCCACCTGCTGGCTGTGCTGCCATTCATCTACAGGCATCATCGGGCCTCACTCTGGGATGGGTAAGGGGAGCAGATGGATGTTCCTTTGCTACATCTAGTCCTTTATACCTTCTCACTGACTCTGTGAGAGATACCTTCTCAAGACCCGTGCCTGTCATCTGTTCAGACGGACATCCTACACTCATGTACCTGCAGTTTACAGACCCCAGGTACTTAGGTATATCTCTACACGTGAGCTCAGAGGATGAACTTTCCAGACACTTACCAGGCCAGCCTTCCAGTCTAACCTTAATGATCACCATTGCCCAGGAGTGAAGCGGGCATCATCCCAGTCCAGCTTCCTTAGGAACCGGGACAGTTCCACCCACACAGTTTCAACTCCATAGCTCTCGTAACTGGGTGATGGCATATTTAGTGCTTAGCTTGGGTAAGGCACCCCATCATACCATCTGTTCCTCTTTTGGAGCGGTGGCTGCAGGGGGCTGCTGGCCATCAGCTAGGCTAGGCTGTGGGCCTAAGGGGTCCCAGAGCTGTCCCAGCAGGGAAGGCAACATAGTCACCATTGGGCAACCCGCTCAGGCCACACTCAGCAGAATCCCAGGGGACATTTGCAGTCACCTGGGCAAGGGCCGGGACTCTTGGCTGTTCTTCATGGCCCATTAGCATCACCTCAGTAGGCCCCAAGCAGAGATCAGGGCCCCACTGAGCTCTTCCCCCTACTCCTGGCTATGGGTTGGGAGTGTATGTCTCATGTTTAAGAGACCTTTGAGCATCATCTGCATCTGTGAGCTTGGGGGCGGGCCATCTCCTGTGGTGCTGAGAGGTCTCAGGCAATGAGTAGATCCTAACTTTGCTCCACGCCTGCCCCCCCACCCCCAAGGAACACAAAAGGTGTCTGTCCTCTTCTTACCCTTCTGTCTGGCCCCCTGTGAGAGATGCACCTCCCCGCCCCCTGCCCTGCCTGCACCTCCCGCCTGCCTCGTGGCAGAGTCAAGCCCTGGCCCATCCCAGACTGAGGAGGAGGAGGCAGGGCCCCTCACCCGGGAAGCAAGTTGGCTGCTGGCCAGGGTGTGGCCCCGGGTGACAGGGCTGTGCCTCCCGGAGAAGAGAAGGCGCCTAATCCCCGGGATTTGCCGTGAAAGCCAGGACAGGGCCAATCACTCCTCGCTGGGCAGGGATGGCTGCGCTGTTGTTTTAGGTGGAGTTTCTGAATGTCATTTGCAGTGCCCACTGATCCCAGGCCAAACCTGCCAAATTGGATTTCAGGGCAGGGTCAGTCTCTCATATTTAACCCCTTAGGAGGTAATGGTTTAGAGAGGCAGTTCAGATCCTCCTAGCTCTGGCCAAAAGTGATGAATTGACGCCAAAGAGCCTACGAAAGCAAGACCTTAAGTCTTGAGTGAGTTCTTCTGGCTGTATTCTGGGGCCACGGTGTGCAGGTGTACACTGCGTACAGACGAAGCTAGGAGTGGCACCCCTAGGGTTCTGTAGTGCGGAACACGTTCAACTGCCCGTGGCAGTCTTGACACATATGACTCTCACCCTTTTGAGATATGTAGCCAGCTTCTGAAACCCAACCACCTTCAGCCGTGGAAACCCAACGGATGCGTGCTAGAGAAGCTGGCGGGCGGGGTTTTGAAAGCACGTGAGTGGAGCTGCTTCCCAGAGATCGGTGCAGGGCCTGGCACTCGGCAGGGTCACACCTGTCCTCGTGGGATGAGTAAGACAATTCAAGATTGGCAGGTCATGGGAGGCATGCCCTCCATTTTGCTATAGGCCAGGCCAGACTCACCGGTCCAGGCTATAGGACATGCCTGTTAAACAGTTCCCAGACAGTGAACTGGAGTGAACAGCCCTACACTACCCCATTAAACCACGTGTGTACTGCCACCCAAGGGTGCGCTGAGCTTCCCCCAAGGAGTTCATCTGTTTACAGCCTATGCAGGCAGAGTACTCTAACCCTGTGCTTAAACATACACATCACCTTGATCCTTACAGTCCCACGGGGCAAGAACTACTCTGTTGATCTTCTGAGATGAAAACAGAGAATGTGTGTGATCAGACTGAAGCTACAGAACCAGAAGCGAAGACCCACAAATCAAGCCCGGAACAGCTCGTATCAGCTTGTACATGACCCTAAAAGAAGCAAACCAACCCTTGGTGTTTTTTAAACAGTATGTGTCAGTTGATGAGACCTGTACCCTGTGCACCCACAGATGAGACTTTAAATACTAGTCCAGAATGAAAAGTGTTTCCATGACCTTTAAGAGGGGATGTGGGGGAGGGGCATAGCAGGTCATACCTCTAATGTTAGCACTTGGGGTGGGGGTGGGGGGTTAAGGCAGGAGGACTGCCACGAGTTCCAGGCCAGCCTGTGCATCAAAGTGAGACTTTACTTCAGAACAAGGGCAATAAATAAAAAAGGTGGGGTACGGGAGCTGCAGGAGTGGATATGCACTTGTGCCCAGGTGATGTCGGAAACATGGAATACTTTTTCATATTTAAGATCAGTGTCTACTTTTGAATACTGGCTGGACCATCTCTCACCAGCCGGGCTCAGATCCTTGGACACGGTCTCCAGTTCTGTACCCCTCCCAAACCTCAGTGTGGGCCATGCAGGTGGTTTTCTTCTTAGGGACATCTCCCTATCAGACAGACACACAGGGTGACATCATGGGGGCTCATGCCTGCTTGATCTATACGTATCAGGCTCACCCATGGACTTCAACAAAGGCTCTGGCTCAGGCAGCTCCCTAACCCTACTCTTCAGGTTAGCTGAATGTGTGTGTCAAAAGCATGACTCTGCTGCTGGTCCCGTGAGACACCATCTCTTCTCTGGAATCTGTGAGGGATCGACTCTCCCTGCTCCTTCCCTGGCTCAGCTGTGTTCCTCCTGTGTCCCACCTGACCACAAACTTGGACCTGCTTCCACCCCAGCCAGGTCTGGCATGTATAGCCATTCTCAGACGTGACACCAGAGACCCTGGACTCACAGCATCTGAGCATCCTCACTGGACTTCTGTAGTCCTCTACGCACCTGACACGCGAAGGCCTCTCACAAATTCCTTTCTGGGTCACGGTGAGAGGGACTCTGTAATCAGGGTAACTCTTTCCCAACCTAACACAGCAACAGTGCCCAAATCGAGCCAGCCCATCTTTTCATCTTGCATTCCAACTTTCCAGGCTGCATGGGGCTTGGCCAGCCACGCCCATGCGTGGGACTGAAGAGGCCACCCTTCTTCTCCCTAGGGATACCTAGAAGCTGTGTCCCCAAAGCCATCTAGGGGCCAAGGAGCTTGAGGACAACAGAGAACAGACCTACAGGTTTGACTGCTAGCTGGCCAGAGGACCCATTTTTCCTCTGCAAACAACCCTATCAGTTCCGAGTGGCTATCATCTGGGAGGCTGTACTGATGAAGGAGTTCAGTGCCGAAGCTGGGTGACAGTTCCTGACATCAGGTGACTCCAGAGCAAAACTTGGCAAAATCTCCTAACCCTGTGCCTGCACCTGAGGTGGCACTAGGGTCTTGAGGCCTGGCCCTGATGCTGTACTACTACATGGTAAGCTGCCCGCAAGGCAGAGCAGGGAACCAATCAGGAATCAAACATCACATGCATCCACACATTCACGCTCCTTGTATGCGCTCATTGCTGCTCTCGGCCCCCTACCCAGCCCTGCACACAATCAGACCTTGGGACTTGCCCAGAAATGAGTGTGAAGTGAAGAGAGGGTGGTCACAGCAGCCAACCAGAGCTGTCTCCAGCTGGGAGGGTTCCGTTCAGCTTTCAAATAACCTTCCTGGATCATCCATGACCCTGACCGAAACCTAAGTTCCCAACCCTGGAATTAACTGCTCAGGCACTACGGCCCTGGAGGCTGGCCTGCCAGTCCATGGGCAGATGGGGGTAGGTGGGCAGAAGGACATGATGCTGAGTGTTCCCACATACCCTGGTATAGCACCTGCTAGAGCAGAGACTCATGGGTACTAGCCAGGTAGAGAATTGTGGGCACTCCAGTATCCTGTCCCACCCCCAGTGAACCCCATCTCCTAGTCCCATGGATCTCAGAAGGTCTTTACTCCTAAATGTCAGGTTGGATCCAGAATCTCAAGACTATTTATATAGGACCTAGACCTACCGGTGTTGACAGATGCCAGTGGGATAGATATCATTGGGTATATGCTGCCAAGAAATGGGCTTCATGGTCACCTCATAGGGGTCGATAAAGTGACTGCAAAGTGGACTGGCCTTGGCTCTAAAGGAGTCCTCCTACACCTCCCACCCGACAGTTGTGTGACCTCCTCCGAGAAGCCTGCCTTGTGTGTTCCACTGTTACCATCAGCACCACCACGGCTGTCTATAGATAACTATTAGGCGATCTTTCAAGCATTCAAGGGTCCTGTGGAGGATGATGGGGGTGCGGAGTCAGGATGGCAATGCAAAATTAGGCCGCAGGCCAAAAACAAAACAAAACAAAACAACCCACAAACAGACAGATACAAATGCATGGCTGAGCGTTCCCAGCTCCTCTCAGCTCGGGTGAGGCTTTGGTAGAAATTCTGGCAAAGCTGACACCTCATTCTAGATAGATTCTATTTTTTTTTTTTTTCACTTCTAGATAAACAGAGTTGAGAAGTTTCGTGGAGGCAAGCTAAAGAGAGGCCCAGGGTCCGGGTATCCTCTAAAACCCAGAGGCTCAGACAGGGCTCAGGCTGACAGTGAGTGGCCCACAATTTTCGTGGCCAAGGGTTCCCCCATTACTCGCTGCTCTAGTCAGCTTGAAGCACCCTGAGTGCAGCCCCAGCTCTGCAGAGTGAAGTGTGAACTCCTGAGGGGACCGGGAGGCTCTGTGGTGGCCCAAGCATGCCCCAGGCACTTACAGAGCCACAGGCGGGAAGAGCATCCCTCAAGTGTCTCTGACAGCTGGAGAGAGAGAGAGAGAGAGAGAGAGAGAGAGAGAGAGAGATGCATCTCCCTGATCCCCTAAAACCCAATGACTACATTAGAGGAAGCCTGGCCTTTTGAGTCGCCCCTCCCCCACCTCCCTCCCCACCTTCTCTCTCAAGCACTTCCCTGTCTTGTCACTTTCAAGGGCCTGAATGCCATGGCCACCGGGGTCAAAGGCTCATCGTTGTCTGCTTATTTTGCGGGACTTCCAGACTTAGAGAACTCTGTCCACGCCAGCACTGGGTGTCTGTGTTTCTAGGTCTTTCTACTCCACTGCTGGCCCTTGTTCCTCCATCCCTGAGTGAAGATAATTTCCCTATGTCTCAGGGATTGAAGGCTGGGTCCTGAGTTCTAGGCTCACTGGGGCTCCTGAATATGTGAGGAGACTCTCCTTGCCTCTCTAGGGAAGCCCTTTGTAGGGAGTGTACACACGGGTTGTGGCCTCAACAGGCAGGTTCATCTAGCCCAGTGAGCAGGCAGGCATCCCGGCATGACCATATTCAGGCCCATGTCCGTCGCCAGGGACACAGGATGGGAACAGTAGGTGGCAGGCCTGCTTAGTCCCGAACCATGCTTTTGCTGATGGCCAAGCCTTGGGGGTATTGCTTAAAGCGTAGCCTGAAGTGAGTAGTGCGTGGTTCAAAATCAATCAGAAGATCCCCAGCCCCGCGTTTTGTGGTTGCACAGTCTTACAAGGTCATCAGCCTCTATTCCATCCTTTGCCCAAGGGAGAGCTTCCTGTCCCGTTCCCAGCAGTCACGTTTGCAAGGACTGAACAAGAACGCGGGGGCGAGAGTGTGCAGTGGTGGCAAGAAGCCAGGAGTGCTAAGCCCCAGAGTTGCTTTATGTTGGGCCAAAACTCAGAAAACTCCATCCTCACAGTGGTCAGGACTGGGGCCGTGTGTGTGTGTGTGTGTGTGTGTGTGTGTGTGTGTGTGTGTGTGTGTGTGGAGGGGGTGTGGGAAGGGTACGGAGGGGGCTTACCTCCTGGAGGGACATCTCCAGGTACACAGAGATGTTTCTGGGCAGAAAAGGGAAAAGGAATTCAGCTACAGGCAATCTCGGGGGTAAATGTTCCAAGCAGAGAACTGGGAGCCCAAGACAAGAAGTCGGAAAGCAGAACCCAACCACAAACACAGCCTTCGTCCCCACTCAGGACAGCCGGTCCCACCTGCTCTAAACTCTCCACCCGGCAGGTGATGTGTGCACCAGAGGGAACGCCCTGCGAACTTGCTGAGGACTGGAAAAAAGCTGGGCTGCTCAGTCGGCAGAGAGAGATGAGCCCCAGGAATTTCTGAGGGCCAGGGATCCACCCCCATGCCGCCCAAGCCTAAAATTCCAAAGATCAGGGTATCCATGACCAGGCGAGGTGAGGGGGACACTCATTCCCCACGGCCTCAGCTGCATTCCATTCCCGAGCCGACCACTGCCTGCAGGTTACCTGTGGTCACTTGTCACTCCTGGAGACAACTCATGGCCAGCTGGGTCCCCGAACCACTAAGAAAAGACTGGCACCCCCACCCCCCTAAGTGGCCTTTGAGGAAGTGGCTGGAAAAGATGAGGCCTCCCGGCTCTACCACAAGCAGGACTTTCTGATGTAGCAGACCGGAAGCCAAAATGCAGACGCACCCAGGACTGTTCTGTCTAGGGTGCAGCCATGACCCCACTCACTGGGACTCAACCTCTGCTCAATTTCCCAGTTTAGATCACTCCAGGAATGATTTAGCTGAGAAGAGATGTGGAAACAGGGAGGGCCAGTTCCTGAGAGACCTGGAGTGGGCTAAGGAGGCTTGACGCAGCCCCGCAGGCTCACCGTCTCAGTATATTGATGGCCCAGTGCTCTCTTCTGGGGAAAGGAGAGCATGGGGTGGGGGTGGGGGAGGGGCAGTATCTATCTCTATAAACACAGGCCAGCCAGGGCCAGTAACTCAAGAGTTCAGAAAGTAACAGAGAACAAGCCAACTAGAAGGTTCTACGGTTATAACCACAGCGGCCCGGGCTGTGTCACGCCATAGCAATAGGTCGCTCACAGGGCAAGCACTAGGGGGCTTCTGCCGGCCAGGGCCAGGGTACTCAACTCTCACCCACACTTGAAGGACAAACCTCTACCACCACCACCCACCCCCGACACATACACAACGCCTCCCCTCGTCCATAGCTGAAGGTGAGACTTATGAAGGCTGGCGGCCGGGCCTCATGCCCTCTCCTTGGAATCTCAGAGAGGGCTGCTGAACCATTAATTGTAATTAACTAATTATCCTTGCTGCCAAACAGCGGAGGAGGAGGCCGGGGGCGGTGAGCCCCCAAATGACTCAGCCATGTTTACAACATGCAAACCCATTTAAGAGCTTGTAAAGTTGCTATAAATGGCTCTTTGGCAACAGGAGAATAACGATTCCCTTTCTCTAGCTGCCAGTTTAGCAACTGTCGAGGTGGGGGAAACGGCCGGGATGAAGGTTTTGGAGATCCAACAGCGCCACCTGGAGGCCAAACTAATGGTTCTTCTCCCATCTCGATCTCACAGGCTCTCCAGCCTGAGACCTGAATACAAGGAAAACTGATGTCCAGAGGGAACAGGGATGGTCATCCAGTTTCTCAAAGGCTTCAAAATGTTCAGAGTGTAAATCTAAGTCAGAAGTGGCAGATAAGACCGTTTTCCATCGCCATGAATAAAAGTTACTTAAAGGGCCGGAGAGATGGCTCAGTGGTTAAGAGGACTGACTGCTCTCAGAGGTCCTGAGTTCAAATCCCAGAAACCACATGGTGGCTCACAACCATCTGTAATGGGATCTGATGCCCTCTTCTAGTGTGTCTGAAGATAGCTACAGTGATTTATTTATCATATAAATAAAATAAATAAATCAGTGGTGGTAATAATAATAATAATAACAACAACAACAACAATGTTACTTAAAGACCATGCTGGGGCTGGTGGGATGGCTCAGTGGTTAAGAGCACCGACTGCTCTCCCGAAGGTCCTGAGTTCAAATCCCAGCAACCACATAATGACTTACAACCATCTGTAACAAGATCTGACTCCCTCTCCTGGAGTGTCTGAAGACAGCTACAGTGTACTTACATATAAATAAATAGATACATTTTTTTAAAAAGACTGTTCTGATGAGCAACTGTGACAAAGGTCACAGAGTGGAGTGACCCGCTGGGTGCAGTCGTGACCCACCGGGCACTGGTGACATCATACCAGGACTCAACTCTGTCGAGCTTCCCATCTTAGTCCACTCTAGGAGCAATTTAGCTGAGAACAGCAGATATGGAAATGGCCTCTGAGAGCTTTCAGGGCGAGCAGGTCCTACTGAAGGCCCACAGTCCTCTCTACAGAGATCATGTGGCTTCCCGGCTTCCCTCCCATCTCCCCTGTGGGTGTTCACCAGCCCCGTCCCGGTGTCTGGCGAATCCTCTCCACTTCCTCTTCACCAAGCCCGCATGAAACCATGCTCTGTCCCTGCCTCCCTTGTGCTTCTGGGACAGCGACTGTCCCGGGGGGGAGGTCTTACCCACTGACACCTGGGGAGGGGTGACAAGTGGCTGGAGATTGCACGCTAAGCCAAGGTAGTTAGTTGCACGGCTGGGACTAGATCTGGGGTCTTCTGGAACCCAGTTTGCTTATCTTCTCATGGCATCATGGGAACATCAGACAGACCGGCTCCCACTGACCAAGGCTCATAGCCTGGCCAGGGCACAGCCTTCTAAATCCATCTATGAGAGGCAGGATCTATTTCACCCACCTACTTGGTAAGTGGGGAAGACTGAGGCTGACAGGGTTTACAGGAGAGTCAGTGGTACGGCCATCTCCGGGGGAGTCTTTCACACTAGGCTACCCAGAGCTGCTGGCTAGGACCTGGCAGCCAGGTAGAACTGGCCTCTGATGGGAGGGAGGAGGGTGCAGATGACCTTGGCCAATGCCCTGGGCAGCTCAGAGGGTCACTCACCCACAGTCATGCCGTCCTCATAGCGCTTGATGATATCAAAGGAGTCGCGAAGGTTCCCTTCTGTGATGTCGAAGATGATATCGGCCTGGTTGGCGGGGTACAGCGGTGTGACAGCCCTCAGAAAGATGATCTCTGCAGGAAGGATGATGGCAATGAGAACACTGTAGCGCTGGCACAGCCCTCTCCTCTCCTCTCCTCCCCTCTCCCCTCCCCCCCTAGTCCAAACACAATGGAGATTCACTCCTAAGGCAACATGGCTGAAATCACCAACTCCCCCCCCCGCCACCACCCACTGTGCAGAAGGTAGAGTTCTGGCCCTCACATCATAGCCAATCTTTGTTTTATCAGTGGGGAAACCGAGGCAGTTTGACAATTCTTATCTGCCCTGAGGTCATGGGGCCAGCTGGCAGCGTGGGCTCAGCTGGGCCGTGGTGGCTGTGCTTCCAGATCACCTCATGGTGAAGCAGTGTAAGCCACCTTAGCCTTGGAACCACCATTCAGATCCCAGCCTGGCTCAGGGTAAACCTGGAGAAGTCCTTTTTCTGCTGGGCCTCGGTTTCCTCATCTATAAAGTAAGGGAGGAAGCTGGCTGATGTCCACTGAGGGTCCTCTCAGCACCCAGTGTCCTGAGCCCAAGACATTAACAGGTGTCTTGGTTGTTCCCCATTCAGGTAGCCAACTCCTATGTCAGCAGAGTGGAACACCAGAAAAATAGCTTAGCAGTTAAGAGCACTGACTGCTCTTCCAGAGGTCGTGAGTTCAATTCCCAGCAACTATATGGCGGCTCTTGGCAACCCTCTGTAACAGTTGTCCTCTTCTGATGTGTCTGAAGACAGCTACCGTGTACTCATATATACATAAGATAAATAAATCTAAAATAAAAAAAAATGGCAACCCTGTCTCGAAAAACCAAAAAAAAAAAAAAAAAAAAAAATGGCTGCTGGGAATGTGGGAAAGACCTGTGTGCAGGTTTGTGAAGCCCCACTTGACACAGGGCAAATATGAGATGTGAAGTCTTCACTGGAAACGTGAGCCTGTGGGAATGGAGTAAGGGCTGGGGACTTCCCTAAGGACAATGCTGGCCTGGTGGCTCTCACACCTTTTCCCTACTGTCTGCTGATCCTGCATGACGCTTTCACAGTGTCAGCCTTGGGGTCACTCAGCGACACGTTTTCCTGGAGAGGAAGGGCCTTTCTTAGCATGTTCTTAGTATGTTAGCTGGCATACAAGCTCGCTGGATGTCTGCTGGTAGTCAGGGAGGGAGACTCCATACAGAAGAGAGAAGGTGACTGGGGACCAGAGAAGCCCACAGCTACACACCCCAGGGTGTGTCATGAATACGTGGTTCACCAAGGAGCTTGTAAGCCCAGGCTGCCTCAGAAATGGGCTGTGATGGCACCGGCCATGTCCTTTGGGACATGGACACAGGAAGGACACAGAACTGTCACGTTATCCTATGGCCTCTGCTTCCAGTGTGGTTACTCCATCCATCTGTCCCAGTCTCCGAGATGTCTTGGCACCCCAGACTTATCTATTAGGACTTCTCAACAGCTCTCTTGGGGTGAAACCTCAGCCCCAGGTCTAGGTACACCGGCTCACACTTCCAGTCCTGTCAGTCTGTCTTGGTTCTCAATGCCCACCCCGCCCAGCTCACCTCCAGACCTTGCCAACTGCTGGCAAGTCTCTTCTCTCCCTCTCCCAATTTGGCCCATAACCTCCTACCCACTTCCCTCAGGAAACCCTCCTCAAGTCCCCAGCATTCAGTGTGGAATCAACACTGAATGCTATTGGCAGAATGACTGTCCGTCATCAGAGGGGCTGTCCAACAGGGAAAGGCTGAGCAGCCCAGGATCCCAGATGGGAAAGATGTGCATCCTAGGCCGACCACATCCTACAAGGAAGGGCTCCTGCAGGACAGGCTTTCTGTTCAATCGGAAGGAAGCTCAGAAGCAAGTCCCAGGACCTTCAGCTTGATCCACTCACCCTCAGGACGGGTGAACTCTCGGAAGGTGGGCAGCGAGATGACAGTGTGGGAGACGGTATGCACAGGGTCCCGCATGCAGGCCTCATCGTTGGGACGGCAAGACTTGATGCAGCGGACGGTGTCTGTTTTCTCTTGGCGGAAGCTGCAGAGAAACACAGGCCAGGAAGGTTGGTGGCAAAGCCAGGGCAACAGCACCCAGAGAACACCAGAAGTAGCACGTGGTCCAGGGGGCAGTTCTATCAGCACTTAACAGCAGCCTCTGTGGCCAGACTAAACTGTATGGATCTGTGCATGGCCCTTCATATAAGCCTAGCTGCCCAGTTTGGAATTTGCCAACGCACTAAGTAAGCATCAGCCTGCCCCTGAAGAACACATTCACTTCTCAGTTGCTCAGCAACAGTGTTGAGTAGTTAGGGGTACCAGGTGCCGTAGATACCAATGAATAAGGGTGTCAAGTCTTTCATCCTGGAAGCCAACAACTGGGCAGCTAGCAGGCCTCATGGTGGGGATGGGGGCAGGGTTGAGGGTTGGAGGGCGGGGTTGGTGAGATGTCTATAAGCTGCTGACCTCAGTGTCCATCACAGAGAAGCTGAATCCATACCAAATGACAGGAAGGAAAAAAGGTTACGTTTACTGTAAGTCCATGCCCATGTTCCTGGCACTGTGCTACACTGTTCTTGCAAACTTTACCATGAAATACAAAACAAGGTTGGAGAGATGGCATTGTTTGCTCTTTCAGACATTCCACGAGGCAGCTGGTTCACAGCCATCTGTAACGCAAGAGCCAGGGGATCGAACACTCTCTGACCTCCGTGGGCACTGTACACACATGGTGCACTGACATACACACATGCAAAAACACCCATAGACATAAAATTAAATTAAAACTAAAAATGCAGGAAGAAGAGGAGGAGGAAGAGGAGGAAGAGGAGGAGGGAAGTGTCCGGGAAACAACACCCAAAGTTGTCATTTTGCCTCCACAGGACACACACACACACACACACACACACACACACTAAATGAAATGAAAACATATGAACAGCCAGCTGGTGATGGCACATGTGTTTAACCCCAGCACTCAGGAGGCAGAGGAAGGTGGATCTCTGCATTTGAGGCCAGCCTTGTTTGCATAGTGAGTTCCAGGACAGCCAAGACTACACAGAGAAACCCTGTCTCTAGTAACCAACCAACTAACCAACCAACCAAACAAACAAAAAAAGAAATAAAAACAAACCCCTCAAAACAAAACCCCAGATATGAATGGAATAAAAATAGCTCAAAGACTTATTGTATGGAAAACGTTTTTATAATCATCAATCACATCAGGCAGGAAGGCTACAGGTTCAAGACCAGCCTGCTCTCTACAGTGAAACCAAGTCTCAAAAATAAACATCCTTCACACAAGGAAAGAAACTTCAGCCAACTGCCTGAAGCTGCCTCGTGTGCACCAGACGAATACCAACGCTCCTGCATCCTACAGCTAACCCTTAGCCTGGACCCACGTAAGCTCCTACTGGGTCTCTTCACAGCTCCTTCCCACAGTGTGTACCTCTGTGACCGACATATGGACATGCCCATGAATGAGTGATGGTTGTCTGTAAGTCCCCTCTGACTGACAGTTTCCCCTCCATCCTTTCATTCTCCACGTGATCTGGTCAGGAGCCTACTGCATATCAGCCTCAGAGTCCCACAGTGGGGAGCTGGCTGCCTGCGTCCTTGTGATGTGGATCAGAGCATCCCTTTCCTCTGAATGTCCTTTACATTGGCTGCTGGATGAGACACAGGCCCAGTCTGGTTGGAAGGATGACAGAGGTGGAGTCTCTCCCATCAGATCATGTGAGTTCTGGTCTTTCTGTGATACCTACAGCGGTTGGTGCTCAGGGCCTACGCCCATTCTCCTAGTTAGTTTCTGTCTTCTTGACACTAGCTAGAGTCATCCGGGAAGAAGGAATCTCAATAGAGAAAATGGCGCTTCTAGACTGGCCTGTAGGCAAGTCTTGAGACATTTTCTTGATACATGATTGACGAGTGGGAGCCCACTACGGGTTGTGGCACCTCTGAGTCAGTGGTCTTGGGTGACATAATATTTTGTGGGTTTTGTTTGTTTGTTTGTTTGAGACAAGTTCTCTCTACATAGCCCTGGCTGTCCCAGAACTCAGTATGTAGACCAGGTCAGCCTTGAACTCACAGAGATCCACCTGCCTCTGCCTCTTGAGGGCTTGGATTAAAAGTGTGCACCACCAGGCACAGCTGGTCTTGGGTAATATAAGAAAGCAAGCTGAGAAAGCCATGGAGATAGAGATAGGTAGGTGGACGGGTGGATGGATGGATGGATAGATAGATAGATAGATAGATAGATAGATAGATAGATAGATAGATAGATAATTGCCATAAGCAGCATTCCTCCATGGCCTCTGCTTCGGTTCCTGCCTTGGGTTTCTGCCCTGACTTCTCCTCATGGTGGACTATAACCTGTTAAGGTTAAATAAACTCTCTTCTTCCCAGATTTCTTTTGCTCGTGGTGTTTTATCAGCAGAAACCCAAACCACCCACTGACTGTACCTTGGGGCTGGAAAAATCCTGCTGGCTTGACACTTGGCTCTCATTCCCTGGCTGGCCTTCTGTGCCAGGAAGCGATCTCATAGATGCATTTGCTAGGTCCAATTCTACTCCGCTACTGGCCAGTGTTATGCTGGCCATGATATGAGCATGATGTGATAAACATGAATATGAACGTTGGATATGAAATGCTCCCCCTCAGGCTCTCAAGTCGGAACACTTGGTCCCTAGCTGGTGGTGCTGTTTTGAGAGGTTAAGAATCCTTTGGGAAATGGAGGTCCAGGGAGAGGAAGTGGGTAATGAATGGGTAGATGCTTGAGATTTATGGCCTGGCCCACTTCCTGTCTTGTTTTCTAAACTCCCAGGAAATGCACTTGCTGCTTCACTCTCCTACCACAACCAAGAGCTGCACCTGCCCCCACCACACTCGCCATGGACCATACCCTCAAACGTGAGACAAACACCCTCTCTTCCACTAAGTTGCTTCTTGTTGTTAGGGATTTAAGAAAAGTAATGAGCCGGGTGTGGTGGTGCACGCCTTTAATCCCAGCACTTGGGAGGCATAGGCAGGTGGATTTCTGAGTTCGAGGCCAGCCTGGTCTACAAAGTGAGTTCCAGGACAGCCAGGACTATACAGAGAAACCCTGTCTCGGAAAAACAAAAAGAAAGAAAGAAAGAAAGAAAGAAAGAAAGAGAGAGAGAGAGAGAGAGAGAGAGAGAGAGAGAGAGAGAGAAAGAAAGAAAGGAAGAAAGAAAGAAAGAAAGAAAGAAAGAAAGAAAGAAAGAAAGAAAGAAAGAAAGAAAGAAAAGTAATGAATACAGACAAGAGTTTGTATCATGAACGTCAGGGCTCTCTATTACTCCTCAAAGGACTTTGAGGTAGGAAAAACAAAGCTAAGGAGAACTCATGATGGGATCCAGTTTGATAAGGTTTGGTCCACTGGCATTCTTGTCCTTTGTGGAAGCTCAAACTTTCCTTCCCTTCTTGGCCAGAGAGAAAAAAGTGGCTCTGGGGTCCCTTGTGCCCCCACAACTGAGGCAATACACAGTATTCAATTTCATCAAGAATGCTTTACTGTACACTAGAGCCACTTCTCCAGTGAGCTCTGGATTTATCTGTCTGTGGTCTATGGGAAATGGTGATACAGGATCATAGTCTACACAGCGACAGTGCCCAGAGCAACAGGGCCGGCCACTATTTCCAGGCATCGCCAGCAGACATTCAAAATATAACATACAGAGAAGGAGGGGCTGATGACATGCCTCAGTCAGCTAAAATCTTGCTACCAAAGCTGATGACCTGAGTTTGGTCCTTGGGACCTATGTGACAGAAAGAGGGAAAAACCAGCTTTTGCAAGTTGCCCTTTGACCCCCCCCCCAAACGAATGCAATGAGAAATAAAGGTAATGCAAGCTCACACTAATATTTACAATTCAAAACAAAGTTTATAAACTTCTTGTCTTCTCCAGGTCTCAAAGGCATAGTTTTTACTCTACGTCACAAGCCTGATTCAACCAACACTGAGAATCTCACAACTGTCTAATTTGACTGGTCCCATATTTCAGACAGAGTGATCTCAGAGTAACAGTACTAAAATGATCATCACCAATCAACCATAATAATATCTCTAGTATGTTCTCTTTCTATTCAGTTTAACTAGAAATACATCTGTGTAGACTGAGCTATATGGCAATTGATAGCACCCAGCCTCCCTTTAATAGGTATGTAGCTGTAATGCCACAGTCATGGTTCGGTGTGTGCAAGTTCGTACAGTGCGCACTCTGTCAGTTTGGCTGGGTTGCAGTTCCTAATTGTCCTAAATACATTGCTTCATTTTCATCTGACATAAAGTGTTGTTAAAAATCTGATATTCGGGGCTGCATAGATGACTCAAGAGTTAAGAGTATTTGATGCTCTTCCAGAGAATCGGGGTTCAGTTCTCAGGATCCATGTTGGATGACTCACAAACATCTGTAACTCTAGCTCCCTGGAATCCAACAACTTTTTTCTGGCCTACTCAAATGTACATGCACATGTATGCACACACATGCATAAATAAAAAGTAAAAACAAATCTTCAAGAAAGCTATGATACCCACATGAATACACATGCGTGTGAGCACACACACACAGTCACACATATATACATGCACACACATGCACACATACACACATGCATACACGTGTGTGTATACACACATGTACAGGCACCCACATACATGCACATACACACACATGCGCACATGTGTGCACACACACATGCACAGTCACACGTATACATGCACACACACACACACACACACACACACACACTTTAGAGCCCTTCCAAAGGACTTGTTTGTTCCATAATTTGCTTGAGTCCACAAGTGAACTAGATGAAGGATTTCTGTGTCTAGAAAGATTTACTTACTGCTTTATTTTACAAAATAATGAAAAAGCTAAAAACCTGATTTCCATGTCTAGATGGGGTTAGAAGTTAGAATCTATAGAATTAGATATCTAAAAACAGGAAGAGAAGAAAGGTCCTGAGTTGAAATCACACTTATCCAAGGAAAGAAATGTTTGAGTCAGAAATGCAGAACCGCAGATCCTGACCTTGGACTTTAATGGGTGAAAACTCCGAAGACAACACGAATCATTTGCCGATGGCGTTCAAATGGCTGATTCTCACACAAGTTCTTTGTGGCTTATCAAAATAACATACAAATGTTAAGACTCCAAATTCCTGGCTCTCTGAAACCAGTCGCCTTAACCTAACTCCCACTAGTTTATTTTAATTTTGTGTTTTGCCTGCATGTATGATGCACCGTGTCCATGCAGTACCCACCAAAGCCAGAAGAGGGCTCCTGGAACTGTAGTTACAGACAGTTATAAGCTGGTTCCTTTTGAAGTACAGTTAATGAGTGAGCCATCTCTCGAACTCCCCTCATAGATTAAAAAATAAACAAACACAAAAAATCCCCAATAGTTATTTAAATAAATAAACAACAAAAAAAATTTCCATGCAGGGACCCACATTCAAATACTTGTTGCCTAGGCACAGATAGAGAAAAACCAAGTATGGAGGTGACTCAGCAGGTCTGGAGTGCAAGTGTGCCCTCTAGTGGCTGAGTGGACTCTTGTTAGCTCTGCACCTTCTAAGCTACAGGGGCGACCACTGGGATAAGGCCAACTGAAAGGGGGTGTGACCCTCATCAGTTGATTGATGGGTTTAAGACACCTTCATTCCAAGCTCTGGCACCAAACCAGCCAGTTCTTCCATTTGAACAACCTAATGATGCTGTTCCCCTGTTTAAGGATGAATGCTACTTGATTACTAAAAATGGCTTCTCTCTGGGCGAGCTAGAATGGCCACCTGATGAGAGAGGTGTGCATTACTTTCTCAATGCTGGGAGCACATACCAAACAAGAAGTAACTTGAGGGGAGCTGGGTGTGGCATTTGGGCCCAGCATCTGAGGCTACAGTCCATCAAGGTGGGACAGGCTTGGCAATAGGAGTGGCTTCCAGCTGTGGACACAGGAGCTAAGGCTGCTGGTACACATCTGGGTAGATTAGGAAAGAGAAAGAGGAATGCCGGACCTCTGCTGCCTTTCTCCTGTCTGTCTTCCAACTCCAGACAGTGAGACGGTACCACCCACATTTAGGGTGTGGCTTCCTCCTCAGTTAGGCCTCTCACATGACCCCCAAAGACCTACCTCATTAATGCTAGAGGTGTTTCTTAATTCAGCCAAGGTGTTAATCAAAATTAACCATCACAGGGTGACTTGTGTTCCCCCCAACCAATAGTTTTACAAGACTGTCTCTGTGTTGGTTGCTCTGGTATGTGGTGTGTTCTTCCTATGGGGATTTTCCGTTTATTTCTAATTTATGTGGCTTTTTTCCCCCTTCGGTTATCACTTATAATACTGACTGCCCCCCCCCCCGGTTTAGGTTATGACAGACATTTTTTTTTTAAGGACCAGGGATTCTGAGATGCCTATTGTCTACACGCTAGACCTTCTCTGCATACCTTCAGAGTTCCCTGTTATTTGCATGCTGGACCTGTTCTGCATGCCCTTATCTGCAGGCTGGACTTGCTTTGTATACCTTGAGCATTTGTCACTTTTCCTTAAGATGTTCCTCTTGTTGTGCTTTGCTTCTTTGTTACTGTGGTATATAACATTATGACCCAAAGTGACTTGAGTGGAGCCAGTCAACTCAAGGCAGGAACCAGGATGCTACTTGCTGGTTCATTCACAGGCTCATGTTTAGCCATTTTTCTTAGCCAAGGACCACCTGCCTAGGGAATAGTCCCGCCCACAGTGGGTTTGGTCTTCCTTTATCACAGACTAACCTGATAAGGACAATTACTCAACTGAAACTTTTCCCCAGTGATTCTAGACTGTGTTAAATTGACAGTGCAAACCAGGACATTTATGTTCTTTCTCTTTTTATTTATATTTTCTTTTTTTTTAAGGTTTATTTATTTATTTACTATAAGTACACTGTAGCTATCTTCAGACACACCAGAAGAGGGCATCAGATCGCATTACAGAGGTTGTGAGCCACTACGTAATTGCTGGGATTTGAACTCATGACCTCTAGAAGAGCAGTCAGTGCTTTTAACCGCTAAGCCATCTCTCCAACCCTGTGTTCTTATTTATATATATATATTTTTTCTTTTCTAACTTGTTTCTTTTTAGTGTTTTGACTTTGAAAAGAGGCCTGCGACAAGACAAAGACACAGGAGGCCAATGCAGTTTGATGGGACAGGAAGAGGTGGAGGGGCGTTACTGTAAGCCAAGGAACGCCAAAGGCAGCAAGCCACAGGAGACTGTGCAGATACAGCCATTCCCCACCGGGAAGAGGGTGCCCCGGTCAGATGAAGCAGAGTCGGAAACACACAGTGGGAGATTATGCACACCTACTATGCAGTCACCTAGTTCACAGCCCTTTGTTACAGAACCTAGTGTGAGAGATGGACTCTCACACTGACGCCTTTGGGTTGCTCCTTTCTATGAGGAATCCACTTCCCTGGCATTTTAAAGTTGGCACAGCTCATAGCAGCTTTTCTGACCTCCTAGAGCCCCCTAGGCTCTTGCCCCTGGGCTGCCACCCTCCCTGATGTACCTCTAATGGTTTGGCACCTTCCTCTTCCAGTGGCTGTTGTCACTGTTGATTTCCTATTGTTTCCACAAGCTGTCCCTAGAGAGACCCTGCCACTAGAGGGACTGACAACTCAGTCCCCACATTGAGGGGCTGAACGGCTGCCACCTAACCCAGCCCCTCCATGGGCTCCCACAAGTCTTGGCCATTGGGGTGTGAAGAGGCTCCAGTTCCTGAGCTCCCCACATAAGCCTGCTGCTCTTTCCAGGGCTGCCCCGGAGCTGAGCAGAGCGAGGCCCTAACTTGTACCTGGGAGGTTTGTGGAGCCGCTGTGTTGCTTTGTTTAGTAGTAAATTATTTCCCATGGATTTGTAATTGTCCTGCCCAGTTGTTCTGAGTGTGGTCTTGGGGGCGCGGGATCCAGAGAGCTTCAATCAGGCTGTCCAAGCCGCACACACGTCTGCATTTTAAATTTCCCTTCATTATTATTTTATGTGGATGGCTGTTTTGCCTGCACGTCTGAACTACATGCCCACTGACTTAATGGGCTGCTTCTTTAGGCCAAACAGTTCAAAGATGCCAAAACCAACCACAGAGACGACTCCTTCATTCAAAAGCCCGCGGCTTAGCAGGTGTAACAAACAAGTTAACAATTTTAAGATACCAGGGTAAATGCTAATGAGGGATGCCCGGGGCCAGAGAGTGCTAACTAAACAAGGAAGGCTTCACTGAGGAGGTGGTCCTTGAGCTAAGTCTATAGGGAGAATGGCAGTTTGCGGAAAGAGGGCAGGGTTCAGAGGAGGCCAGGAGCTTACATAGTCAGGGATTGGCAAGGAAGGGGCAAGCTGCCCTATGGACAAAGGTAATGAGCCAGGTTGCAGAAGCTACAGTTGAGAGAATAAACAGTGGGCCAGATCGAACAAACTTCAAGGGAATTAGATGTCACAATCTAAGAAAGAGAACCAAAGAAAAGGAGGAACTAGAGAACAAGGCCAGCCCTTCAGAGTCCTCTGCTGTAGCCTGGTGCATGCTTTGGGGGACAGGCAACGTGAAGGCAACCTGACCCCCACACATCAGAGTAAGGTCTGGGTGCCAGAGCTTCGGGTTCTGCTAAGAGACAACACCAGCAGTCAGATCCACTGGAAGACTAAAAACCTAAGCCCAGTGTGGTAGTTTGAATGAAAATGGTCCCCACAGGATCAAAGGGACTGGCACTATTGGAAGGTGTGGCCTTGCTGGGGTCCATGTGGAGGAAGTATGTCAATGGGGGATGGGCTCTGAGGTTTCAGAAGCTCAAGCCAGGCCCGGTGCCACTCTCTCAGCTGCCTGCTGATCTAGATGTAGAACTGTCAACACTATGTCTGCCTACACCACCACCACGATTCCTGCCACGATGAGAATGAACTTTTCTTCTGAACTGTAAGCCAGCCCCAATTAAATGCTTTCCTTTATAAAAATTGTAGTGGTCACGACATCTCTTCACAGCAATAGAAACCCGAAGACAGCCAGTATTAATTGGCATGATCTCCATTTTCTCAACAGACATAGACAGAGTACCTACTGTGTACCCGGAATCTTGGTAGACAACCAGGACAGTCGCAGGATGAAATAGACCTAGTCCCTGCCTTTGTAGAATCTTCTAGATGGCGAGAAAGACAAATTCAAAGAATGGAAGCAAATGGGAATCTTAGGCTGTTCCAAGCACCATAAAGATAGTGTTATAAGCAAGAGAGATGGGCTGGAGAGATAGATGGCTTTGTGGTTAAAAGCACTGACTGCTCTTCCAGAGGTCCTGAGTTCAATTCCCAGCAACCACATGGTGGCTCACAACCATCTGTAATGGATATCCAATGCCATCTTCTGGTATGTCTGAAGACAGCTACAGTGTACCCACATTTATATGAAATATAAATATATAAAATATAAATATATGAAATATGGCTGGAGCTGGGCTGAAAAAAAAATTAAAAAAAAAAAAAAAGCAAAAGAGAGACAGAGAGACCATAGCCTGGAGTGTTGGGCAAAGCTTCTGTAACAAGAAGGATAGGGTGAGCATCCCTCAAGGCTTCAATGTATTGACATTTAATTCTTATTGAGGTATTAGGAGCATGGACACTCACTGCAACTATGATTTCTAGAGACAGGATGTGAGAAAGGTGGTTGGGATGAGACGCTCACTATGGCGGAGCCCCACAACTGAATTCTGAAGGCTGTATAAGACAAGAGATGTAAATGCTCATACATGCTCCATTGTGCTCCATGTGACATCCTGAGAGTCATCAGGAGTCTACCAGCAAGAAGGGCCACCTTCAAGCGTAGACACTCCACCTTGGATCTTCTTAGCCAAATAAGAAGCTAAATAAACATCTTGTCTTCAGGATGTTACCCAGTCTTTGGTATTTTGTTATCTTAATAAAAAAAAAAAAATGGAGAGGAAAGCCCACTTAAGCTGAGGTTTAAGTGGTTTTTAGGCTAAGGGTATATAAAATTATGTCATTATGGTTCAGGGGAAGTGTGATCGGGGAGAATAATTTTGAGGTCAGGCTGGACGGTCACACTAAGATGAAGTTGTATCCACCCTTAAAACTCTCACTGAGATTTTTCCCATGGTTCAATGGTTAAGAGTACCAGCTAATTTTTAAGTGGACCTGGTTTTAGTTCCCAGAACTTACATGTAGACTTACGAGGTCTGAAACACCAACTCCAGGGGACCTGACACCCTCTTCTAGCCTCCACCAGTCATGCACTCAGATTAAACACACATATACCTAAAATAGGTATTTAAGAAAGAAAGACAGACAGACAGACAGACAGACAGACAGACAGACAGACAGACAGACAGAAAGAAAGAACAGAACAGATAGAACAGGGACCGCAACTACATGCAATGGACGCCATAAAGGATCTTAGGCCAATTCTTCAAAATGCTCCAGCGTCTGAGCCAAAAACAAACTGTGGAGCAAGTCGAGTTGATGCCACAAGATCGGCAGCTGGGCTGGCTGGACTCATGAAGGAGAAGCCAGGGGCAAGAGGCTCAGGGCTCACAGCGGAGGGACTGTGACCGAACGGACTAGGCAGAGCTGTTGAGCTAGGGTACACAGACCACCTCTGTGATCTTGGGCAAATCACACCCTCTCTGAGTATCCACAAAGACAATACACACCGGAGGTATATATGAAATATCTGTTAAACCCTTTATGGTTCCAGCAAGCACCACAACAGTGCTTCTTCTTGGCACAGTATTTGGGGGGGGGGGGGATCAGTGGAGGCAAATGAGTTTCTTTAGTCAAGAGCTTTATCAAAGATCAACTGTGTTCAGTGTTTGCCCAGAACAGCCCTGGTGATCCTACATGTGATCCCCAGTGGCCAAAAGGCCTATTACCCCATGTTAGCATGGCTATAACAAGCAGAGCCATTAGAGCCACGCCCTTCCCTTCCTTCAGCGGGTGGGGTTGGCATTCTATATTGGAAAAAATGAAGGAGGCAGAACTCGGGCATCTCTGAGTGAGGCTCCTTCTCAGCCATCACAACTGAGTTTATACAACAGGACGAGATCATTCATAGGTGTGCAGACCCAGCCTAGCCTCATTCTTTCCTTGCCTCGACTGTCTGATAACGCAATAATGAACTCTGTTGCTATGGTTCTCGGGTACCTAGACTGTATGAAACCCAGTCACCCGTTAGGGAAACCAATTTTGGAAGGGGCTCAGCTTAACCCTGGGGAGAGAGAAAGCAGAGAGGCCCCTGTCTATACCAAATAAAACCAAGGTACAGGAGGCATGCTCTTGGGATGGCTGCGGAGAGTTTATTAGAACCCCAAAGGTGGGAAAGCAACAACAAGAGGGAGTGCCCAGGGCCCAAGCAAGCACTCAGAGCTCTGCAGACACAAAGATGAAAAGCTTGGCCACAAAGGAGCTGACTGTGCCGTGGCGGTAAAGATCCATCTTGACGGTCAGGAGCAAGTCCCTGGGCTCAGGGATGGGCTTGGTGAGGGCCACCACCCCACTGTGGTGGCTCACCTTTCGAGTGGTGAAAAAGCCCTCCTCGTTGCCGGCGGTGATGGCCAGCTGCATGCTGTCCCCAGGGACAGCACTGGAAGGGCCCATGCGGAAAACCACCGCGGGCACTTGGATGTTGGTGGGGAAAGAGAGGTGGTAGTAGGTTATTCTCAGAGGCAGCCTGGGGCACTCCTGGTTCTCATGGCAAGGCAAGCGCTCACAGCGGCTGAAAGACAAGTGGACAGAGAGATAGGAAGAGGGTTAGCGCCACCTCAGCAAGCAGAGAAACAACAGAGTGTGGGCAAGCGCGGCTGGCTCACTGGGCGGGGCCTCCTGCCACCCCTCTGACCGATGCAGCCAGCACAGAGAGTACCCTCACTCACCTGGGGGAGGCACTGTAGGCCTCAAGGCCGCAGACTCAGGTACAGCGACACCCTCTAGGGGTACTGGTGGCCAGGGTCAAGCCATACCCAGGGGGAGATGTGTTCCCCTCTCAAGGCAGAGAGCTAGCTACCCTGGGCATACTCAGCAAGGACCTCACCCAGATAATGGCCAAGGCCACGAAGAACTCCTGGGTGGGTCTCCGGGACTAGCCAGAAATCATCACAGCTGTTACCATTTATTTGCATGTGGGGCTAATCCCCCATACTTTCACTGGTGTCATCACAACCAGTGTTCAAGATGGCGGCTTGAGTGCCCCTTGTCAGATGAGGAAAAAGGTTCAGAGAGAGCCACATTGTGAAGGAAGATGCCAAGTCTAAGCTCAGGGATGAGATCCGCTCCCCAGCCCTGTGACTCAGCTTTAGATACTTGGTCCGATTCCCTGCTTCTGTCCATAGAGATAGAGTGGGGCTCAAAATGGAGATAATGCCAGGTTCTAATATCCTGTGACAAGACTGAACTTCCTGTGGCAGGATGAAGACAACACCGAACTTCCTGTGTGGTGGAGAGGAAGACAGGTTCTCACTTCCTGTGAGAGGATAGAGACAGGCCTAACTTCCTGTGAGAGGATGGAGACAGGCCTAACTTCCTGTGTGGTAGAGAGGAAGACAGGTTCTCACTTCCTGTGAGAGGATAGAGACAGGCCTAACTTCCTGTGAGAGGATGGAGACAGGCCTAACTTCCTATGTGGTAGAGACAAAGACAGGTTCTCACTTCCTGTGACAGACCCTGACTTCCTGTATGTGGTATCGATGAAGACAAGTCCTAATTTCTTGTGTGTTAGAGATGGTGACAGGCTCTCACTTCTTGTAACAGCATGGAGACGAGTACTAACTTCCTGTCAGAGGAACCGATTTCCTGTGATAGGGTGAGAATAAGTTCTCTTAGTAGCATCTAATTATAGCCTCTAACTTCCTGCAACAGGATGGCCACAGTACATTCTTGTGACAGAGTGTTGACAGGAAAATGACAGGACTTGTGTTCTAGCCCTGAACACCAGGCCCAACACATGCTAAAGGCAGAATGACAGGAACTTAAGAGGCAGAGCCAAGATGGCCAGTCCCATAGAACTTGAGCATATCCTCCTCAGGTAGGTCTGTCATTTTGACCGAGTTTGGATTCTCAGGTCACAGAATCTCTCAGCGTCTTGCATCACATCTCTCCTCTGGCTTTTAAAGTCTCCATGTCTTGTCCTGGATTTGCTTCATATTTGACACTTCTTGCGCATGGCATTTCTGTCTTATTGGATGCTTCTCAGGGCTGCTAGGAAGCCTCTCACGTACTTGACTAGTTAACTTTCTGGCTCTAAGAAAAGAGAAGTCCTTCAAGTAAGAGCCACACACCAATGACAGGAGAGAACCACGCCCACTGAAGACGGAGCCTGTCACAGAGAGTCCAGAGCTGGTAGTAGGGAATCACGGGTACTGCTGAAAGGCAGCTGTCCCTAGAGATGCCAGAGGACCAGGTCAAATGGGGGCACTCCACATGCCAGAGAGATCTCTCTATCAAGGAAGGGTCTTTGATGACTGGGAGAAGGGAAGGCCATGAGAGCCAGGCAGGCAGCTGGGGTCCATGCACTATGTTCCTCTGGGGTGTCAAGGGCAGTGAGCAGTAAGTTTGGGTTTCAAAGTTGGCCTATTTCCCTTTAGAGCACACACACACACACACACACACACACACACATATTCAAACACAAAGACACACATACACCACACCCACTCAAACACAGAAATACATACACCATACACTCACATACACAAACACGCACACATACATAGACATACACAGACACACCAGACATACATACATACCACATACACATGCAGATACACACATGCCACACCCACTCACACACACACAAACACACATCAGACACACATATATTACACACACACAGAAACAAGTCACATACACCACACGCTCACACACACACATACACACTCACACTCACATACGCACGCACGCACGCACGCATACACATACATACTGCTTCGAGAGCAATCTGAACGGATTTGGTCAGTAGGTGGTGCTAGAGTCTCCCTCATGGAAGTCGCCTTTCCCACTTGTCTGTGGGGCCCTCTACTGACCTAAGACTATGGTTGCCACAAAAACACAGCAAATGTGAAGGGAAGGAATGTGAGACACGCATGATGTCCCGATCCAGCTCCCATGACCGTCACATCCAGAGCATGACAGAGGTGACGCTGTCATCTATCAGAGCACCCAAGCCCTCCCTGGAAGAGGTGCCTGGGCTGGCTGGCTCTTTTTAGACCACTCACTTCCCATATGAGGCCGTGGCACCTTCATTTTATCTCCAGTGCCAGCACACTTTGTAAACGGTCACTGTACAGGCAGACTTGGTCCTTGAGTGTCCTTCTCTGCCCCAAAATTTATTGAAACATCCTAGGAATAAGCCAGGTGGAGGCTTTTAGTCCCAGCAGTGGGGAGGCAGAGGCTGGAGGATCTCTGTGAGTTCTAGG
>NC_034606.1:50261522-50267366 GCF_900095145.1 Mus pahari | reverse complement strand
CTTGCTTCGTCAGGCTCCTGGGTAGCTGGGAACAGCACAGGAGAGAAGGGAACTACATGAGGAAAGAAAGGGTCTAAGGAGAGAGAGAGAGAGAGCTAAGGAGAGAGAGAGAGAGAGAGAGAGAGAGAGAGAGAGAGAGAGAGAGAGAGAGAGAGAGAGAGAGAGAGAGAGCGCTCAGAGGGTAGAAGAGACCGATTTTCACATCTTACCCACTAAAGTTCCAAAAACAAGCTTCCCCCTAGAGCAGGAACCTCAGGAGAGCTGCCCACCGACTCTTTTGTTGTATATACATGTATGCAGTGTTTGTGTGTATGTATATGCATTCATACGTGTCTGGGTACGTCTGCGTGCACGTGTAAGTGGAGACCCAAGGTTGCCGTCTGATGTCTTCTTTGATCTGACATATGTAATGAAGCAGGGCACCTCACGGGAACTCGGAGCATGACAATTTAGCCGGTCTACCCAGCCACCTTGTGTGGGGGATCCTCTGTCGCCATGCTGAGGTTACAGGTGAGCTGCTGTGCATTTCTATGTGGATGCTGGGGACCCGAACTCCAGTCATCATGCTTGTAATGGTGAGTGCTTTCCCCGCTGAGCCATTTCCTCAGCCCAGTTCATTTTTTTTTTTCTCTTTGAAGATGGATGGGTCTCACGTGGCCCCAGCTGATCCTGAACTCCTGACCTTCCTGCCTCTACCTCACGAAGGCTGAGGTTACAAGCGTTCTGCCGAGGCATCTGGTTTACTCTGGTTTCCTTTGTAAAGATCAGGGAATTCAGACAGCTGTTTCTAGTGAGGAGAAAAGGGAGTTGTACCATAGAAGTCTCTCGTCCAAGATGTGCCAGGAAGTGAGTCTCTTCTCAGGAGTGCCACCCCCTAACTGGGGTGAACCATGGGTGACACCTTCCCATGGGAGTCTCAGGCCCCGCCCCCTTCCTCCACCCAACACTGGTGTTGCAACTGTTCTACAACTGAACAGGGACTATCAAAAGAGAAAGCTGTAACCAGAGAGGTTCCTGTACAGCTGTGATCAGGAAGCCATAACCATGAGTCCTTCACGTGCTACCTCAGGCTGTCTGTCCCCATCCGAGAGCTGAGCGACTGGCCAGAAGAACAAAACTGAAGACGTTACTCAAAAGGAATTTTGTCCTCTGATTTGTACCTTGGGGAGAAGAACAATGTCCCACCACCCTTATCTCTACTGCATCACAATGTGCTGACTGGGCCAGCACTGAGACAGGCTTGCTATCTCTGCTTATCAGGACCTGACCACGAAAGTCATCTTGGTACCACTGAACCTAGGTGGCCCAACGTTGACCCAGGGCCAGAGCATTTAGAAAGACTGGAAGCCCAACATTTCTACACTGCAGCCCAAGCCTCCACTCCACCCGGCCTCCCAGACCTGCACACCATAGCCGTAGAGGACCCAGCTTCCCTTCACCCAATGGCACCGCAGAGATGAATGTGTCTTAGAATGTCTGCCCCTATCCACAGGCAGAATCTATGCAGAGGAAGGCTGTGCCCCACAATCAGGGATCACTCGTAGTCCACCCCAACAACTTCCATCTTACAGCTGAAGACAAGACGCTTCAAGAAACCCAAGTTAGCCTGACTCCACAGCTATGATCTTTCTAGAATGTCAATCACAGCATCCCCAGAAGGCTTCAGTCCTTACTTGGAAGAAAAGCATCCCCCCCCTGGGGGGGGTTCACTTGCACCTCCCCCAAATCCTCAGTACAGAGGGCTGCATCTCCCCACCCCCATTCTCCTCTCCAGCCCCTGCTGAGGCTCTTGGTGATACACAGACAAGGACAAGGACAGAAAGTGTCATCGGTAGACAGCCCTCTTCCCAGGGTTGAAGCATCAGCCCCCTCCTCCCTCATCCCTGTGTCCGCATCCGGCCTGTTTTTGTGGGGAATACAGAAGCTGTAGGACAGTACAACAGAGACCTGGCATGCCAACCCCACACTGGAAGGAAAGGCACACCAGTCCCAAGAACACCCTATTTCAGCGTGGGCCGCTCCCGATCTCCCCTACTGCCCAATTCAGCTCCCAGTGACCTTAATTCAAGCCTGGCCAATACCATTCCCCTTGCCCACCCGCCTCCACCAGGCTGGTCTCCCTCCATTCTCTCAGCATGCTGTGTACTCTGTTCATTGTCTGGCGCGTGCTCCTAGGAGCTGGCCCAAGGGGTAGGGCATCCATGGATCAGTATCTACCCAGGAGCCTGTATACAGTCAGCCCGCCAGCACTTGTTTTTTGCTAACCTCAACAACAAACTCAGTGAGCAGGGTCAAGCTGCCAACCCATGGACTTGTATGACCTGACCCCAGCAGGGCAGCCTCCTCTTTCAGCCTGATGGCTGCACAGGAGTTAGAAGTTGCCATTGCAACCACAGCCTGGCTTCTGGAATCCTCAAACCCAAGTATTTATAATGGAAAACAGAACACAATCTCAAACCAAGGGTGCATAGCTTTCTTAGTGACTCAGGGCAGCTTTGCCCCAGCAGCCAGGCTATTGCGTAACCCGTGTGCTCTTAGGGACCTGACACATTTGCAGACTCTGAGAGTAGCTTTTCCCTTCACCCAGACACAGAAAGAAACAAGGCACTGGGTGTTGCTGAGACAGGGCCTCAATATGTAGCCCAGGCTATCCCCAAGCTGGTGGCCCACCTGCCTCTGCCTCTTAGTGCTGGCATCACAGGTCAGCACCATCTCACCAAGGCGGGTGACAGATTTGTAAGTAGATGAAAAACAGAGATGCGGGCAGGGTGGTAAGTAAGCAGCCCCAGGTCTGAAAGAACTCAGGGCTGCCAAGGTAGAGCAAGCTGGAAGCTCGACAGGACCACAGCAGAAAGCTGTCCCCAAGGTCATGGGTTGAACATCAGAGTCTGAAGCATCGTCGAAAGGAAACAATGACCCCCCCCCCCCCCCCGAGCAGGAGCAATGGCTGGCCAAGAGCCAAAGACAAGCACAAGGTCAAGATGTGGAAATCACAGGCTGTCGGGCCATGTACTTGCTGTGAGCATTTCTGTGCTATGGGAGAGGTTATCAGTCCACATTCTTGGAATGAACTCTAGAGTGGGGTTTTCCCCGAAGCAAGTACATGAGCCTCTCTGGGCAGAACTCAAATGACAGTGGTTGCTGTGAGAATCATGGCCTAAGGCACCAGGGACACCAGAGATGTCACTGTGATGATCAGAACTTACAAGGACACCTGCGGCCTCCTGATAGTCTCAATGACCCTCAGGGGCCCGAGAACCAAGAATCAGCAGGTTCCAATAGGAGAACCCTAAGAACAGCTTGTAAATAACCTGCCCATGCCCAGAGCTGGACCTTTAGGTAGCCCAACCCAGACAGATGACAGAGGGCCCCAGGGACTTACGTATCTGCAGAGCGGCGATAGTTCTCGGGGCATTCAAAGGACAGACAGCGGAAGCTGCCCTGGATGTTGAAGCAAGTCTCGTTGATGGAACAGTTGTGGATGCCGGTCACACACTCGTCAATGTCTGCAGAGATCCAGAGACAGCATGGTCTAGGCTAGGGCCATGAAAGCCATCCCCACTCAGACAGCTTGGTCTAGGCTAAAGCCCCCAAAAATATCCCCACCCACACAAAATGTGTGTTGACACCCTTGCCCTCTGTGGGTGTAGCATCAGGTGCAAGATCTTCTGTTTACTGGACACCAAGAGTTACAAGACTCCAGGGCACACAGGATCCCTGAATGGGGGTGTGCAACAAGAACAGACACCATGGGAAGGTCCCATAAGCACTGCCAGGGATGTGTTGTTACCATCCTCATCTTAGGGAAGGCTCACACAGATGAAGGAACCTGCCCACAGTCACACATTCTATAAGTGACAGAGCCAAGCTTTGAACCCAATTAGGTGGGCACCAGCTAACCACCTAGCATCTTTCCGTGGCTCTGAAGGAACGCCACCTGGACCTCAGGCGTGACTCGTTCCATCTAATAGGGCAGGAAGGGTCTGGTCTCACATCACAGGTGAGGAAAAAGCTATAGGAACCATGCACTCCGTCTTGGGTCTCAGGGCAGTGACTAAAGTGGCCAGGCAGGGGGACCAGGCCTGGAGGTTCTGCTACAGGGACTGGAGCCTCTTGAGATGGGGGAGCCCCCTCTGTGAATTTCCAACTGCTGGGGTTCAGAGGTATCACTGAGCCTAGGAGGCAGTTGTTGAGAAGTGTCATATGTCTGACTACCACTGGCAAAGGCAACGCTCACCAATCCCAGAGAGCATGGCTTCAGGAATGTGGTCTTGTGGTGTTTTTACATTTTTATTTGGAGGGTAAGTGTGGGCACGGGCCACAGCATGTGTGTGGAGATCAGAGGACAACTTGCAAAGAGCCTGTTCACTCTGTCCACCGTGTGGGTCCTGGGGATTGAACTCAGGACCATCGGGCTTGGCAACAAGAGGCTTAGCCAATGAGCCATTTGGTTCACCAGCCCAGGAATGTGTTTTTGCTGTTTCTGGGCAGGACTTCAGGCTGTGGTGAGGGAGCTGGGCCTGGAGAGCA
This sequence comes from Mus pahari, assembly GCF_900095145.1. Lineage (NCBI taxonomy): Eukaryota > Metazoa > Chordata > Mammalia > Rodentia > Muridae > Mus > Mus pahari. The sequence continues at coordinate 50,262,836 of NC_034606.1, read as the reverse complement.
GAAAGCGGGACTGTGGCTGGCCACCTTCTTTGCTGGTGCTGCTGCTGTTGTTGTTGTTGTTGTTGTTGTTGGTGGTGGTGGTGGTGGTGGTGGTGTGTGTGTGTGTGTGTGTGTGTGTATGAGGATGGGTGTATGCATGCAATCATGTATGTGTATGTGGGTGCACATGCATGAACGTGTAGAGCATCAAGCATCTTCCTCAATTGCCCCCCCTTTTCTCCCCCTCCCTCGAAGACAGTGTCTTTCACTAAATTTTGTGCTCAGCGCTCGGCTAGCTTGGATGGTCACCGTCGGTCTTCGCACCCCCCCCCAGTGGACACGGGTTACTAAAGACCATCCTCATGTGCAGGACCTGGGAGTCTACAGAGCCTCTGGATCTCCGGCTCACGGGGCCTTGTGAAGAAGAGGCTGATCTCCTCAGGGAGCTCCTGGTGTGAGCCACGGTGTACACACAGGACCATGTGTTCACAAGCTTGTCCTCGCCCTCTCAGTAACCAGATGATGGCTCACACAGTGCAGGGGGATCCCAGGAAGTTCTTAGAAACAGGGAGCAGGTATGACAGACACTACCAGCTTTCATCACGGAGCCCGTGCCAGAGCCGACCCAAGCCCACTAAACACTCGCAACCACCAGAGTCCCCAAATACAGCGACCTCGGGGTTCTTGACACCAGACCACAGTCAGTCCCTTGCAGGTGCAGAGATGCCTGGCATCTGCTCACTTCCATGACTCAAGACTTGGTTCATAGCTTGTCTGTCCAATGACCAGGTGAGAAGCTGCCCATCTAGACTAAGCTGAGGACAGGGTCCCTGGGTCACTCTTCCAAGGGCTGACAAGGACAGAGTAGGAGGAGGGCTCGGGTGTTCTTACCTAACAGGACCTTCACAGAGCCCGGATAGCCCTGGGACAGGCTAGATGCTGCACATGGGAGACCAGAACACCTCTCCCTACTCCCTGACTGCATTCCCATCTCTGTGTGGTACAGCCTCTACGTCTGAGAAGCACATCTCTCCCTCCACACTGTGGGGCTTGTAATACCCCTGGACGACACCAACATAGAGAATCTGTCTCACTCACCTTGGCAGTTGCGACCATTGGGAGCTAGCCTGTAGCCAGATGAGGGACAGCTGCACTGGAAGCTTCCGGGGATGTTGATGCAGCGGTAGGAGCAGATGTGACCCCCCGTGGGCAGGGCACACTCATCAATATCTGCAACAGGACAGTTACAGTTCTCCCTCAGCATCTACCCCTGGTACACGCACAGTTACAGTTCTCCCTCAGCATCTACCCCTGGTACACGCACAGTTACAGTTC
>NC_034606.1:50252051-50261422 GCF_900095145.1 Mus pahari | reverse complement strand
ACCCCTGGTACACGCACAGTTACAGTTCTCCCTCAGCATCTACACCTGGTACACGCACAGTTACAGTTCTCCCTCAGCATCTACCCCTGGTACACTGTCACAGCCGCAGCTGGACCAGGGGGGGGAGCCCTAGAGCTGGAGAGAGCAGCCACAGAAGGCGAGCCAGGAAGGGAGTTCAGGGTCCCTGAGGCTGGGGTGGCCTCAGAGACTATCATTACAGAAGGGGAAACTGAGGCTCAGGGACAGGGTAGGACTAGTCTAGGGATATTTAGAAGGTTTGTGGTGGGACGTATGCACAAAGAGAATGAAGAGTAATAAACAACCCCACCAGCCAATCAAACAAACAAATCTCACCACACACCACAAGAAAATACAGGCTGAGTCCCCCTTATCTGAAATGCTTGGGACCAGAAATGTTTGAAATATTTTTGGAATATTGCCACTTGTATAATAAGATATCCTGAAGATGGGAGTCAAGTCTAAGCCCCAAATCTATCCGTTTTATACACGCAGGCTAAAGGTATTGCTAGACAGTATTTTCAGTGCACCTGAGTTTGGACTATGAGTCAGGGTATAGAACTTTGCGCTATGGAGTTGCACCGGTACTCAAAAAGCTTCAAGTTTGGGGTCAGAGCTCAGTGGAATAGCATCTGCTAAGCAAGGCCCTAGGCTGGATCCTAAGCCCCTGCGCACATGCACGCACACATACGCGTGCAGACACACACGCGTACACACACACACACATACACACACGCACACACACATACATGCACGTACACACACACACGCGTGCACATGTACACACACAGCATTGTGATGGCATCGGTAACATTTGCTCCTAAAGCTCCTAGGTACTCCTGAACTGTCATCTGGTTGGATTGTCCAACAGTCCAGGGAGGGAGCATTGCCTTTGACAGAGAAGATGAGAGTCAGGCCTAGTGAGGGTGGGGCTCAAAAGGCCAGTGCACAGTTGGGTCTCAGGGGTTGGGTGGCTCTCAGGTTGCCCTTCACTTCTCAGTCACATGTGCGGCTGAGCCCTGTGCTCTGTGGCCCAGAGTGTTATCACTCTGAGGGGTTGCAGCCATGGCGTGTGTGTTTAAGAGCGATCCATGGACTCGTTTGCTCGCCTCCTAATCTCTCTCTCTCAACCCCAGTAGAAGCTCTTCAAGCTCTCTCTGAGGGAAATCCAGGAGCCAGCCCACCTTCCCTGGGAGCAAATGGGAACTTCGCCCGGTGGGGAAATCCTGGCAGGCTCTCCGCCATGGAATCTGAAATGCTACTGTTCCGTAGCAAGGTCAGGGTGCTCCCCACAGAACACAGGGTGCCCTCACCTTCGCAGGTGACCCCATCCACGTCGCTGAGCTGATAACCTCGTCGGCAATAGCACTGGTAGGAGCCATAGACATTGGCACACTCCTGGCTGCAGGGGCTGTTGAGACACTCATTCACATCTAGAAGAGAAGAGGTTCCCAGGAGGGGTCAGGTCCCTGCCTCCGCGGCAGATTTGACTGAGAGCACAGGGATCATCACCTCCCTGTTGAAGCTGCAAGACTGAGATGCTCAAAGAGCGGGACCTCCACTCCAGCCCACTGTAGCTGAGAAATCTGAAGTCTCTCTACTCCTGCTACTGCCTCTGTGAAGCCACATCATCTCCTAGGAAGAAGGCAGGGACAGCCTCCAGGCTTGGCTCTGTTCAATCTGATCCCCACAGGGCACAGGCTCAGCACGAAGGCATATCCAGAGTCCCATCAGGACCAGTCCCTTCTAGCTTTCAGTGAAAAGTGTTCCTGCTCTCTCCACGTCATCTCCAAGACCACAGTGACGTAGGTGGGAATGGTAGCCCTGGTATTCCTAAATCTCTGGACTTAGGGGCTACTCAGCAACCCAGCTATTGGTCACCAATTCTCTTCACCTAGAGGAAGCTCCAAGACAGGTTTGGCCCCACCACTTGTTTTTGTAAATAAAGTTTTATTGGCACAGAGTTACAAACACATTTGGCTGGGACCCATGGCTGCTTTTGTGCTTCCACAGCAAAGTAAGGTACCGTCTACAGACTGGCCAGAAAGGTTTAAAATAGTCGCCATGCATCTGGGAGAGAAAAATATTGCCAACCTCAGGCTTAGAGATCCCTTCTTACATTCATTTACTACTGTTTCCGAGGGTAGGAGAGAGAGCTTCTCAGTCAGTGTTTCCTATCCGTAGCCCCCACACGCCTGGCCAGGTTACCTGCTCAATCTATGTTCAGTATGATTTTCTATCACATCATAGACATACCCCCTGACACTAGAACCATGTCTTGCCACATCCACAGTGCACATGCTTAATTATCTATAGCAGAGTCAAGGCCGGCCAGGCCTCAGCACCGTAGCCTCAGGATTATGCAAGCACAAGGCTCAGATGCCTAAGCATAGCCAGAAATTATAATCACAGCTGATAATACAAGACACTCTGTTATCTGTGCACAGCAAGACTCATGAACCCAAATGACTGACCAGGCCCTGCCCGGGATACCGGCCAAGTTTCAGCGTGGCTGCCACACTGGCTTACAGTCATATCCCTAGGGCGGGGATTCTAGCGTCTTTAAAACACCTGCCTAGGAAACCCCAAATGAGTCTGTGAGCAGAGGAGAGACATGGCTAAGGCTGTTGATGGCTGGCCTACTCTGTGACCCCAGCCTCACCTTCACAAGACCGGCCGTCCACAGACAGCCGGAAGCCGGCGGAGCAGCTGCAGTGGTAGGAGCCTGGCGTGTTCTCACACTTGTGGCCACACAGGCGCCCAGGATAGCGCTGGCACTCGTTGATATCTGAAACAGAGGGGCAGTGAGCTCAGAGTGTGTCCACTGGAGTGGCGCCATGTCCCACCCTTCTGTCAAGGGCAGCAGTTCATGGTCCTCTGCCCCTAACTCCCTTCATGTCTCAGGTAGAAAGGGCTGAGGCCTCTCCTAACGGTCTGTGTGAAGCCCTGTGCTCTGACAAATGTGGTGAAGTTGGATAGGTGCCCTTCTGCCAGCCCTGCCCGAGAGGAGTCTAAAGGGATCTGTTGGGAGCACGGGGCAGTTCTCGGTCTCCACCGAGTATCCTGGTTTGGTCTCAGCAAGAGCTCGATGGGTAGGGTGTGACGCTGTCACCCCTGGGACACCTTCTGTTCTGACTACCTTTAGGAGCTGTGCCTCCCAAGCACCTAGGCCCTACGGGTCTGCAGCAAATCTGACAAATCACTAACGTCGTGGGGGCTGGAGACTTGGAAACCCTTGGAGGCTGGGGTCAAACAGAACACCCATTCCGCACGGAACAGGCTAAAGTCCTGCTGGAGGTCAGAGGCCAAGGCGGCAGCAGAGCTACAGTTGGATAATGTCTTCTGACGGATGGGCTTCCATCTGGGACTGCCTACGCTTGGAACCTCCTGAGATGAGGATGGGACGGACATGGTCACCCTAGATGCCACAGACTGTGTCCCCTGGGTGGTGTCACCCGGCCAGAACCCCCTAGGTCTGAGAAATCACATACCCACGCAGGTCCTGCTGATGCCATCAAAATAGTAGCCGGCCTTGCACTCGCAGCGGAAGCTGCCGGGGGAGTTCAGGCAGTGGTGTCCCTTCCCACAGGGCTCCGCTGGTGGGGAGCACTCGTCCACATCTTGTGAAGAAGAAAGGAAGACATGCTGAAAGCCTTTTAGTGTGCACACCAAGCTGTCCACTGAGGGCAGCAACCTAACTTTCAGAGAGCACCCGGGCCCAATCTGGAACAGTAGTGAACCCCCCCCTCCCCCCCGAGAGGCTAGCACTGACCTCCAGTGAGGGAGAAAGTTCCCAGGGCTGTGGGGGAGATGCTGGGATGGCCTGGGGGTTGCGGGGAAGATGGTCCCTTTCCTAGCAGGGATCTGGGCTAGCTGACTCCCTTGGCCTACTCAGGAGCAGGCATGTAGTGGGTATAAACAAGGAACCACTCCGTGGTTTTCTGTCCTCTGGGGAGTAGCAAGACCTATGTCATCCAGATCAGCTGTGACCACTTTAGGAGAGTTGAATTGTGAGTGTCCGTCCTTGGTCACCGATAGGCTGTGACCAGGTAGCCTAAGAACGCTGGGCAAACTGAAGGGAAGGCTAGAAGGGCCGGTGTGTTACTGTAATAGTGCAGGCGAGACAGCAAAGGCCTGTGCCTGGGGAGGGGCAATGGAATGGACGAACAGGTAGAACGTCTTCATGTTGGTGACCAACTCTCCCTTCTAGAGAAGAGATGGAATGTGCTGGAAACAGAAAGTCAAATTTCAGAAATGTGTTCCCATGTGTGTGTGTGTGTGTGTGTGTGTGTGTGTGTGTGTGAGTGCGTGTGTTTGCTCGTGCATTCGGGCACATGTTCGAGATACCAACCAACACAGCGGGTTCCCTCTTCGTTGAGATGATAACCACGGCCACAGTTCGGCACGTTCTTCTGGCACGTGTAGGAGCCCTCTGTATTGATGCATGTCTGCCCCACAGGGCACGGGGCACTGATACTTAAACACTCATTGATATCTACAGAGAAAAGAGACAAGATATGGCATGGTTAAACATAAAGACTATCCACAAATGCGGCCACTGAACCCCCGCAAAGGGCCTTTTCCTTCTCTCAGCAAAGTGACAAAACAATAGTCCCTGACCCCCTTTACCCTGGAAGATACCCAAGGCAGCCTCAGGTCCCTCCCTGTCCCCTGTCCTCTCCCCCTGCTTCCAAACACAACTACTCCATCTTCTGCACCACCCGCTGGCCTGGCTTTCCTGTATACATCTCACCCACATAGGCAGATAAGGCCCTAACCTGAATGTGGTGCCAGGGAGACAGATACCCATCCCTCTGTACCAGCCTGAGAGTCCCTAAGCTCCTCTGGTGGGTGGGTGGCCCCTGTCTACTTCACCCGGCCAGTCCTTGGAAGCCCCAGTAATATAGCTCCTGGACCAACCATGGCCCCACCCTGAGTCCCTGTGGTAGCCATGTCTCTGGCCACCATCTCCATGGAAACTCCTTCCCGCATCCCTATCTACCTGACTCAGGCCACTCAGAACTCCCATATGGGGGTTTCTGACCTTGCAAGGACACAAACTCTAGTACAGGGACCACTGGCCATTTACCATTGATGGACACACACAAACAGGTACCAGTACCAAGGAACACTGGGGTGCACCTCTGTTGGCTCTTTATGCTCCAACTCTATGCCAAAACCAAACCTCTTCTTAAAGCATAGCCCAAAAGACCTAAGTCTCAAAAAGTCAACGTCAGGATCTTCCTAAAGTCACATGCACAAGTCACATTGGAGCCGGGGACAGCAGGAAGGGGACGATGGTGGGAGATTGACAGCTGAAGCAAGAAAGCAGGGCCTGCTCTGTGCTGGCCAAACCCTACCCTCCTCAGGGCTGACTTAAAAACCAGCCCTGACTCCCTCCCATTCCTGAGATGGGCCTGTCCACAGACAGTGCAGCACTTCAAAGTTTACAGGGGCATTCACATTTGCTACCACTCTAGACTGCCACAGGCAGCCTGCACGTAGCAGAGACGGCATTACTGTCTGTGTGTGACACTGGGAACCCAGGACCTGGAGAGAGCAAGCAACTCCTCAGGCTCACAGGGGTGAAGAGGCCAACCCAGCCCAGGTCTAGATCCCTGGCATCCACCCTCACAATCGCTTCCCGTCTCCTTCCTCATGATCCCTCTAGTCAAATCTGGCCTGCTGCTCATTCTTGTAAATAAACTTTTATTGGCAGTCAGCCAGTCCTGCTGTCTCACATGTGGCCTACAGCTGTTTGGGGCATTACCATTACAGGAGCCTGGTGATTACGATAGAAACCAGATGGCCTGAAGGTTGATCTATTCCTTTAGGCAAAGCCGGGCAACTCCTGTCTGTTGTCAAGTGACCCCCTCAGCCTTGAGGGCTGATGTGATTTCCCAAACTGTATTTGTACTGGCTGGCTTTGTGTGTCAACTTGACAAGCTGGAGTTATCACAGAGAAAGGAGCCTCCCTTGAGGAAATGCCTCCATGAGAACCAGCTGTAAGGCATTTTCTCAATTAGTGATCAATCGGGGAGGGCCCCTTGTGGGTGGTGCCATCCCTGGGCTGGTAGTCTTGGGTTCTATAAGAGAGCAGGCCAAGCAAACCAGGGGAAACAAGCCAGTAAGTGACATCCCTCCATGGCCTCTCTATCAGTTCCTGACCTGCTTGAGTTCCAGTCCTGACTTCCTTCGGTAATGAACAGCAGTATGGAAATGTAAGCTGAATAAACCCTTTCCTCCCCATGATATTCGGTCATGATATTTGTGCAGGAATAGAAACCCTGACTAAGACAGTATCCAAACACTGGTATCCCTTGAGACTGTGTGCTCTCTGGGGAAAGAGAGTCCCTTGTCTGAGCTCCAGGAAAGTCAGATGATGAATGAATGAAATCAAAAGTGGATCAACAAAAGAAGACTGGATAAGAAAGGCCAGAGGCGGGTTTGGGGACACGCTACATGCTTTCCCTCATGGGATTCCCATGGCACAAGCGCAGGCTCTCCAGCTGTCACTCTCAGCTCACTTTGTCTTACAAAGCACTTCTAAGACCAACTAGGGCCCTTCATGGCCTCGGGATCTTTGAAGATCCCGACACCTGTGGTCTAGCATGTGGGAAACAGTGCCCTGACACCTTCCCTCCTCTTCACCAGGGAATGAAGGAAGAAAGGGAACATGAGGTAGAGAGTGAAGGAAAAGAAAACCTGGAAAATACTTCCTCAGTGTTGAAGAATCAGCATCAAAGTTCTACAAAAAAAAAAAAAAATGTACATTTTGTACGGAGAGGGCCTAGAGTTCTCAGGCCAGCCCCTCGTCTTCTGTGCTGGTCTGACAAGGCAGGGTTCATCATTCCTTGCACGGGGATGGGGATGGAAGTAGAGTTTGGGGATGGCAGATCCTGGGGTCACTGTTTCCCACCATAGATGGAGATCAAGGAAAAACGGGTAGAGGTGTGTGGGGTGTAGGCCCTGGATACATAGGAGAAGATACAGCCTGCAGCTCTCTCCTGGATGCCCCCCCATCTTTGGGTTTTATATTGTTTGGTTTTCTGAAACTGGGTCTCGACCTGTAGCCCAGGCTGGACTGTAATTCCTATAGAGCCCGGGCTAGCCTTCAACTCATCGTATTCCTCCTGCCTCAACCTCGGCAGGGATGACAGGGGCGCCCCGAGGTGCCTGGCTCTTCTCTCCTTCCGCTGTCTCTCTCCTGATAGGTCTTTCTGCTGCTGATGTTATTATTTTAGACAGGAATAAAAATGCTGACACAGAACGAATTCTAAACTCATTGTCAAGAGGGAAAAAATCCAAGTTGGTAGAACAGCCCGGTCCTGTTTCCAGGAAAAGACAAACTAAGAGAGCAATGCCCAGAAGGGTGGCCCCGCCCACCCAGAGGCTGGCCCGGCAGGCTGGGCGTTATTTTTTGCCCTAGGTTTTCCTCATTTATAATCAGATATGTGTGGCTTTAAAAAAAAAAAAAAAAAAAAAAAAAAAAAAAAAAAGCAAAAAAGAGGTAACTTCTAGAAGAAATTAACTTGGCTGTGACCAGTAAATACAAAGGGAGACCTCTCCCCATGTCAAGTTAGGGGACCTCTGCACCAAACATTCTGGTCCTTGATGTCACTGTGGACCTGCACAGAAGTGACAAGAGAGGGATATGCCATTAGGTTGGGATCTGGCCAACACCCTGGACTCCCCAGGGCTTCTTCGATCTGATCTGGTGAGGGTCAAGGGTACAGAGGGATGGCTCTCTGCCCTTGCACTCTGTGGAGGGAAACCTGTGGCATGCTGAGACTTGCAGAGGTTTTCTCACAGGGGCGAGCAGGGCCAATCCTGCCATGAGCCAGGGTTTCCGTCCTCAGCTGATGCAGCCTCCACAGAGCCCCCTGAGGAGGCTGCGAGTCTTAGCAGGGCCCCCTTTCCTCCCTGCCCCAGGGGGAGTCACAGCCATCCTGCTTAATGCACGCGTGTGGAGCGATGACAGTCTTGACTTCAGGAGGCTTGGTGAGGGGCCAAGGCACAGCTCAGACACTTCTCCGCTAGCTAAGATCCAGGCTGGGTGGGGAGAGGCTTGGGTGAAACTCCTGGCTTAAAAGGTTCTACCTGGGAGCCGTAAGACAGGGACAGGGGACATGAACTTTCAATCCCGTCTCAAAGAAAAGACAGAGGCAACGCTAGGTAAGGGTTGGGGGTGGGGGATAAGATAGGAACTTGCACAGCCGTGTCTAGTCTTTCCCTTTGAAAGGGGAGAGGGGTTGCAACCAGCATACCTGCAGCTCAGTTTAGAAGGGACTCTGGCCTCACAGCAAAGGCTTAGAAGCTCCTGCCTACAAAGCAGTTAAGACTTCAACTGCTAACAGGTAGGAGACAACCCTGCGCAGCCCAAAGACAACAGAAGAGAGAGGCAGGTGGCCCTCCTACCTGAGCAGCCTTTCTCTGGCCTCTTATTTTCACACTGAGCACATGGCTCCCTTACACACTGGTCCACTCTGCTCTCAACCCATTCATCTTTGAGTCTTATTATCTTCCAGACTGAAACTGTCTCCATTGAACGCCACTCTAGTCTGTCTCTACCGTTTTTCTGTGAAACAATTTCTGAAGGTCTAGGTGGCTGTGGCAGGGAGCAACCACATGTCAAAGGATGCTTCTTATGTACCCATCCTAACACAAGCAACCGCCGCGGGTCCTTGTTCCCAGCCTCTCAGCCAGATGCTACAGTCACTCCCATCTTATAGGGGAAACACCTGAGGCTTCAATGAAGGAAATGAGTCTTAGCACAACGAGTTCGAATCTAATAGTCTCTGACTCTGAAACCCACACATCTTCACCCAAAGCCCAGGGATTAGACCCTTAGACCAGCCCTTAGACCAAACCCTGATTGCCAGTGGTTTTATAAATAAATAAAGTTTTAATGAGACACAGCCCTACCACCTGGGTCTACACGCTGTGCCCTTTGTACTGTACCTGGCCAGAATGAGTCGCCGTGGCCCAGACCACATGGCTCACAATGCCTATGGCATTTGCCCACTAAGGAAGCTTGCCAGCCCCAATCTGTGCTGACGGTCGCATGCTCGCTCTAAACCCTGCTAATGGCGGCGTGTCTTACCAATGCAGTTGCCTAGAGCATCCTGTATGAAGCCGCTCTTGCACTGCAGCTTGGGTCTGCAACGGAAGGATCCCAGAGTATTCTGACAGATAAAATCGGGGGGGCAGTTATGAATACCAGTCTCACATTCGTCAATATCTGGTGCATCATAAAAAAAGGAGATTGTTAGCAAGAGTCCGGCCAGAAGAGTGTCACAATACTTTAACATCACAAGAAAGTACTTAAAAAAAAAAAAAAAAAAAAAAAAAAA
>NC_034606.1:50240622-50252036 GCF_900095145.1 Mus pahari | reverse complement strand
AAAAAAAAGCTCATTTCTCAGACTATAACCCCAAAATATTTCAACAGAGAGGGTGTTACAAAAAGGGCTGTAGTGAGCCAAACTGTGTAAAAATTGCTAAAGTCTTAAAAAAAAAAAAAAAACCCACTCCCCCTCCCTGACTTATGAGGCAAGCTTTTTGCTATTTAACAAATCACTTAGGCGTTTTCCTGGCAGGTATATTATTCATTGAGAAGTGTATGTTTGGATTAGATCATACAGCAATTATCTTAGCGACAATAAACATAGACTTTAATTCTTTTTATCCCGAGGTCTTCACAATAGTCCAAATATTAACAATAGTTACATCAAGATAGGACAAGATAGATTGCCCTGTCTCGAAGTTCACGGCTGTCAAAGGTTCAAGTGTATCTACTCAGCTGGCCCGGTTCCCAGGCTCTGGAGTCCAGAGGCTCAGCCAGGCAGCAGTGCAGGGTGGGGCAGCGGGATTGCTCAAGGGCTTGGCTGCCAAGAGAAGGCGTCTGGCTCTTGGGTCACCCCACATAATTCAATGATCAACATTTTTTACACAAGACCTGTGCTAGCAAGCATCTTCAACAGAGCCTGGTCTGTGTCTGGGTTGGTTCCCTTTGTACGGAAACACAAACGAGGACCCTGGACTTGTTTGTCAAAGATCAGGCTCCCAGCTTTCTAAGTCAAATGGGCTAGTGTCATTAACTCAGCACCATATTGAAGTAAACCTGCTCATCACAGACATTCCTTCATTTGCCCTTCTGTACTTGCAAGGAGGTGGACCCCCTCCTTCTTCCAGTACCCAAGGCGGCCACATGGGGGCAGCACCACAGAGCCCAATGGGCCCTTCCCTCAAGGCCATACCCACAGCTGGGGAAGGGGGCTAGTTTTAGATTTGGATGTGAGTTGTACCTTTGCAGTTATTATCCTCTGTGAGCTCATAGCCAGTCCCACAGCTGCTGTCCCGCTGGCAGCGGAAAGAGCCCACTGTATTGATGCAGGATTCTCCCAGCCGGCAGTTATGGCTGCCTGTGATGCATTCATTGATATCTAGAGAGATTAAGGCGATGCAGAAGTAACCAGGGAGATCAACCAAGCCTTAAGCTTGAGCAGAAGGAATGTCCCAGAAGCCATGGTGGATCTGGCTTCCTGCATGCATCAAGTTGCCCAATAAAACTGAGCTGAGTCTTGCTGTGGGGGCAAGACATCTGGAGAGGGGCAGACACCAAATCAAGCCCTGTTACATTTCAGATCTCTTTGAGTAAGGGCCAAGAATCACAGTATCTACAAGATTCCCACAAAGGAGGCTGCATCTTTCCCATCTCTTAGACAACGGGAGAGGCAGAAAGATCTACCCAAGACCTCACGGCAGATCCTGAACCCAGGTGAACCCCAATGCAGCCCTTTGCCCACACTGATATCTAGTTTCTTCTGGAAGACAGCCTTGTCCAGGCAGCACGCAGGTCCCAGCTGTGTTCCAGGAATGGAACAAAGGTGGTGCCACGCAGGCCTGCTCAGTAGAGGCTCCCAAGTACAAGGGCTAGCTCTCGGATGTTACCTTCGCAGGAGACACCATCCGACTGCAGCTGGTAGCCCACAAAGCAAGAGCAGATCACCTCGTCCCCAGTGTCACGGCACTGCTGCTTACAGGGCCCGCCACCTGCAACCAGAGCCCATGGGAGCTAGTGAACAGACCGAGCGACCTTCAGGTACCCTCCCAGGATGCACGGACACAGAAAACAGGCTCCTTGCTACAGCCACGTGTGGTCCTTGGGACACTCGCAAGCCTCGGCTCTGGGCGTCTTCGGGGCTTCTGAAGGCAGCAGAGGTCTGGTAAGTTAGGGACCTTGTGTTGCCTCTGTGGTTAGAGTGGACCTGAGGAGGCATACTGCTCGAGGTCGACAAGAGGCCTGGGGGGAACAGGCTCCACCTGGAGGCAGGGCTCTATCAGAGCCCATGTAACTCTCAAGAATTTCCAGCTACCCATTCCCACGAGCTGGTCCATGCCCGGTGCTGCCACAATTGTGGGTATAGCCTCTCCCTGCCTGGCACCTCCCCTGTGACTCACACGGGATACTTTGAGCGTAACCCCATTGGGATGACCTGTGCTTCCTTTGCCACAGCCTGGCTGGCTACTGGGGGCACGCAGGCTTTACCATGGTGGCTAATGGAGCTTCCTAAGTTGTCACACCAGCTGTCACTCTCCCAGAAATCATCTGTGGCCACGCAGAGAGGGCTCACTCCAAGCTTCCTGGAAGCTCCTTATCTCCCTCTCCCCTCCCTCCTGGCCTCAGTGCTGGTTGACACTGTGTGCTGGCTCTATCACTTTGTGATTAAGCTGCCAGCATACCTAACACCCAGCCGCAGAGTGAGCCCTTTGGGTGGAGCCGAAACAAGAGCGGTCAGGTTAGGTGCGCCAGAATGTTCTTGAAGAAAAGGTTTAATCAGGAAAAGCTGCGCTGCGTGGTCACTCTGACATTAAGTGCAAAGGTCTCCTGGGAGACCATGACTCTACATGGACAAGCGGGGCTCCAGGGACACACAGATAAGAAATAGCTACTCTCCTGGGGCATCCCAGCCTTGGAGAAGCGTCATCACCCAGAGAACCCAGGAGCTTGCAGGCGCTCGAGTGCTCACACCAGTCTTGCCTCCATAAGCCACTGTTCCCACAGAGTCCTGGCTCTGAGCAATCAAGGGTGGAAGAAACAGGGAGCCCCAGGGGGCCCCAAGAGCAGAAGTACTTTCCAGCTGAGTCTTAGCAGAAGTCAACACTATCCCCTGGGCTTTCATAGTTACCTACCAAAGGGCTCCCACAGATCCCAACATCTCACCTCGACAGCGGTCATTCAGGTAGGGGTCTTCTTGGTCCTCATCATCAGGAATCTTAGCTAAGGGTAGAGAGATGACACAAGATCGCACAAGCACCTGCTCCTCCTGTCAGCACCGGAAAGGAGGCCCATCCAAGCACACCACACTCGTTCAACTTTAGTAAATGTACCTTCACTTAAAGGGGCAGGTAAGCTCTCCCAAAACTTAGCCTGAATTAGGTATCGTAGCCTGTGAGTATAAAGCTCAAGAGAGATGTAAATGAGGTAAAATTCCCAGCAAGCATAGTGCACGGATTGCCTGCAGCTTCTCAAGGCTTCCTACACAACTCAGGAGCTCACAATGTAAGTGAGCAGATGAAAAAAACCAGTCGGTCAGGGCTGGAGAGATGGCTCAGCGGTTAAAAACACATCTTTCTTGCAGAGGACCTGGGTTCAGTTCCTAGCTCCCACACTTGGCTCACAGCCACCAGTAATTCCAGTTCCAGGGGCTCCAATTCCCTCCTCTGTCCTCTAAGAGAACTCTTCAGACCATGGAGGGCACGCAATATACATATATGCAGGAAACACTCATACTCATATAAATTAAAAACAACAAGAAACTCCTACATCACAGAGCCATGGCCCTCAGGGCTTCAAGCACGGGTGGCTGTAGTCAATGGGAACAGGTAGAGCTGGCCAACAGAACTGCTTCTGTGGTCCCACAGCCCTCTGAGGAAAAGCCTGAACACCGGTGCACCCAGCCACTGGCCCACACTGGCCAAGACTCAGAAAGGCCAAGTCCTCCCCTCTCTACTGCTTGTCATGTGACCTTACACATCAAGGTCTTCAAGAGAGGATCAGATCAAAGGGCAATCACCCACCAATCACCAGGGCAAAGTGAGGTCTGGAAGGGAGCCAGCCTCCTGCAGAGCATGTGGCTCTCTTCCTGTCTCACAGCCGTGATGGTCAACCTCACGGAGCAAGTTGACGGGATGTCACTATGAAGGGAACTTTGGTGACTTGAGTTAAATCAATGAACTCTGAGATGAGCAGATGGCCTCTGGGATGTTAAGTGAACCTCACTTAGGCAGTTGGAGGCCCTAAGAGATGGAGACGGAGGAAGAACCTCCTGCCAGTTCAGTTAACGCCAGCTTTTCCCTGGAGCTTTGGCCCGCCCTCCAACCCTCCAAGGCCACACAGCTCTCTCTACACAGCTGTTCTTTGGTATCCTGGGACCCTGGAGGGCATTAAAACCCACAGGCAAGGAGGGGTGGAGAGATGGCTCAGCGGCTAAAGAGCATGCGCTGCTCCTGCAGAGGATCCTGGTTTGGGCCCAGCACCTATATGGTGGCTCACAACCATGTGTAACAACAGTTCCACAAGATCCCATGCCTGTTTCTGGCTCCAGTAGACGCCACACACATGTGGTGCAGAGACATAAATGCAAACAAAACATTCCTACATATAAAATAAAAATAGATTCATTTTTAAAAATCGACAGACATTCAAGTCTCTTACATAGCATGCCATGGTGTCTGTCCATTATCTATGCATATCCTCCTGTAATCCTTAAATCATCTCTAGATTACTTTTAATACCTAATGTGATATCAATGCTATGTAAATAGTTGTTATTTTGTTCAAGGAGTGACAAGAGAAATGTCTGCACACACCCAGTACAGATTCAAGATCTTTTCTCCAACATTTTCGTTGAGTGTCACGCGCACATGTGTGTGTACAGGTGTCACACGCATGCATGCACACTGTAGAGATTACACATCAACATCCAGTGTCTTCCTCTACTGCTCTCGACTTATTTCTTGAGAAGGGGTTTCTCACTGAGCTGAGGCTCGTTCTGGCAGTCCAGTGAGCTCTAGGGGCACTCCTGTCTGCTCTACACCCCAAGCCCTGGATTAAAGATGCATGCTGCTTTGCCTTGCTTGTATGTGGGTCCCGGGGAGCCAAACTCAGGCTTTCAGGTTTGCACCCCAAGCATTTTACCCACTGAGCCATCTCTCAGCCCTCCCTTTCTCTAATATTGTTAATCTGGGATTGGTAGAATCCAGAAATTTGACACCCACAGGAAGGGTAAGTCAACGATGTCACAGACACAGACATGTCCCCAGAGAAGACTAACGCACTGCTCTGCACTGGAAGGGAAAGGAGTCACCTAGGTCCTGAAGGTCCGCGCCGTTGCCTCGGACAAAGTCGGAATTCTCCCGTGCCTTCACGCAGCAGGCACGGAACACCAACCCACACTGGTAGCTTATCATGACGATGGGTTCACAGGTCTGGTCTCGGGCCAGGGATGCCTTTCCCAGCATGCAACAGTGGCAGCACCTCTGTGAACAGAAAGATTCTAGACTAGGTCAGGGGTTTGTACAAGTGGCCCTTGGGACCTCGAAAGAACCTCAGGGTCACACCCCTGACACCCTCTTTCTTGTCTGTGTTCTCAAGACAGTGAGGAAACACCTGGTGTGGGCAATTTATCAAAATGTCAGAAGTAGATAGAAAAGCATGCCAGGCCCCTCCAAGCCTCCTAGGTCTGTTTGGAAAGCGACCTGCAAGACCTGGCACCTAGTAGGACTACATGTCCCTCTCTACCCACATGACTGCTATGGTGGTGTGAATGAAAACAGGGGCCCCAAAGGCCTGTAGAGAATGGCACTATTAGGAGATGTGGCATTGTTGGGGTAGATGTGGCCTTGTTGGAGGAAGTGTGTCACCATGGGTGAGCTCTGAGGTCTCAGACCCTTAGGCTGGGCCCAGTGTCTCACTCTCTTCCTGTGGTCTGCCAATCTCAGCTACATCTCCAGGACCATGTCTGCTTGCATTCCGCCATGATGACAATGGACTAAACCTCTGAACTGTAAACCATCCTTCACTAAATACTTTCCTTTGTAAGACTTGCTGTGATCATGGTGTCTCTTGGCAGCAATAAGTTCCTGACTAAAACAACACTCCCCTCTGGACCTCCCTTTCCTGACCAACGATGCCCCCCCCAGCCCAGTCCACCCATCTTGAGAAGAAGGAGGCAGACCAACGCTCCTGCTCTGTCTGCTAGGTCTCATCTCCCTGCCGGAAGAAAAGGCGCACATTCTCAAGCTCAAGAGTTGGGCACAAGAGCCCCAAGGTCCTTAGGAAGGCATGGGACCCAGTCACTGATTTTCACAGAGACCTCATATCCCAAAAGTTAAACCTGTATTCCAACTCAGATCCTGGGTGCTCAGGAAAAGTCCCAGGTCAGTCCTTCTAAAAACAAAGAGCCCACAGCAAGAAGCTTTGCTTCAGCACCTGCAGAGGCTGGGGGCCTTCTCCATCCAAGTCCTTCTACCCACTCTGCGGCCGCAAAGAGCCCCGGTGATCTCACCCTCGTCTGCAGTGTGAGTAATCTTTTCCAGAAACACACTTCATTAAGTCAGCCAGGGAATCTGTTCCCGCTCTTGCTAGAATGTTCTATTTCACACCTCTTCTTTCCTCAAGTCTAGGGATGGGGCAGAGCTGTCTGCCGGGCATCTAACATAAGCAGAGGCCAGCCCTACCCTGGGAGGTGGTCACTCAATGCCCAAAGTCCTGGCTAAGAGACCCCCTTAGCCAGACCACCCATTCTAGCCCCGATTAGCTCCCTGTACTGGCTGGTTATGTCAACTTGACACAGGCTGGAGTTATCACAGAAAAAGGAGCCTCCCTTGAGGAAATGCCTCCATGAGATCAAGCATTTTCTCAATTAGTGATCAAGGGGGGAGGGGCCATTGTGGGTGGTGCCATCCCTGGGCTGGTAGTCTTGGGCTCTATAAGCAAGCAAGCTGAGCAAGCCAGGGGAAGCAAGCCAGTAAGTAACATCCCTCCATGGCCTCTGCATCAGCTCCTGCTTCCTGACCTGCTTGATTTCCAGTCCTGACTTCCTTTGGTGATGAACAGTATCATGGAAGTGTAAGCTGAATAAACCCTTTCCTCCCCGACTTGCTTCTTGGTCCTGGTGTTTGTGAAGGAATAGAAACCCTGGCTAAGACACTCCCCATGTCAGTGCCTTCCCCAACCCCTCATAAAGGCCTGATGGCTGTGGTAGGCCACAGCTATTGAGGCAGAGTCTGGACCCATGAGCAGCCTCTGTCTGTGTGTCTACCCACCCTCTCAGAATCCAGACTCTAGTCAGATTTTTCACTCCTTGGCTCCATTACCACCCTCCTGAGGGAGATGGGTGTCTCCCCGGAAGCAGCTGTCATCAACGCTTCTGGAAATCATTTAGGGGGACAACTGACTTTCTTCCTGGGCAGGTAGGGCCTGACCATTGCTCTATTTGTATTCAAGCCTACAGGTGCTGTAGTCATCCCCCATGCACATACACAAGCCTTCCATAGCTAATGTATGCCCAGGACCACTTCTTATTCTGATTATGTTCTATGGAGAATCCCCTCCGAGTCCTCAACAAAGAGAAGTCACTGAGTGTGGGCCCCTCCAGACTCCAGTGTCTTCCTATACTGTGTGGTTACAGAATCCCATGTCATTAGAGGCCCTAGTGTGGGTCTGGTGTGAGCTCAGAGCGTCAGTTTACCTGAGGAGCAGAGACGCATGGGGCTCTTGGCAATAGGGAAATGGCTACCCTGAACTGAGAGGATTTTGAAGGGTCCAGAGAACCCCTGCTCTGCCTCCTGCCTGAAGACAGACTCAGGCTCTTCCCTGTTCCCCAGCGTGGAGCTGGCTTGTCACCATCTCACCCTGCCTTATCTGGAAGTCTGGCTGGTAAGGCATACATACTGTCTGAATGAGAGGGGAAGGGTACCTGAGTGGTCACAGGGAAAGGTGGACAGGGAGAACGGTGGTCTTGGTGGCCTTACTCACCTTTATGAAGATGGTCTCGAGGCTACTGTTGTAGCTGTGGAGTGAGGTGCAGCCGTCTGGCTCGCTGGCCAGGTTGATGCCGGTGGCACAGTGCAGCTCTTCCAGTTGGTTGTGACAACATTGCTCCTGGACCATCCTGTGGGCAGAGCAGGGCTCCTTGGTGAAGCTGAGCTCAGAATAGAGGCTCTAAGAGAGGAGTGATGTCCTCCCACGGCCCAGCCCCCACAGGGAGAGAGACACACAGTAGGACTTAGCAGGTGTTTGGTTAGAGAGAGCAAATGCAGAATGGTGTCCTGAGGTGGGAGCCAGGAGACCCCCAACTCGGCACACAGTTACAGAACATCCTCATCTATGTAGAAAGAAAGCAGGCTGCAGGACCCGTCCTCCCCTCCTTCCACCTAGCTCACTCTCCTCAGCCTCCAGAGGAGAAGTTTCAGAGAGTCTTTTGACACAGTTGGTGAAAGGACTAGACTGGAAGACGTAGCCACCACGATGCCCAGTCCTAGCCTCCCGCCACCCACAGGATTGGCTACGAAACGCTCTTCGGGAAAAACAGGACCTGAGCCTGCCAGAGTCTATACCTCAGACTCAAATACATGGTGTGACATTTCAGAGGTCAGAAATCCAGCCCCGCAGACAACAGAGATGGAAGGCTGTCAAATATGGCTCTCCTCCAGACCAAAGTAACCTCAAGGCAGAGCCAGCAACGGCAGAGACAGGAACCTAACCCGAATTGTCTGCAGGAGTACAGACAGAACAAAGACAGGGAGGTTTCCCTGCCTCCCCACACTATGTCCTTGGCCTATGCCTGAGGACAGAGGCCCCAGCCAGCCTTTCCTCTACCCAGGGCTCGGATGTGTGAACCTGGTTTCCCATGGCTCTCCAGATCCGGGATGGGTGTGTCTTCACAGTGACATGAATTTCACACCTGCTTCATTGGATGTACAGGCCAGAGGTATTTCACTGAAGGGGACTGAGCAGGACTGCCCGATGCACCTCTGCTTCAACCTGTCTAGGGTCCCTCAAGCTTATCTGTCCTAAACCCTCTTCCTCTGAGCGCTGTCTGAACCTGGTGAGGGGTGGGGCGCTGCTGCCCTAATGAGGCTTTAGGGAGAGGATTCGCTGGGTACCTAGAACGGGACCCCAAGGGTGCTGGGGTTGGTCCCTCATACCCGGGGTCTGTTCTGAGCAGCTATGAGATTCTCTCTCCATCTGGCCTCTCCACACTCCCAGCAGGACCAAAAGCCGAATTGGGTTTCTGAGTGTTTAAAGCCCGATTCTACCCCACCCCCACCCCTCCTCAGCCTTCTCCCAGCGGCATCCCTTGCTTCTCATCTACCCAGCTAGACAAACTGAACCCCTAAGCCATTGCCGACACCCCTCTGGATCCCACCCTACTCCCGGGACTGACAACTTGGCTCCCTGCCTCCACCCAGCCAGACCCTTCCCTCTATCCCAGGCTACTGCCCAGTTCCAAGCTACCTACATATCTCCTAGAGTCCTCCGAACAGCCTGCTAGTCCCCCTCATGTCAACTGGCTTTTTAAAAGACAAGTCTGGACAGATGTGCTGGCACCCAATTTATACCTAAACCCTCCATCAGATTCTTACCCTGCTCCAGTTACTTCCTTTAGTAGCCATGCTACCAGGAACAATGGGGAGCACCCCACCCCCACCTCCCTTCGGCTCTGTGTCTTTCTGCCCTGCTGGTCCACTGTTCAGAATATCTCTGGATGCCTTGCTGCTGCCCCAAGAACCTGCACAGCCTGCCCCCGAGTGTCCTCGCTGGCTGCTCCCTCCCTGGATACAACTCCCACACGCCACATGTGACTGTGGAAAGATCTGATGATTTCTTTACAATAATCGACATAATCTATTATCATAATCTGCTCTAAGGTTTTACATTCCCCCAAACTTTGTGAGTAGCCTGGTTTCATCTAGAGAGAGAATAGAAGATATGCTGAGGCTGCATGAATGAACTGTTTGTGCTCTTGGGGTCTGTGGGCAGGTTCCTTCAAGTCTGATGCTCTATGTATGACAAACCTTCCTTATACCTGGGGAAATGACTTGCCCAGAGTTAGACAGCTGTGGCAGACCTGACCGCACATCTGGATGGTTTTACTTTTCAGGCTGGGGAAGGCAGCAGATGCCCCGGCGAGCACTGGGCAGCTCAGGGCAATGAGCCAAGCTCTGCGCGCAGGGCTTGGAAGCACAGAGGGAGGAAGGTTCCCCCCCATCACCATCTCGGACATCTGGCGCACACTGTCCTTTCTCCTGCTTGCCCGCAGACGGGCATGTGATGTCAGACAGTGGTAACAGCGCACATACCTGCACTCCTTGGATTCTGAGGTGTACGGCAGCGAGCAGTCCCTGTGCTGGTTAGCCATCCGATTTCCCTCCGCGCAGCAAGCCTCCATGGAGATGTCTGCATTCGCTGTGTAGGGAAGAGAACAACGTGCTGATGGGTGACCCTGCTGGGAATCCTCCCCACCCCAGCCATGCCTGCTTCTTGCAGCCCCAACTACAACACCAGGCCAAGTCTGGAAGAGCAGGGAGTACTCATAGAACACTCTTAATCACTTTGTAACCAGTAATGAGCATGCTAACCACTCTCAGCTGGAACTGTCTACCCTACTCCTTCCACAAAGGCCTGGGCCAGGTCCGAATGCAGCAAGCTCAGTGCAGAGCATACAGGCCATGCCCCGGCTTTCCTGGTCCAGACAACAAAAGAGAGTTCTGCAGACAGATGCATGGTAGGGGCACCATCGACCTAGCACTCACGGAGTGATCAGGGTCTGACGCCTCCAGAGGGGAGGGCAGGAAGAAAAGTCTCCAACAGTGGCAAACCCTCCACATCCAGGTTTTGATTTAGTGTTTGGAACAAGCTATAAAGGGGTTTCCACCCTCAGCATACAGCTGGGGGAAAACTAAGGCTGGTGATAGTCCCGCCCTTAGGCATAACAGTCTTTTGTAGAAACAGCGACCAAAGAGGTGAGGTCAGTGCTGGCCTGGCACAATGCCAGGCTCAGAAGTCACAGCTGTCCTGCCAAGCAGCTAGCACAAGCCCTCAGCAAAGAATGGAGTCAGAAACTAAAGCTCTCATCTCAGCCCAGGTCTTTGGCCTCACTAGGCTATGTCCCCTCTGCTATTGGCAGATAGAAGATCCCCATGAAACCCCTAAGGTGCCACACATTTGCTCTCAGCCCAAGGGACTTACAGGACAGGAAACGTCACCGGGAATGTTGGTTGCTATGTAGATGGCCACTGCCTGTCAGCACCATATGAAACTCAGCTTCCAGAGACACCAGGGATGCTTGAGAGATGGCTCAGAGGTTAAGAGCCCATGAGGCTCTTGCAGAGGACTCGAGTTCAGTTCCCAGCACCCTTACCTGGTGGCTCACACAACCACCTGTTACTCCTGCACCTGGAAACTGGGTGCCTTCACACACATACTCATACATATAAATACAAAAATGTTCTTAAAGAAGAGGATCACCACGGGAGAGTAGGAAAGACTGCTCTTTCAGAGGACCCAAGTTCAGTTCTCAGCACCGACATCATACCTCATAGGGGGATCCGATGTACGGACTTCCACATATGCTCATGGGCACACACGTGCAGGCACATATATATAAACATGACGTAAACATGCCAGGCACATGCCTGGTGTGGTGGTGAACGCCTTTAATCCCAGCACTTGGGAGGCAGAGGCAGGTGGATTTCTGAGTTCGAGGCCAGCCTGGTCTTCAGAGTGAGTTCCAGGACAGAGAAACCCT
>NC_034606.1:50239181-50240562 GCF_900095145.1 Mus pahari | reverse complement strand
CATTCCTGGTATTCCGGAGTGGGAGTAGCAGAAAAAAAAATCAAAAAAAAAAAAAAAAAAAAAAAAAAACATGCCAGGCATGGAACATGAATCTGCAATCTCAGTCCTGGCAACAGGGAGACAGGGGGAACCCTGGGGACTTGCTGGTCAGCCACCGTAACTTAGGGAGTTCCAGGCCAAGAGAGACCCCATCTCAAGTGACAAATGGCATTCTGAAGATGGTGTTCAAGGTTGTCTTCTGGGTGCCACATGCATATACACACACAAATGCATATATATATATATATATATATACACACATACATATACACACACATACACACTTACATACATACACATATACACACATACACAAATGCACATACATATACACACATACATAAACACACACACATATACAAGCATGCATATACACAAATGCACATACATATACACATATATAAATGTACACACATACACACACACACACACACACACACACACAAACACACACACACACACCATGCTTTCTCACTAACAGCCTTCTAGCATCCCTTGAGCTTAGCAGCAGCGTTCAGCACCAGTAGCTGCAGGTGCTTCCAGCTCATTTCTCTTCCAAGGCTGGCTCTAGCCAGTGGTCACAGCATAAGGAGTACCCTGGAGAGAGACTGGGGCTTAGTAAACCACATCTCAGAAAGGGAGACGAGGAACTTCCAGAAACACTCAGCATAGTGAGGTCAGAGCACAGGTGAGCTGAACCATTCCACATGGCCAGGAAGAGGGGGCCTTCCCTCTGAACCACCCTTCCCCATGATTAGGTAGGGCTTTCCCCCTTTTCTTGAGGATGTCTGGAGAACACTGAGCTGTGTTCTAAGGGAAAGATGTGTCCATCCCTTTCTTACAATTTCCAGGCTCCCCTGAGGGTGTTCTTGGGATGGGTGAGAACGTGATGGCTTGTCCCACAGCAGGGCCTAACAATCTGTTATGAGTCAGCTATTCAGCCCACTCCCATTTTGCTGTCCTCTCTCCATGGTCCCCTCCATGATTCTATCTGGTGATTACAGAGTTCACTGCTGACTGAAGCTCAGACATCAAACTCTCCAGAGCCACAGGCCTCACAGAGTGAGGGCGTCGGAGTGAGGGTCACGTGCGGAGGCCCCCCTCCCCACTCCTCACCCAGTCACTCAGTCAACAGTTGTGCTCTGCCTGCTACCCAAGGCTGTCTTCTGATTGCCACAAGCATGCCAAGGCATGCACATGCCCACATTCACACACACACACACACACACACACACACACACACACACAGAGAGAGAGAGAGAGAGAGAGAGAGAGAGAGAGAGAGAGAGAGCGCTAAAAACAAGGAAGCAAGCATAAAAGCATTCTCACAATCCTGACTGTT
>NC_034606.1:50236030-50238356 GCF_900095145.1 Mus pahari | reverse complement strand
AAAAAAAAAAAAAGAAAGAAAAGTGAGTTCCAGGACTGCCAGAGCTACACAGAGAAACCAAAAAAAAAAAAAAAGAAGACTGCTCTGGGATACATAGCAAACCACTCCCCAGGAAAACAAACAAACACACAGACAAAAAAACCTAAAAGCAAGATTGCAGGGTTGGGGGAAGAGCACAGCTTTGAAGCCAAACAAACCCTGGCTCTAGTGCTGGAACTTTCTTTCCTTGTGTGACCCGGGCATGGCCAGTTCAGCCCTCTGACCCATCGCTCATTTGTGTTAAAACAGCTCATTTTAACCTTAGCAGTGTCCGAGAGGGTGGAGCAGTTTGATGAAGTTCTATACAGTGGCTCTGCCACTTGTTAGAGGGTGGGAGGGATACCTGCTGTCACCTGAGAGAGGGGAGGCTCTGCCAGGCCTGGGTGGAGAAGGCTGCACTCTAAGTGGGTGGGTGGGAGCTGAGTCCTGAGCTGCACGGGGCCGTCTGGTGTGTTTTTAACAGGATGCCTGTTAGAGGACCTTGGACACCTTGAACCGTGTGCGCTCAGCAGGACAATCAGACGTTTAAACTTTCAGGCAGTCTGGAAACTTGGAATGTCCCTGGGAATGTGGCTCCACCGTTCCTGAGCAGAGTGTCGCAGGCCTGATACTTGCAGAGCAGAGCTGTCTGAAAGCTGTCAGTGGCTCCCCGGAGGCTGCATGGGGTCAGCTCACCCTCCTCGGGCTTGAGATGTCTCATTAAGTCAGTGGACAGTGTCTGCATGCCCCCTTAAGAGACCAGGAGGAGGACAGGCAGGGACCACAGCCAGGCTGGACAATGGCCAGAGGGGTAGGGAGTATCCTTTTGGCAATAAACAAGCCCAAGGTCCCACTCAGTCCCCAGAACCTGCCCCCTCAAGTTCTGAGCTTCACCCTGCCAGGAATACATTACTTCTAACCTCTCTCTCTCAGGAAGGAGTACCCAGACCCAGCAGAACATCTGAGCACAACGTGAGGATTTAGAAATCTTATTCTAAGTGACAATCACTTGCTCCGGCTACAGCCTGGGAAGGAGAGTAGCCAAGCTGGGGACAGCAACATTTTCTGAGTCCCGCTAGGTGCACGGAGCAGACCAATGCCTGAACATCACTCTACAGGCCCAGCACTGTAGCTGAATAGCGAGGCCACAGGGATTGCCAGGCAGGGCCTGTGTCAACAGCTGGGGCTGCACTTGCTGGCCCAAGCTCACTGGCTCCTTCCTCAAGGAGGAGATGTCTAAGGATGTGTTGGGAGCTCCAGCCTAACAGGAAAGGAGTCCAGGAGGATCCATGCCAGACTAGAAGGGCTTATAGCAGCTAGGGATGCGCACGAGGGCAGCGGAGGAAGCAGGCATGGGCACACCTGCGTCTGGGGCCACCACCCTGCAGTTATCAGAAGTCCGCCAGAGGTTTTCCTATTTCTGTCCCCCAACAACAGTTCCCCAACTGTTCCCATAGCCACCAGTCTCTTTCGGATACCTGAAGGGCTCAGCCACCAAAGGGTCATATCAAGCAAGGACTTCAGACTTCAAACAGAGCTGGGAACCGAAGCTGCACCGAGTCGAGTCACCACTAACAAAAACCAATGCTAATGTATCTCCCTTCCACACTGAGGCTACGCTTCACCAACCTAAAGCAGCCTGGGGCCAGCTCTGCCCAGGACTTGGCAGACACGGAGGCCCTGCACCCTCCTGCTCCCTGGCACTGGACTTACGTCACAGACATAGACGCATCTCTCCCCCTCGCTGTCCACACAGCATCTGTCTTGGCCAGCATCCCCACCTAGGCTCAAGAAGCACTCATTCCAAAGAACAAGGAATGACCAACGAGTGGGCATGACCACCCCTAAGCCACAGAGGCTGTTTGGGGCAGGATGCTCGGCCTTTCAAATGGGGGCTTCTTCCTGGTTCATCTCAGGGAGTGGGGGGAGTGACCAGAGGTAGGGGTCCTAGGCTGGAGCTGAGCCCAGCAAAGGGCAAGACTCGCTTAAAATTCAACACGAGCCAGAGAGTCTAGAACTGCCGCTTCTGATCCCTGGAGATGGCTCTTACTTCCCACTGGTGGGCTCAGGGTATTGCCTACCTCTTATCCATTAAAGAAGGCAGAGTTGTAGAAGAGGAGGGGCTGGAGAAATGAGAACACATCCCTGGTACCAAAGCCCAAGATGCTAACAAAGGCTCCCCCTATAGGTTGGTCTTTAAAAGGTGTGTATGTCCCACGCAAGACAGGTTCTGTAGGGCAGGGCCAAGTTGACCACAGTGCGCGCGCACACACACCACACACACACACACACACACACACACACGCAC
>NC_034606.1:50214656-50236005 GCF_900095145.1 Mus pahari | reverse complement strand
CACACACACACACACACACACACACACTTTCTCTCATCCTAGTTAGAAAGGTAGGTTACTGTGTTCACAATGACTATGTTCACATTTTTTTAGATAAACAAGCTTTACTCCCCTTATGAAAATCAAAATACAGTCAGAGAGCTCAAGACAAGGGAACACAGGTCCCTAAAAGTCAGCTCCATACACAGAGCCAGCAGATGATTCAGTGTAAAGGTGATGCCGCCAAACCCAAAGAGCAGAGTTCGATCCCTGAGACTCGCACTGTAGGAGAACCCACTCTTGCAAGTTGTTCCCTGGCCTCCACTGATGCTCATACACAGGCTGCCCTCCACACACACATTTTAAAGGATGTAAATAAAAAAAGAAATTATAGGCAGTGAACAAGTGCTTGTCAGGGGCTGGGACTGGGGGCAGGGTGGAGAATTAAGATTTAATAGGTATGAAATATGTGTGGGAAAATGAGAACACTCTAGAGATAAGTGGTAGAGACGTGTGAACAGCCGTGACTTCTGAGGGTAACCTTAGTGTGATATACATTTTTACCACAATGAAAACATTCATTAAAAAAAAATACAAACTAGTGTTTAGGGGCTAGAACGATGACTCAGCAGTTAAGAGCCATTACCACTTTCACAGAGAGCCTAGGTTTGGTTCCCAGCACCGATGTGGCAGCTCACACCTGTCTATAACTCTAGTTCAAAGGGATCTGATATGTGATGGTTTGTATATGCTTGGCCAAGGGAGTGGCTCTATTAAGAGGTGTGGCCTCTATGGAGTTGGTGTGTCACTGTGGCACCCTAGCTGCCTGGAAGTCAGTATTCTACTAGCAGCCTTCAGGTGAAGATGTAGAACTCTCAGTTCTATGTGCACCATGCCTGCCTGGATGCTGCCATACTCCTGCCTTGATGATAATGGGCTGAACCTCTGAATCTGCAAGCCAGTCCCAATTAAATATTGTCCTTTATAAGACTTGCAACGGTCATGGTGTCTGTTCATAGCAGTAAACCCTACGACACGATGCCTCCTGTGGCCTCTTTGGGCACTACAGTCATGTGATACACCTACATATATACAGGCCAAAGAGTCATACACCTCAGTACAAATAAATCTTTTAAAAATTTAGTGTTTTCAACAGGTCTGGTGGGGGCACACACCTTTAATCCCAGTATTCAGGAAGCAGAGGCAGGTGGATCTTTACGAGTTCCAGGCCAGCCAGGGTTACATAGTGAGAATGTTTTGTTTTGTTTTGTTTTGTTTTAAACAGTGCTTAGATGTATGACAGTAGTACCTTCCTATAAACCCCAGCTTGGGAAGCTGAGGCAACCAGATTTCTAGCTCAGACCCTATAGTGAGGTCCTGCCAGCCCCAAAATAAATCAGAATCATTTTTGTGAGTTCTTCCACCTTCTCTGTCACTAGGAAAATAACTTGAACATTTTGCCTGTAAACTTGTTAGTCTTTGTTCGCCAGTGCTGGTCTGACTACCGTGAAGAGATGAATTTAGTCAACTGCACTTCAGAGTGTTCTTAAAGATCAGCTGTATGGACAATGACATGGCTTGTACAATGAGCTGTGAGATTCCAAAACTGTGTGGTAACAAATAGAAATAATTCAAATAACTCATTTTGTAAAACCTCCCTGGGGAGTGTCGTCCCCCAAGTGTCTCTGAGGTAGCCATGGGGGAGGTGTTAAGATCCAAAGCAGGGCCCCAAAATGGTGGTGCTGGTGACAAGGTCCTAAACAGAAGGACTCTGACTGGGTAAACAGGAGGATTATTACTGAGCAAACAGAAGCCCACACTCAGCATTCCTCGGGAATCTTGTAAAGCAGTTTTCTCTTTACTGGAAAAAAAAAATACTACCTCCTTTATCAGCCACTGGGCAAGGACATCTAGTTCCTGGTTGATCTGAACAGCCTTTATGGACTCAAGTCCACAACCCGGCTGACGAGCATGTAAAATTCATTTGCTTTCCCGGCAAGTCGCTGCTCGCTCTATCCCAGTGAGACAGCTGGGAACCTGCTTTCCCAAATAAACTTTCTTTCTACCCACAGAGTGGTCCAGGTGGGGGGCTTCACGGCACCCTCACTTAGAGCAGGGCAGTGTGGAGGGGCCTGACCACCACACCTGCTCAACTATAACCTATGACCTCCTCCTCATGCAGGTGCAGCTCCCGCAGACTCACCTGGGGATGGGGAATGATCAAGTCACCTTGAACACTGGCATCCTGGCTCCTACCGTCCCAACACAAAATCTATGGATTTCCTGAAGCCCATAGAGGTGCAATCCTTCCTTCATCCCATGGCTCACTCACATCGCACCCACAGCAACCTCTCAGTGTCTACCAATGAGTTACAGAGCAAAGTCCCCACCCAGGCCACATTGCACAGCTGCCGAGAGTTTCATACCACAGCTGGTGGGTCACAGCTGGTCAGTCAGTCACAGCTGGTCCATCAGTCACAGGCCCACTGGTGACACCTTCTGAAAGGTGAAGAATGACCACCCCAACCTGCACGCACACCTGCAGCACTGAGAAGAGTGACTCAGAGACCATCACCATGAAGGCATTTGGTGGGGACAGAGAGAGAGAAGACACATCTCCCCACTGGTGCCTGCGGCATTTAGGGACCTCAACTCAATCCAAACCTGGGTTGATCGTGGCTTTGATGCCATGCGGAAAAGAATTTCAAGGCTGGCCAGAGTTGAGGTTTAATAAGAGTATTTAAAACAACAACAACAAAAAAAACAACCACAAAACTCCGGGCTTAAGTAGGAGGAGTAAGAGGAGAGGTGCTCAGATAGAAAGATAAGACACACCCAGGTTTGGGCTTCTCTAAGGAGCGTCTTGGAACAGAAAACATACCCAAGTGTGGGCGTGGGACTCCCTGAGGGAGAGGGGGAGAGCACTGGTTTCTGAAAGGCAGATATATCATTCCTTTTCGGTTTTGAAGTCACTCTCTTCAAAGGCTAACAGTGAAACCTAAATGATTACCCGCAGGCTATCTGAAAGGGTCACAATTATTATATTAAATAGAAAACTCTAGCCCATGGGTATGTAGGAGAGCTACCCCATAAACACACTTAACAGTGCTTAAAAGTCCCAAGCCCGACCTGGGGGAAGGAATGAGGCCTTATGTTACACCATACTGCCCGGGGGCCTTAAGCCTGATTCACTCACTTTAATATAGAGGAGTGGTTCTCAACCTTCCTAATGCGGAGACCCTTCAATATAGTTCCTCACGTTGTGGTGACCCCCCAACATGAGGAACTATACTGAGAACCCGCTGATACAAAGTATCTGTAAGTGAAGGGAATATTGGCTGCATACGCTGGGATTCCTGCTTCTCAGCAGACAAGTGGCTTCAGTCAGACTCCAGAGTGAGGACCTCCTCTCCTCCCCCTGCCCCTGCAAGCTCTGTCTTTCTAGTCTGCTTCCAGGCCATTGCCGCTGCTTCTGTGCAGTCAGCCCATAGCGGCAGCTTCAAAGGCTGCCAATTAACTGACCCACACCCTGTGAGCTTCGAGGTCCCTTCACTGAGCAGGGCCCCTTCAGCCAATCCAGAACCTTCTCTCACTTCATTCCTGGTTGCTTGTCTATAGAAACACCACCCAACTACTTTTAACTTCTAACGCTGTCATCTGACTGGGTGACAAGATCCTCAAGCAATTCATAGCATAAACCAAGAATAAACTC
This sequence comes from Mus pahari, assembly GCF_900095145.1. Taxonomy (NCBI): domain Eukaryota; kingdom Metazoa; phylum Chordata; class Mammalia; order Rodentia; family Muridae; genus Mus; species Mus pahari. The sequence goes on along the minus strand of NC_034606.1, from coordinate 50,232,314 downwards.
TCTTGACCAATATGGCTGCCCTTCAGGCAAATAATCCACAGGCAGGCAACCTGCCTAATGCTGCAGCCCTTCAATAGTTCCACAGGCTGTGGTGTCTCCCAACCATAAAATTATTTGTGTTGCTACTTCATAACTGTAATTTGCTACTGTTATGAATCATAATGTAAACATCTGACATGCATCCTGTGCGAAGGACAGTGGTTCACACCTTTCTGAACTGGGGAGGCAGAGGCAGGCAGATCTCTGTGGATTTGAGGCCAGCCTGGTCTACAGAGAGACCGAGAGAGTTCTGGGACAGCCAGGGCTACACAGAGAAGCCCAGTCTCAAACAAACAAATAAGCAAAATAGAGCGATCTCCCCTGGGGCTGGAGAGATGGCTCAGGCACAAAGAGCATTTGGTGATTCCAAGCACCCAGGTGACATACAACAATCTGTAACTGTCCAGGAGATGGGGACCGGCTAGAGTAGATGAGAGATGTCACCAAACAGAAGGTAACACTGCTCAGCCTCAGACAAGCGCTCTCTCTCTCTCTCTCTCTCTCTCTCTCTCTCTCTCTCTCTCTCTCTAACCTCAGGGATCTCAGTTCCACAACCAGATGCGCAGAAATGGGGAGATGAAGGAGGTAACCCCGGGGGACAGGACTACAGGATGAAACACAGTCCGCAGCTATTCTATAGGAACTGCGTATTCCCCAGCACCTACCCACCACCTGGCCCCGGATCCCTCTTTCAGAGAATGCCACCGAGCCACAGAGCTACTATGGCAATCGGGCAGAGGGTAACTTTCTTCCAGGTGAGTTCACACTTCCCAGGGGCTGGGAGACGGCTTAGCCAGCGAACTGCTTTCCCTGCAAGCGGACAGACCTGAGCTGGAGGCCCAGAACCCACATAGGAGGCTGAATACAGTACCCCTGCATTTGTCATTCCGGTACTGGGGAGGCGGAGGCAGAAGAATTACTGGAACTTGCTAGCCGGCCAGGCAGGGCTGGAGAGATGAGCCAGCAGTGGAGAGCACTTGCTGCTCTTCCAGGGGACCTGTGTTCGGTTCCCAGCACCCAGATAACTCCGTTTCCAGGGGATCCCACACCCTCTTTTGGCCTCTGAGGGCATATATATATACCAGACAGACAGACAGACAGACACACACACACACACACACACACACACTAATTACATTAAAAAGCAAGGCAGACAGCTCCTAAGGAACAACCCTGGAGGTTAACCTCTGGCCTCCCTCCACACGTGGACATCAGCATACACCCGTAAGTAAGTAAAAGCCATAAAACTGACAGGCATGAACAGCACACAATACACGCAGTTTGTGAGCTATGCAGGCTCCAGGGAACAGGCCCAGGATCCCACCCATTATGGAACACCAGGGATACATGCGTTCCTGCACCCAGTCGTTCATGGCTTCGAGAGAAACAGCAGACCCCACCCTGATGTGTCACACCAAGGTCACTAGGTCCTCCCATGACAGTATAGACACTGGGCTTGGGATTACAGGGGTTCAGTACCACTCTTCAGGTACAGGCTTTCCGAGTGTCAGCCTGGGGGACACCAAGATCTAATTCATGTCCAAGGTTTCTCAGTGTGTTAATTGTAAGGTTTTCCCACTGGCGTAGGCCTGGGTCTCAGTTTCCCCTACTGTCGTCGGACTTGCCCCTCCCCACCTCCGCCTGCACGTGCGTGGGCCTTAGGCTGCTAGATTCATAACGAAAGCAAAGGCACTGCCCCACGAGCCATCTTACCAAAAACATTTTTCTTCTGAGACTGTCCTTCCAAAACTCCGGACGTTAAATGTCCTCTAGTTCTACAGAGTAGGTGGGGGTTGAGGAAGGACCAATAGTGAGGCTAGCCTCCATTGACCCCGCCCCCGGGGTTCTGAACAAGCTCAGACCCTCAGTGAGTGTTGAGGACCCTGGTGTTCCATAATGGGTGGAATCCTAGGCCTGCTGCCTGCAGCCTCCATAGCTCACACCTTGCAAGGATCCTGCCCATGGCCTCAGCCACTGCCTTCTCTAAAGCTACAGCAGAATGAGGGGACCCTGCAGGGACTTGGGACTGGGATTAAAGAAGCCAAAACTGCCGACCTTGACAAGAAAGCCAACTGAACGGAATGCGCATGCCCAGCACGTGTCCCAGACGGCACAAGGGTCTCAGGCAGGGAGAAGCAGCCAGGAGAAGGCAGCGGAAGACCAGGAGCAGGACCCAGCGAGGAAGGTGAATTATCTTCCCCTTGACGTGCCCTGGAGCAGGTCCAGCTCAGGCAGTTATCTCGTGTGCCAAGTCTAGCATATACCCAGTGCCATCCTCACCGCTGACCCCTCCGTAGCATCCTACCCCTGCCCTTAAGCTTCCAGGAACCATCTCCTCCGGCTTCCTTCACTTCTCGGGCCACCTGTCACGTGTCCTCACACCTGGCCTTTAGAAGTTGCAGCTGGGTGGTCCTGGGCCAACGCGGCTCCTGCCAACAGCCCTTCCTTCAGGGACTCCTAACCACCCTCAACTCGCTCGAACACGCAGGCTCACCGAAGAATTGTTTCCTGTCTCCCACTGCCTCTTTGTTCTCTTACAATTCCCAGCACGGAGCACAAAATGATTACACTTGAACTTAACACCTGGAGGGCGGGGCTGGGTTGTGTTTCTCTCTGTACTTCCTCCCAATGCCGGGTAACCACAGCCACCACCTGACAGCACCGAATAAGCAAACGATCTCATGAGACCCTAGCAACTCCATCTGGGCCCTAAAGAGATTCAGGCAGAAAGAGCAAAGGTTGACCGGCCCCCAACCCAGCTCAGCTTCTAAAGCTCCCAGATCCACTATAAAAGCCCCGGGGAAAGCCGTACCCCCTCACTGATGCTGGAATTAAGAAAGTTAGAGTTAACTGGTAAGAGATGAGGCCACCGGGCATCCTTGTTAGGACTGAAATGTTCAGCCTGGAACCCTTAGTCTCTTGTGCCTCACCTGTCCTCCTGCACAATGGGGACAATGACAAGAGTCCTCTGTGAGGAGGCATGTGGCATGCATGCTACAAGGTCCTCTAGGTGAAGCAGGGTCCGGGGGCTAGTGTTGCGAATCCATGCTGTCAAGGGATAATAGTATCCCACAGCCACTCAGTCAGACTACAGGCAGAACTGACTCTTAGTGATGGATTCTCCCAAGAGAATTGTCAAGCCAAAACAAAAGGCAAGACTTCACACAGGTAGCAAAACTCAGTCTGTCTTAACTCCAGTAGGTGAGAAGATTGAAAGTAAAAAGAGACCCAGGAAAAATACTGGGTCACATACCTCACAGGGCTGTCAGCTCTTGGATGGGAGTCACTTCAGTTAGCCTAATGGCGTGAAGTTGACTGACATGGAGAAATACAGGCTTGGGTCACCTACCATCTTGAGCCAATTTCAGAACCGAGTCCAGCTTCCCCCTACCCTCTTTTGAGATGAGAGCGCCCGTATGCACCCCCTGGAAACACACAGACTGCTGGAGTAACACACACCAGCTCCCATCACTGACCCCCACCTTACTCAGGACCAGCCTGGGGTGGAAGGAGGTGAGGCCTGAAGTGTTCGCCCTAAGAGGGGCAGAAGCCTAAACTGGATTTTGAAAAAGTTCCTTTCCTCCCACCCTATTTTGTTACACAGCCATAGCTGAGATCATTTCAGAGAAACTGGACCCACACACCCTATGTCAAAGCTGCTATTAATCAAATTGCTACAATGTGATATTTCACAAAAGGAAAGTCTTTTGTTGGATAGAATGTACTGGGGTGGGGGTGCCCCGGCTAGGAAGATGGCTTAGAAGATAAAAACCATTGGGTACTCTCGCCCAGGATGTGGGTTGAGTTCCCAGAACCCATATGGCAGCTAACAACTATGTGGAACTCCAGTACCGGGGGATCTGATGCCCTCTTCTGGTCATCCCAGGTACTGCACATACAAGGTGCACATACATGCAGGCAAAACTTTTATACAAATCACAGTTAAAAGTAAACAAACCTTAAAAAAAACCAGTGCCTTGGAAGAATCTCATATGCTTTTTGAGAACTGTTACCCGAAGTGTTATCTGCAAAGATGCCTGTCAATTATGCCTTTTGCTGGAGTTACTGGACCTTCAAGGAGTGGCTTCCCCAGGCACCAGGGTAGGGCAGAGAGTCCCTATATGTTCCTGGCTATCTCTAAGAATGGCCCTCACAGACTCATATATTTGAATGCTTGGTCCCCAGTTGGTGGATTGGTTTGGAAAGGATTAGGAGGTGTGGCCTTGTTGGAGGTGTGTCACTGGGGGGTGGGCTTTAAAGTTTTAAAAGCCCATACCATTCCCAGTTAGCTTTCTCTCCCTCTCCCTCTCCCTCTCCCTCTCCCTTCTTTCCCCGCCCCCTACCTCCTGCTTGTGGATTAAATGCAAGCTCTTAGCTACTATCTCCAACACGGTGCCTGCCTGCCATATCATACTCCACACCATGACTATGGACTCTAACTCTCTGAAACCTTGATTCCCCAAATTAAATGTTTTCTTTTACAATTTGCCTTGGTTATAGTGTTTGTTTGTTTGGTTTTTTTTTTTTTCATGGCAATTGAAAAAATGACTAAGACGCACAAGTTATCTTTTGCCAACAGGGCCTGCTTGGGCTCTTTCTCCTGCCAGAAATGCACACTCCCCACCCCCACCCCCGGGCAAACGATGAGATAAACTCTCTTCCACAGACCACGGGTGCACATCGCCTCCTCCAGAAAGGCTCCCGGGACTCAGCCATTAGGGCTTGGCCTTGGCTCATTTATCTGGCCCTCCTGGAAGCTACGAACCACATGAAGGGAGAGGGCTGAATCCGGCTCATCCCTTGCCACATCCAGGAAACCTCAGCATCTGGCGCTGGGCTGTCCCTCGGCGGCTATTTAGTGAAGGCATGCCCTTCACCACCAGGGCTGGCTGTCTGGGGCTCCTTCAGGAAGAGTTTGAAGTTCCGAAGCATGGAAGAGGGCCCACCGAGACGGCTCTCCTGCTGCTCAGCTCTCTTCCTTAACCCTTAAGGCAACCTAACAAGTGGGAATCTGTTATCGGGTTTTATAAACGGGGAGCCGCCCAGCCATTCCACTGGATTTTTTTCTCCAGATAGGAAAACTGGTTTCCAAAGCACTAGGTACCCGGGTAATCTGACGACTGAGCTGGGTTCCCTGACTTCTCCCCTTCACAGTGGGACTTGCGGGAGGGGGCTGGGGAGTGGGGGTGGGCACAGACACACCAACACCAAAACTGCAACTCCAGAAAGAGTTCATAACTTTAAGCCCTGGAGTTCTCAGTGCTGCACCCCCCACTCCCACCCCCAGGGTTCTCCCAACCCCCAGCCCCATCTTCCTGCCTCCAGTCTCCACCTCCTGACTGGGAAACTTCCAGGAGCTCAGCTCACAGCCACATGTTTCTGCCAAGGGCTCAGGGCCTTTGTTCTCCCTCCCAACAGGACTTTTCTTTTAATCAGTCGGAAACTGCAAGCTGGAGCCAGAGGCCAAGAAAGCCTTGGAGAAAACACAACTGTTGCTCTCCCAACACCTCCCCCCCCACCCCCACCCCCACCCCGGCTCCCTACACCCTCAGCTGGTCCCGAGGCAGCCAAGCTCAACAGGACAGATAGTCACAGGACAGTCATGGGCTGACTCTGTCCCTTAGCAAGAAAAACCAGGGCTCTTCTGCATATAGGTGGCCACACAGCCAATGGGGGACAAGTGAATGGCCAACAGGGTACTCTGCCGGCCTGGCTTCCCTAAAGTCCTTTTTAGATGTCAGCTTTCTTACCCACTCCACAGCTCTCTGGGGCCTGAGACCAGGGGGTCTCCTGGCTGCTCCTAGAGCCACAAAATGGGTCCCGGGATGTTCTATGCTAGCTGGCTTCAGGTTAAAGCTTTCCTCTGAAGAATGACGCTTGCAGGCCTGAGCGGCTCCAGGTTAGCATGAATGAGTGCTCACACATGACTCTGAGCACCACATTTCTCCACCTGTCTCCTCTCTGCAGCAATATGGGGGTATCGGAGGTCCCTGCCATTTGCAACGGGTGTGCCTCCTCCCTTATTAAAAGTCCTCTCTGGTTTTCACTCTCCCTGGCTGGGACTCAAATGCCTTCTTTGGCCCACAGACCCACCTCACCATCTCTGGTCCAAGCACACAATCTGCTCCAGGAAACCTCCCTGAACTCTGAGGGGCTGCAAAGCTCTTGGCACCAGCAGAGGCCTATGAGCCTACCCACCCTGTCTCCTACACTGAGAAGTGTCCCAGGATGTGCCAAGGCTACAGCCAGTGCCCAGAACAGCCAGAACTCCTACAGGATTCAGGACCAGACAGCCTTCTCCCTCCCCTCTGCCTTTAAGACTCCACCCAGTCGTTATCTACAACCCCGTGACCTTTTGACTAGAAGGGTCAGAGAATTCAAAAGAAACTAAGCTAACCCAGGCTTGATAATAAGAGATCAAGAAGGTGCTGTGGATCTGGGGACCCCTGCAGAAACAAAGACTCCAGGAGGGCCAGGCTTGGCTCTGAGAACCCCTGAATCACAAGAGGTTAAAGGTCATACATAGATTTACAACCCCACTGCTTCTTTGATAGACAGGCCAAGTGCTTGTGTCAGGCCCTGCAGCTTTTGGACTGAGAAAAGTACAGACTAGGTGGACCCTATTCCATTCTAAGTTTCCTGTAGTGGGGAAGTGGTTCTGGGCCACCAATCTGCTACTACCGTGAACCAGCAGGGGAGAGGTGGCCAACTCCCAAACCTCTGGGATGTTTCTCTATTTTCTGTTTTCTTTCTGCCCTCATCTCTGAACGACTTACTGTTCCTGTCTTCCTGTCTCAGTTTGTTCAGGGGCAAAATGGGTGCAGCAGTTCCTCCCGCACCCAACCCACACCCCCGCACCCGAGGGTAAGGGTTGGAGGAGGTTTAAAAGATGCACTGAAGTTACTTCCAGTGCAGAGCACTTCCCACCCCCACGGCCCAGCCGGCGGTCTGCCTTCACTAGCAGAGGATGCGGCTGTGTGAACCCACGGGAGGATCTGTTTGGAAGGTTAAAAGATTTAAAGCAAGTCTCCCCTAATGAGGAGGGCATTGGAGCCGGGCCGGAAGTATGATTGGGAAGGGGAGGTCGTGGGCCTGGATTCCACGCAGCTCTGGGGACCGTGCGATGACCACCCTGGGTGCAGCGCGCGTTCCGGAGCATCGGGGGCTGCAAACTTCCAGGGAGCGCGGGGCCCGGGTGGGGGACCTAGTGCGGGGCCGTGGGCCCGGGGCGCCCCTACCTCGGGCCGCCAGCAGCGAGAGGCTGCTGAGCAGCAGCAGCGGCAGCGGGACGAGGCGCGACGGCACGGGGCGCTCCATGGGGCAGGCGGGCTCCGGCGGCGGACAAAGGCACGGCGGGCAGCGGCTACGCGCTCTAGCCAGGCCTGGGCAGCCAACGCGAGGCTCCTGCGCGCCGCGTTCAATTATCCCGCCCGGAGGAGGCGCGGCGGGGGCGGGGCCCGCGGGGACCCTCCCTCCAGCACTGCGCAGCTGGAGCACGCTGCCACCCAGACTCTCCTGCCGGGATGCACGCAGAGCGCAAAGCTCTGAGACGTGCCACCCACCTACAGGCGAAAAGTCACGTGAAAAGTGTCTAACCTGACAAGTCAGGATAGCGGGCAGCGGTAGGCTAGACCAGCAGAAGCCTGCTTGTGTAGACTGCCTGGCAGCCGCCAGACAGTTTAGAGGACTCTCTGATTTATTAAAAAAATAATAATAATAAAAGTTTATTTAAAAGCTGGGAAAATGACTCGCTCGATAAGTTCAGTGGATAAGACACTTGCTGTGAACACAAGGACCTGAGCTCAAATTTCCAGCACTCATGTAAAATAAATAAATGCAAAAAATTATAGACTTTCAACCGGATGTGATGACACAAGCCTTTAATGCCAGCACTCCAAAGGCAGAACCAGGAAAATCTCCTGAGCTAGTTCTACAGATCTAGTTCCAGGACAGCCAGGGGTACACAGACAAACGCTGTCTGGAAAAACAAACAAGATTAAAGTAAAAACAAACCCACTACAGGTAAATTTTGGACACCAGTTAGCTGATTGTGTGGGACCAGCAATTCAATCGCAGGGATTAGGCTCTGCTGGAATAAATGGGCGTATCTGCAAATACACTGGAGCTAGATAGACTGTCCACCGTGTCCAGTGGGGGGGGCCACCCAACATCCTCCACAGCAAATGAATACTCAGGGGAATAGTCACACACTAGGACCTTAAACGCTGAGGGTGCAGAATGGGACCAACCACAGATGAATTTTGACTTCGTAGGTCTCCTTGTAGAAAGGTCAGGGCAGGTCAGAGGTCAGGAGACTGATGTTCCTGGGCAGAGTAGAGACAGCAGCTGAGGAGTGGTTCCCTTAACATAGTGTGTGAAAACATATCAGGGTGTTCATTTATGAAATATGCCCTTCTGTTTTAACTCGAGAAGGGAGCATCATGCTTTGTTGCCCAGGCTAGCCTGGACCTCTAGGATTCCAGTGACCCCCTCCCCTTCCTCAGCCTCCTAAGTAGCTCGGTCTACAGGTGTGCACCACTGTGTTCAGCTGTCTTTGAGTGAAGCCTCCTTTCAAAAGATGCGTGATAGTCGGGCGTGGTGGCGCACGCCTTTAAGCACAGCACTCGGGAGGCAGAGGCAAACGGATTTCTGAGTTCGAGGCCAGCCTGGTCTACAAAGTGAGTTCCAGGACAGCTAGGGCTATACAGAGAAACCCTGTCTCGAAAAACTGAAAAGATCTGACGCCCTCTTCTGGAGTGTCTGAAAACAACTACAGTATACTTACATATAATAAATAAAAAAAAAAAAAAAAAAAAAAGTGTGATGCCAGAGGTTTGCAGAGAGACCAGGGAGACTGGAGGATGAATCTGCTGGCTGAGTTCCGTTCAGGAGGCCTCCCAGAAGTGAGGCAAGCCTCAAGCGCAATCCAGGTTGTAGAATGCTCTCTGAGCATGTGCGAAGCCCTGGGTCAGATCCCCAACCGTACATAAAGCAGGTGTCGTGGCAAAACCTATAATTCCAGCAGTCAGGAGCTGCGAGCCTAAGGATCCGAAGCTTACAGCCACATAGTGGCTACATAGTGAGTACAAGAATGAGTGGGTTGGGGCCAGAGAGACGGCAGCAGTTAAGAGCGCTGGCTGCTTGCTCTTCCAGAGGTCCTGAGTTCAGTTCCCAGCAACCAACCACATGGTAATGGGATCCGATGCCCTCTTCTGTTGTGTCTGAAGACAGCTACAGTGTACTCAAATACATGAAATAAATCTTTAAAAACAACAACAACAACAAAAAAAGAATGAGTAGGTTGTATGAGAAAGAAAAGGAGGGAGGGAAGGAGAGAGGGAGGAAGGGCAGAGTAAATTGCCTCTGCAGAGGCTCACAGGCTTTGGCACCAGAGAGGATGGGGGGGGGGTGCCTGGACCTGGTTCAGGAGGCCCCAGCATGTGCAGATGCCTGAGGGAAGGGTCTCTGAGCTGTGAGCAGATTGGAGACTTCTCAGCACTTTGCTTTGAATTTGATTATTGATGCAGAGTTTAGAGAACTAAGAATGTGGGGTTCCTGAGGGGAGTCAGGAACTCCCCCAAGGTCCATGATCAGTCCTTCCCAGACTCTGCCAGACACTCCCACCCTCATCTCCCCCAAGCCTGTCCCCATAGCTTTCCCCCCATCTTCTTGTCACACACCTAGTGGCTTGGAAAAACAGTCATTAGTCAGGGATGACAGGAACCATCCTGAAACCCCCAGAATGGGCTAAAGGTGGAGACCAAGAATGAGGAGAATGGATAACTCTGAGACTACAGCACCCAGGCCCAATCCAGGCTAGACCACTTCAGGCCCTGTGACCCGCTGTGATTCACTCACCCACGAGGACAGGTGCCTTCCTGTCCTCGTCTGTTAAATGGGATAGGACTTTGATCAGATGAGAAATCAAGGATACAAAACGGTACAAACGAATCTGTGGTTACCATGCATAGTGTGGCTCACTTGCTGCCAGTCAAGTGACACGGTAGAGCAACAGAAACACACAGCACAGAAACACCCTGTCAGTCCCAACCTCCTCTCTGTGGTCTCACCCCAGCCTGGCCCCAGACTCAGTATCCCTATTTGCAAAAAGCATTCTGGATCGGCAGGGAAACTTCAGGTCCCAAATCCCAGGTGGCTTTGGGTCCCTGGGCCCATTCTAGGTACTCTCCGGTTCATAGATGTCCCTGGAAAGACTGGAGGCTGGAGCTTTGGGTGGATGCTGAGAGGGGCTCCCTACCCCAGGGCAAGCCCCAGGCATTCCCACATAATCGGCACAAAATGCAAAGCCTGAGCTACCCTGTTACCCATCCGTCCCTACCTCAGGGTTGGGGACACAACAAGCATCCTGGGACCCCAGCACTTTGGAGGCAGAGGACAGTGAGTGTGAACCCAGCCTGGGCAACACAGTGAAGCCCTACCTCAGAATAACAAAAGTTGGGGTTGGGCAAGAGGAGAGCAAGTGGAATATGAAGAGAAAGAAAAGAAGAAAGAGGAGGAAGAGGAGGAGGAGGAGGAGGAGGAGGAGGAAACGAAAGAAGAGGAAGAAGAGAAGGAAGAGGAAGCGGTCCTTTGCACCGTGCTTCACTGATGTCAGACCCTAATAAACACAGTCCTTGGGCAGGAGGGTGTGAATGAGGGAGGGGCTCTCACACATAATTAATCAGTAACACGAGTCATCTATCCCAGGACACCCTGCCAAAACCTCAATCTGGCACAAAAGCCATCCCAGCCTTGCCCAGAAAATACTTTGGCGAGGATTCCCACAACAATGGCCTGGGCAGCATTGGACCGACACCACCCGTGCGATTGATCCTTGTGGCCGAAGATTGCGGTTGCAGAGTGCTCCGTGCAATCTCCTTACTTTCCCTCAAACCGGCTCCTTGCCTCCATCTCTTTGAATAGGATGACTACTTACCATGGTGGTCATGAACCCTGTCCATCGTACTGCCCCCCTCCCCTTAATCCCAGCCCTCAGGAGGCTGAGGCAGGTAGAACTCTGAGTTCATGGCCAGCCTGGTCTGCAGAGCAAATTCCAAGACAGCCAAAGCTACGCAGAGAAACCCTGCCTCCAAAAAGAGAAAGGAAATGAGGCTGAACTTCAGAGAGGTTCCACATGGAGAGAGAGCGCAGAAACCTCTGACCCTGGGTTCTAGGCACGATGACACATATCCACACAATCATACAATCCAGGACCTACTGTCACTGGAGAGTGACTCCTGCCATTTAGACCAGCACGCCGAGCTCCACATTCTCTGAGAGTATGAAGGCTCGAAGGGCTCCCCCTTGACCTCAGCCCCCTGGAGCATGGGAGACTCGGGGAGCAGCTTTGTGTTACAGCTGGTGACTCTCGAGGGAGTCTCCAGCCTGGAGAGTGACGCCACTCGGAATGGACTCCATGTCCTCTGACACCTGGCTCTAGTTCCATTCCGTATCTGGGCATCTTGTTCCCTACCAAACCCCAGGGTAGAAACGTGTCTGTGTCTTGGTAAGACCTGGAGCGTCCACTGTATGGACGTTGTGAGTGTAACTAGTGGACAGTCTCCTGCCGTGCGACGGTCAGATTCTGTAGGGTTAGAAACTGTGACAGTGTGAGTTTGTGCTCCAGGCTGGGCTGTCTCTGCAGGTCCTGGCATGGGTGCCGTGGTAGCTGAGTGAGAAATTCACATTCAGGAGATAGGATCCAAACATGGAGTCTTTCATCTCCCAGCCAACATAACATTTCTGCATGCAGGCTATTTTCACCAGCAAAAAATGAAAACAAAATAACAACAACAACAAGAACAGTCTAATTTCCATTCCCACAAAGGACCAAACATCGTTCCTGTGTTATGAGCTGTGTTTGTATTTCTCCATGTCATCTGTATCTCTTTCTTCCTTTTCCTGGGTTATTGCAATGAAAGAATTATTTATAACAGCAAAAATCTAGGAAAAAAAACTGCAGTGTACATCAATAGCCTACTTGTGGTCTGCACAATTGGATTGAACTAACAATTACGCCAGAAACCTAGAGAGGTATAATTATTGCACCTCAATTTGACCCAGAGTTTCTTGGTAACCAAAAGAGAAAAAAAAAAAGATCAAATTGTGGTGGCTTCTGCTATTCTTGTTTTTAGCTCAAAGGAGGACCCCATGTTGCTGGGAGACACAAGCATTTATGTAAGAGTCAACGAAACTTCAGGACTTACGTGTTGGATCATACTTTGAAAAAAAATAAGAATTATGAAAATTAGATTGAGGCAGTCACAGGTGGCGCACGCCTTTAATCGAAGCCCTCGGGAGGCAGAGGCAGGTAGATCTCTTGAGTTCACGGCCAGCCTGGTCTACAGAGCAAGTTCCAAGACAGCCAAAGCTACGCAGAGAAACCCTGTCTCCAAAAAGAGAAAGGAAATGAGACTGAACTTCAGAGAGGTTCCACATGGAGAGAGAGCGCAGAAACCTCTGACCCTGGGTTCTAGGCACGATGACACATACCCACACAATCATACAGTCCATTACCAGCAGGAAGTCGTTCATTATTGCCTGGGTGACAATCCAGCTTTGTCTCATCTCCAGAGCCAGATTAACAGATGGCTTTCCTGATAACAAACAGCTCCTCATGTGTTTGAGAGATCATAGCTGGCCCTTGCAGGCTGTCCTGTCACCTCCCCTTCCCCCACGTTAGAAGACAAATGGCTGGAAGCCACCGGCCTCTGGAGCCCAGCTGTCTGTGATTTCTGAACATGAAGCCGTGTTCCCTCCTTTGTGGCTTTCTGAAAGCAGAGGCTGCCCTGACCTCTGTGTCCACCCCTCTGTGTCCACCTCTCAGCCTCACAGCCCTCACACCCATACCCCTCCTCAGCTTGCATGGCTCCCAGAGCACCTAAGCCCTCACCTTGCCTTCTGCCCCTGGGCAGCAGCAGCAGCCGCAGACAGAAGCCCTTCCCAGGCAGGGGGCTGCGTGTGCAGTTAGTGTCTATTGGCTGTAACTATTGGCTTCTGTCTGGTTCCGAAACCGGCTTCAAAGGAAGCTTCAAAGGCTTTGTGGCCTTACATTTAAGCAGCTGGCTTCTTCCTGTCCTTCATGCCTCAGCCAAGATTCACCTCTAAGAAGAATTCCTGTTTTCCATGCTGGTCGCATTTGGGCCTGGGTGTCCCCTGCCCTGCACCGACTCCTCCCCGACTCTAAGACTCCAGTCCCCTTCCTGATCCTTCATTTCTCTGTTAGCGGGTTGACTTCTGTGCCCACTAGCCCATGGGTTCCTAGAGGGCACGGACTCTCTGCCTCTTCTGCTGTGCTCAGACGCCCACAGGAAGGCTTGTATGGAGAGAACCTCTTTCTCTACGCTGGAGCTACCACGTGCTAAGAAAAACCCAGCTTTCAGTGGGAGCCCTGTTTGACACTACCCGCCCTGCCAGGACCGGCATTCTCTTTACCTGAGGCCCTGAGAGACCCCAGTCCACCCCCACCCCCACCCCCAGGTTGCTGCAGGGCCATTGCTACCCTGCAGCCTGGGAGCACGCGTTGGGCATGCGATTCCCTCACTTCCCTTTTAGTCTCTTCTTCTTTCTTTGGGGACCTTTTCTTCGTGGGATGGTCATTGGCCGTTGTACGTCCAGGGTGAGAAATGCAGAAAGAATGGCGAGGCCTTGAGTGGACTGCAGAAAACAAACAACACATGGCACACTGCATGCAAAATATGAATAAGGCCAGCAGATGCTCCTTCCTCGAAGCCCACCCTGGCGCCTGTGACTCCTCCCATCAGAGCCTGGCTCTCATTCGAGGCTCTCCCAAAGGTGGATTCCTTATGACGGTAAGAAGGCTTGGAGGGACTGCTCTCAATGCATTGGTGTATTGCACAAGTGCACTCCTGGTTTCCGTGTGCTTCTCCATATCCAAGGACAACCCCAGGCCCTGGGCCTGAGGATGCATGAAGTAATCAGAGAAGGCTTCCTAGAGAAGGTGTCCCAACCCTGGCCCTGACACAGGCAAGGATGAAGCAAGTTCAGGGGCAGAGGAAGAAGCCTCAGAGAGGAGAGAGAACACAGCTCAGGCTAGAGGGGAGCAGACAGTAATCAGGCAGGTGTGGGAGTGTTGGGTACAAACAGTGGGAGAGGACTTCAGTATGGGATGGTGGGCAGAGTCAAGGGGCTCCATTAAAGGATGACCCAGAGTGGTGTGACCTTTAACCTGAGACAGTCATTAGGATTTGGCAAGCGCTGTCTACACTGCTAGCTCCTGCCTGACCCATCGTACACATCTGTCTGAGGACTTCACATGTCCACACTCAGGCCAGGCCTTTAGTCCCACTTCACTTACACAGCGGCCTAAGAGGAGGGTACCTCCTGAATCTCTCAGGGAGGGAGGCAGGATTCCCAAAGTGGGTGCTAGCTTCACAAACTGGGGTTCACATGCACCCCTGGCAGGGCTGGACCTGCATTCTTGCTTCCTATAGGACTTGCCCAGCACAGTACCATGTGATTGTTTAGGGTGAAGGGCAGACATGTGTCTCCCTAACTTCACGTGCTAGCCCTAAGACGACAGGTAACTGTGTAGGAGACAAAGCCTTTAGAGTTTGTTGCAGGAAGGTTGTCCGCTAGTAAAGACTGAGGTCTTTACAGGCAGCTGGGAAGGACTGTGTGTGTGTGGGGGGGGGGGGGGTACTCAGTTCGTAAAGTGCTTGCTGTGCAAGCATGAAGGTCTAAGCTCAGATCCCGAGCACCCACGTAAAAGGCCAAACACAGGCCGTATGCCTCTGTCACCCCAACCCTGGGGAAGCAGAGCTAGGTGGAGTTCTGGAACTCAGTGACCAACCAGCTCCCCTTCAGATCCAGACTCCTGTCGTAGTAAGAACACTAGAGAGTCAGAGTGACAGAAGGTAAGTCTTCTGTTTCATGAAAATGATGTAAAGTCAGCCATCAGCCTGGAACAGCAGGTGTGCGGAGAGTGCACGGAGCAGTTCCTAACCGTGCCCTGTGACCCCGCCCCCCTCTTTTGCACAGTAAGATTTTACAAGTTATCTAGAGCTTATCTTTCCCTACGTCACTTACATTTTTTTTTTTAAACGCAAAGTGTGTGTAGGTTCATCTCTATGTTTTGTCTTAGATCCTGTTTATTTTCAAAGCTTATCAGAGGTCTGACCTTACAGGCGACCAGTTTAGCTGTTAATAATTTTCTACTCTAGTCTCCTAGTTTGGGGGTTAGCTTAGAAAATTTGGGGTGGGGGTGGGGAACAGACTCTCAGGCATTGCAACCTTCCAATTTCCAGCAGGTTTCTGTTCATGCAGCTAAAGGGAAGGGGTCTTGACTGAAATACACGATTCCATCATGTTTTTTTTTTTTTCACAATTACCTCACTTGTGATTTATATTACCAAATAGGTTTGTGTGTGTGTATGCGCGTGCGCGCATGTGTCGCATCTTATGCCCTTTTTATTTATTTGTTAGGTGTTTGATATGATGCTGTAGCAGATGCAATATTAACATAGCCATCATCGCATGGTTACCCTCATGTATGTGTATGGTAATGTCACAGAGTCCCTTCTGGCCTCCCCTCAGGTACCTGGACTTTGTATTCTGCATCAAACAAGGAGGTGTAGTGCAGGGATATGCAGAATTAAGTGTTCGCCAGAATGATAACAGAAAGACCATCACCACCACCACCATCACCATCCTCACCATCCTCACAGTGGCACTAGGGATTAAACCAGAGCCTTGTTCATGCTAAGCACAACTGTGGATCCATGCTCACACCTCCATTCTTTTTTGTTTTGTTTTTTGTTTGTTTGTTTGTTTTAGGTTTTGGTTTTTGTTTTTTTGTTTTTTTTGTTTTTGTTTTTGTTTTGTTTTTTTGAGACAGGGTTTCTCTGTGTAGCCCTGGCTGTCCTGGAACTCACTCTGTAGACCAGGCTGGCCTCGAACTCAGAAATCCGCCTGCCTCTGCCTCCCAAGTGCTGGGATTAAAGGCGTGCGCCACCACGCCCAGCTCTGTTCATGGTTTCTTGACTTTGTTCATGGTCTTCATTTTACCTTCCAAAATGTGAGCAGCACCCAAAACAATAAAGGGTTTTTAGAAATCACAGCTCCCAATGTTGGACATCCATCCACTACAGCCACCTACATGCTTGTTATTGGCAAATGTAGTCCTGGTAGCTTGTTTCAATCACTCTACATGACAAGTTTTTGGAAAGTTTTTGTTCAAGCACCTTCAAGTGAGACAGGTTTTGTTACATCTGGAAGAGCCCAAGGCCACGCTGGGGCTCGGCCACCCGCGGCCTCCGCTGCCTGCCCACACCTCCATTCTTACTACATTAGTTCTAAGTGGAATATTTTTCCATGCTTTCTAATTTGTTGTTGGAGATATAAAGGAAAGCTCTGTGATTTATCCATGTTTGTGGCAGACAAGTACAGGAGCTGTATGTGCAAACATTTATCACCATGAGGCTTATTATAAAGACATAATCACAAAAGAAATATAAGCAATATGTCATACAGGGACAGTCACATAGATACAACATACTCCACTTGAAATATGGTAAAACTTCACATTTACAAACAGGGACACTGTTGAAATAAATTATTTTCTAAATAAAATAAAACTGTAAGCAGAAGTTAAGATTGTGCCTCCTCTGCCTTTGTTAAAGTAAGCATTGAGGCTGGGGAGATGACTCAGGCAGTAAAGCACTGCTAGGCAAAAATGAGAACCCAAAACACCCACAGAAAAGATGGGTGCAGTGTGGGCTTCTGCAAGCCTAGCACTGGGGAGACGAAGACAGGAGGACCCCTGTGACTACAGAGCCCGTCCTGCCAACTGAGAGGCTCCAGGCTCATAGAGAAGGGCCTGTCTCAATATAAAGTGGAGAGGGATTGAGGAAGACAAGGAACGTGTGTCTCTACTCCACTTGAAGGTGTCCACACACACACACACACCTGCATGCACAGACACACATATGTGTACAGATACACGCATACACACATATACATATGCACACCCATATACACATACATACTACACACACATATACATATAGACAAGTCACACACACATATACACACAGACATACACATATAAATCATACATGTACATACACAGACACACACAGATACACACATATACATGCACACATACATACATGCATACACAAACACACACATACACACACAGATACATACGCATACACACATACAAGCCACACACATACATATACACAAAGACACACATACAAATCACACACACACAGAGACATACACATATACACATAGATACACATGTATACACAGACACACATACATGCAAAAGCACACACATATATACATGCACACATACATACAGATCACACATAGACGTATACACACAGACATACATATATACATGCACAGACACACACACACAGATGGACTGAAACTGGAAGAAGACACAGTCAGGCCTTTCTTTCCTGAGTGTTTCCCCTCAACATGTTCTACTTATTAGCATCAGCCAGGGTGGATTTCCATTTTCTGCAGAAAGACAAAGAAATCTAAAGCCGGCCATGTCAGTGATTCTATCGGAACTGCTTTCACCAGCACAGAAATACATATTCTCTCTCTCTCTCTCTCTCTCTCTCTCTCTCTCTCTCTCTCTCT
>NC_034606.1:50201634-50214645 GCF_900095145.1 Mus pahari | reverse complement strand
CTCTCTCTCTCTCTCTCTCTCTCTCTCTCTCTCTCTCTCTCTCTCTCTCTCTCTCCTTTGTTTACAATATACTTTTAACCAGAACCACATTGCAGAAAATCTGGAAAATGGAAACAAAGTAACGCCTCCCTTGTGACATAGCTAGAGCCTGGCAGGCTTCATTCTGGTATTGGATGTGAGCGGCTTCCATAGCTCATCACAGGGCACACAGTTTTGAACTTGAACTCTTTCCTCAGCAATCCTGGGTTGCCTTGGAGCTTCCTGGACACTCCCACTCGGGACATTGTCCAGCCAGGCAGGTGGAGCAGCATCCCTCTTTCCCCTTGATGCCCTCTCTGGTGCTGTCAGGAGAAATACTTCAGGGAGCCTCATCTGCTCATAAGCCTTCCCATATTTGGAGTTATTTCTTTAGGACGGATTCCCAGAAGTCGGATGAACAGGTCAGAGGACACACACTGCGGTGATGCTCACCTTCTCAGTTGGCCCAGCCACCTGCTGTTTGCTGGAAGGACAAATGGTTCCAATTAGAGGCCTGGAGTTTTCTCACAGATTCCAGCTGCACAAATGGAGGAACCCCTGAGGCATACACAATGTAGTCAGCTTGCTCTGCTGAACTCAGTGGAGGCAGGAGGGTTCTGTGAGACCGCTCTCTGAAGGAACTCAATGGCCTTTTGGATTGGCTCCTGTTTCAGGAGACCCTGGGATGGTTGTGGCTGTAAACATGCACACTTGGCAGAGCAAGGAGTAGGTCCAAAGCCCTCATCCCTGGACCTGGACCTGAATCGCCATCACCTTACCTCACAGCTAAATTCAGGATTTACTAGTCTTTCTGTTTCTCATTGCTTCCATGCCTCCATCTAAGGATGAGAAAACAGGGACTCAAAAGGGTGAAGGACCTGGGGCAGGGGAGGGGAGCATAATTTTAAGTCACCAAGTCAGCACTCACTCTGTTCCTGGTCCTCTTCCGGATCCATTCGCACCGAATTGCATTCGCTCACTACATGTGATCAAGTGCACACACACAAACACTCACATGCAAACACAAACACACACACACACATACACACGCACACACATGCATACACATGCACGCATGCACGCCTGACAACCTGAATCCATCCGCAGAACCCATGATAGCAGGAGACAACTGACTCCTGAAAGTTATCCTGGGCTCTCCATGCACATGCCGCGGTATGCATGCGCCCGCACTCAGGCACACACATACCACACACACACAGTAATAATAATAATAATAATAATAATAATAATAATAATAATAATAATAATAACAGAACAAAAGACACAACAACAAAAAGTTTCTCTCCTGGCCTCCTGGGTAGGATCCTAAAGGGCAAGGATCAGGAGTGGCTAGGGACAGTGTTGAAGGCCACCATGGCCACCTTCTCTGCTGTCGTGTGTCACAATGGTTAAGAGCAAGCTTTGCTCATAAAGGTCTGCACTTCCATGCAACCTCTCTCCCCAGGGGGGAAAAAAATGAGGAAAAAAATGGTGCAAGCTACTGACCTTCCCTGGGTTTCAGTGGCTGCTTCCTTCAAAAGCATAGTGGCGTCGTCTGCCTGCGGGTATTGGGAGGCCTCCAGAGGACAGAGTGTGGGAAGGTTTTAACTGGGCTCCTGAGACCTGTTTGCGAAGGGTTGGCTATGATGGCGGTGGGGGAGGTGATGGGCGGACTTAAGCTTGGACCTCTTCCTGAAGATTCTGAGCCTCGGATAAGAAGGTTATGAAAAGCTCTGTGGGCAGAGATAGATACTCAAGGTTCCAGAGGCAGAAAGATAGCGACATCTTAGAGAGAGGCCTCAGAGTCTCCAAGTTTAAAAAATATTTTAGCCTGATGGTGGTGGTGGTGGCACATGCCTTTAATTCCAGCACTTAGTGGGCAGAAGCAGGCAGATCTCTGTGAGTTTAAAGCCAGCCTGGTCTATACTCAAGTTCCAAGACAGCCAAGGCTATACAGAGAAACCCTGTCTCAAAAATTATAGATACATGAGTATGTCTATGTACTACATGCACTTCTGACAGCCTCAGAGACCAGAAGAGGATATTGTGTCCCCTGGAACTGGGAACTGGTTATGACCAGTTGTGAGCTACCATGTGCGTGCTGAGAACTGAACCTGGGTCCTACGACAGTGCTCTTAAGCTCTGAGCCATCTCCGCAGTCCCCTCCACCCCCAACCTAATATCTTTGAGACAGGGTCTCTCCTTGAACTAGGAATTAGCAGATTTGGCTAAATTGACTAAGCAGCAAGCCCCAAGGATTTCCTATCCTCACCTCCCAAGTGCTAATACTATAGACACACACCACTGTGACCGGCTTTCTACATGGGACCAGGTCTCAGGTCTTCATACAGCAAGCTGTTTACCAGCTAAGCTATCTCAGTCCCTCTCCCATAGGTTTTAGCTACTGTATGCGTTTGCCCCCATGAGCCCTGATTGGGAAGGGGGACAGGTTCCTCACTGCCTGTTGGCATAGGGTCAACTCATTGCTCTCATCAGGGCCCTGGCCCTCCTGCAACCATCACACAGGGAGTCTGTCTCTGCACTCGGCATCTAGGTGTGTGCCCTGCCCAGGGTACCACGAAGGCCTCC
Source organism: Mus pahari (assembly GCF_900095145.1). Lineage (NCBI taxonomy): Eukaryota > Metazoa > Chordata > Mammalia > Rodentia > Muridae > Mus > Mus pahari. The sequence goes on along the minus strand of NC_034606.1, from coordinate 50,212,038 downwards.
TCTAGACATCGCAGCTTAGACAGGCTAGCTTGGGCTTCCTCCTAACATCCTCCTGCTGGATTTTTGTCTTGTTTGTCTCCAGTTTCCTTTAAGCCAAGCAGAGCAATTGGATGTGGCCATGAGATGTACCCCAGGCACTCCATTCCTGCCATGGGCTCTTTCTGGGAGAGCATCCCAAGGACTGAACTGTTTCTAGCTGTGGTCTTAGCAATGCCCAAGGTGTGACCTGCCACACATCCTCCCTTTCTGTCATGGTGTTTGGGATAACTGGACAAGAGCAAAGGGATCTTCCCAGGTCCCTGCTGACTCCCCCTGGTCTGTGGGGCTAGGTCCAGGACCTCAGCCAACTTCACCCAGCCCTTGGGGTCCTTCTTCTGTCTGCCCCTTTTTCTTTCATCTTCAGGCTGTTCTTTGTATACAGCATGAACAGTTCATTCTTCCACCCATATTCCAAGTGCTTTGCTGAGCATGTGCCAGAAGCTGGGCCCTGCCCTAGGCGGGGTCTCACTCTTTATCCCTTGCTGGCCTCAAATCCTCCTGCCTTAGACTCCTAGATGCTGGGATGGCAAGCCTAAGGCACAAAATCAGGCTCTAAGCATTATTCTAGCCACAGAAGTGAACTTCACTAAACCCTGGCGGGTGTGCTTTATAAAAAAGAAAAAGAGCCAAGGATATGCTTGGTAGAAGCACGGTATGGTGAGATGGAAGGGGGTGCCTCTGTGGACCCATGCAGAGGCATCCCTTCCCCGAGAGGTCCCAGCCATAGGACAGATATAGTATGGAAGCGTTTATTTAGGGCATGGGGAGGGGAGTTGAGGAGGAAGCAGAGACAGAGAAAGACAGAGAGAGGGAGGGAGGGAGGGAAGAAGAGAGAGAGAGAGAGAGAGAGAGAGAGAGGAGAGGAGAGGAGAGGAGAGGAGAGGAGAGGCTGGCTAGGAACATGTACAGAGAGGGTGGGGCAGGGAGAGAAGAGTCAGAGAGTTGAAGAGAACAAGGAGAGGCCAAACAGCCCCTTTTATAGTAAGCCAGGCATTACCTAGCTGTTGCCAGGTAACTGTGGGCTGGAGCCTAGAAGGAATGCTAACACCTAGCCTCCATGAAATGGTACTATGAGGGTCAGAATTTCCACTGAGAGGGGCTGAGGTGATGGTTCGGTGGTTAAGAGTGTGGACCACTCTTTAAGGGGTTTGAGTTTGGTTCCACTCACCCAGATCCAGTGGCTCACAATCCTCTATAACTCCAGCTCTGGTACCCACTCCCATGCACATATCTACACACAGACACAAGCATGTATAATTAAAGATAACGAAGCTAAATCTTTGAGGCCGGAGAGATGGCTCAGTGGTTAAGCACGCTTGCTGCTCTTGCAGGTTCAGTTCCCAGCACCAGTGTCAGAAGACTCACGGTCACCTGCAAACTTTAGCTCATGCACATACATAGCAATGCAAACAAGTAAAAGTCTAAAAACACTCAAAAACCCCCTCCAACTGAGACATGAGCCATTCTTTCCCATCACCCTCCCCTTGTAATCCACTGCTGCTGCCTACCCCGCCCTCTACCCTGCCAAACTCATTCCCATTCTTCAAAGAATCCCGCAGGCCTCCCTCCGAGCCCTGTGACAGGAGAGTGAGAATGGGTGATTATTATAGGCACTCCCCGGTCCTAACCACAAATGACGGGCTTGCAAGCCTAGGGGTGCCCACCTGGAGCAGGAGCTGCCTCCCATCAGAAAACGGGGCTGGGGTTCTTCTGCTCTCTCTGGTTTTATTTTTCTTCTTGATGTGAGATGTATGGCACTTGGTACTTACTCCCAACAAGGAGAAAGGTCTGCCTGTGCCTCGGGTTTCAGTTTACAAGGCTGGATTCATTTCTGTCCATGTGGTTTTGTTTGTTTCAGCCCACCAAATACCTTCAACACCCTAGGGGGCCTCCGGTTTCATAGTGTGGTGTGCACCGACGTATAAATGCGGGGAATGGCCTGGGTGGCCTGTTGGGGTATGAGGTGCATGACCCCTTCCCTCCTTTGGGTCTCCTTGGGTGGTCCCCCCCCCCCCCCCCGGTTCTGGGAATACCTCAGCCCATGTTGGCTTGGCTGGTGTGTTATCTCTCTCTCCACAGGATGGGGCTATCCTCGGTTCATGTCAAGATCCCCAGCTCTGGACTGGTCTGAGGAAAGTGCACAGTTGTTATGTACTGCCTCACGTCTGGTACTCTGTATGAGTGTGAAAGGGTTTGGACCATGCATGGATTTAGCCAGATTATCCCGGAATCCCAGGGGCTGTGCTTGTGTCCTTCCACATGTGGCTCTGGGCCTCCACAGCCACCACCTGCTCATACCTGTGAGCCAAGAGAGCCTCCGGTCAGCAGGGTTGCGAAGTCTAACTGATTTGCAGTTTATCTGTCACTATTCTGTGTGTACGAGCAAGTGTGCACCCCTGTGTGCCACAGCGCACACGTGGACTTTGGAATGCAATGCTTCTGCCATGGGGATCAGGGATCAAACTCACGGTATCAGATTTGTGCTGAAAGCAGTGTACAGAGTTCGGTGCAGGGTAACGAGGGCTACACAAACTCTATCTCAAGAAACAAGGCAAAGCAAAGCAAACAAACAAAAAAGCTTTTACCTACTGAGCTTTCTCACCAGCCCCAGGTTCCCACATTCTATATAGCAAGGCCCTAGAAAGCAGTGGTATTTTGTCCTCTTTACAGATGGAGAAACCGAGGCTCAGCAAGGTCAATAACTTCCCAAGTACCTTGTAGCCCATGAGAAGCAAGTGTGCTGCTCTCATTCCCTAGTTATGGCTCCAGAGCTCATGTCACTGAAGCACCAGAGAAGGGACAAGAGGCTTCCCTGTTCACTGTGACCTCTCCTCCCTAAACTTAACCCTAAAGATCCTGATGTGGGGGAAGGCAGGGGTCGGAGGAGCTGTGGGGCTTCTTCAAGAGGGCACAGACTCACCTAGAGAGATTCTGAACAGGTGGGGGTGGGGCAACAGCCCATTTACAGGAACCTCGGATGTGGTCTTGCAGGCAGACATCATGTGCAACCCCAGGAGCCAAGCTTGGAATTTTGAAATATTTTGGAAAATTCTGTGAAATACTTTTGAATTTTTTGTTTTTTTTTTTTTGTTTTTTTTTCCGAGACAGGGTTTCTCTGTATAGCCCTGGCTGTCCTGGAACTCACTTTGTATACCAGGCTGGCCTTGAACTCAGAAATCTGACTGCCTCTGCCTCCCGAGTGCTGGGATTAAAGGTGTGCGCCACCACGCCTGGCACGTTTGAATTTTGTTAAAGGAAATAAAGAACACAGAGGAAAACTGAGGAAGAAATAAAGAACACAGAGGAAGGTCTTCTTTCTTTGTGCCCATCTCTAGCTGCCAGTGGTTTGCATCAAAACTTCTCTGGGCTCACCATGGAGGGGATGCTATTGTTCATGTGGTGGTGTTTTTGAAGTGTGGTTCTGTTCTAGAAGCAAACAGTAGGTAAGCTATGCAGAGACAGCCTTTCTTTATGTTTTCAATTTAACAAGATGACCAAAGGCTCACACTTGTTAACAACTGATTAAAATACAAAAATCTGACCTGGTACCGGGGAGCTGGAAAGATGGCTCAGTGGTTAAGAGCAAGGCTGCTTTTACAGAGGACCCGAGTTCAATCCCCATTGGCTCACAATCATCTGGAATTCAAGTTCCAGATCCAATGCCCTCTTCCGGCATCCGTGGGCACTACACACATGTGGTACATAGACATACATGAGGCAAAATATCATACACATAAAATTAAGAAAGGAACCTAAAAAAAATTAATCAGAGCTAGAGAGACAGATGGCTCCGCGGATAAAATGTCCTTTCCAGTCCTCTCTCTAGTCTTTCTTCTCAGGACTGAGAACAGGACTTCTCCCAGGGCTGAGAACGAGGCTGGGTGCCGTGGGGGAGAGAAGAAAGTTGTGGCTACTTGAGCAATCACAAGAAGGCCAAGAGTCCAGGAGGGGATGAGGCGATCAGCCTGTTTGCCTTGGCGGCTCATCTGTAGAGTTCTGCCTGCACAGAGCAGAGAGACCAATGGCCTGTCTTGGAGTCTTCAAGGGCCAGGTGACAAAGGTCCACCAAGTTCTCAGTGAAAAGACTGTGAGGAGCTCATAGTGGTGATGGTGGTGGAGGTGTTGCACACCTTTAGTCCCAGCACTGGGAAGGCAGAGGCAGGTAGATCTCTGAGTTTGAGGCCAGCCTGGTCTACGGAGACCCTGTCTTAAACAAACAAACAAAAAAGACAATGAAGGCACTAGCTAACCACAGTCCTCTTTATCTAGAAAGAGCAATTTTATATTTAGCTTCTGTCCCTTACTCACAAACATATTCAGGAAAGGAGGAAGAGCTATCTGTGAAGAGAGTGACATTGCCCAGAACTCCTTTGCTTTTGATATACAATGTCCAGGGTTCCATTACAATTATTAGACATGAGAAGTGCTAGGAAAAACTCTGGCAAGCAGTGAAGGGAAGAAGCTAGCCAGAGACGGACCCGAAATGCCACAGATGTGGCCATCACTGGGCAAGGAAACAAAGGCAGACTGACAAAAGGGAGGCTTTGCAATTGGACATCCAAATCGGAATCTGGCTTAGTCAGGGGTTCTATTCCTGCACAAACACCATGACCAAGAAGCAAGTTGGGGAGGAAAGGGTTTATTCAGCTTACATTTCCATACTGCTGTTATCATCAAGGAAGTCAGGACTGGAACTCAGGCAGGTCAGGAAGCAGGAGCTGATGCAGAGGCCATGGAGGGATGTTCCTTACTAGCTTGCTTGTCCTGGCTTGCTCAGCCTGCTCTTATAGAACCAAGACTACCAGCCCAGAGATGGCACCACCCACAAGGGGACCTCCCCCCTTGATCACTAATTGAGAAAATGCTTTACAGCTGGATCTCGTGGAGGCACTTCCCCAACTGAAGCTCCTTTCTCTGTGAGAACTCCAGCCTGTGTCACATTGACACAAAACTAGCCAGTACAGAATCTTTGAAGAAAAAGGACCAAAATATCATCCCACAGCTCCAAAGTTAAGAACGTCATGGATGGTTCTAATAACAGGTTAGGTATAGCAGAACACAGGAAACGGGAACTCAGAGAGCACCAGCTGAAAATACTTAGCAAGAGGAGGAGGAGAAGGGAAATGGAAGAGGAAGAGGAAGAGGAAGAGAAGAGGCTGATAACTCTAACCTTCTCAAGCTAGAAGCAGGCCCTAACAAGACAAGTCACATCAGTAAGCTCTGGGTTCAATAAGAGACCCAACCTCACCTAAGATTAAAGGTGGTGCTGCACACCTTTAATCCCAGTGCTCGGGAGGCAGAGGCAGGTGGATCTGAGTTCGAGGCCAGCCCAGTCTACAAATCGAGGTCCAGGACAGTCAGGGCTACACAGAGAAACTCTGTCTTGAAAAACCTAAGGGAGGGGGAGGGGAGGAAGAGGGAGAGAGAGAGAGAGAGAGAGAGAGAGAGAGAGAGAGGCCTTCCTCAGTAAGTTAGGCAGAAGAGCAGTGGAGGAGGAGCCCTGGCTCTGGCTTCTACACACATGTGCACACACAAGGCTGTGAAGAAGACAGGACTGACTGCTGTGAGATCAGTCTACATCAAATGGATACACGGGGGACAAGGAAACTCAGAGAATCAGATACAGGTGACCCCAGCTGGGGGCCACGTAGGCCTTCCAGAGAGGGTGCCCATGGCTGTGGTCCTTAGAAGAAAAGAAAGATGTTCCCGACAGTTGCCACCAGTGGTCCTCTCTGTCCTCTATGGCTAAGTAGGCCCTCTTTCTTGGGGCGAATACAGCATAGGCAGGGGCCCTGCTCAGGAGTTCTGCAGCATGTGAGCCCTCTTCCTTTCTCAGAAATCCCTCCCTCCAGCTCAAAGAGCAGCTTTAACCTCAAGGAAATGTCTCACCAAGTTTCTAAATATTATTTTGGAGAAAGAAGAGAAAAGAAAACAAAAACAAACAAACAAACGAGGCTGAGGATGTAAGCTAAGTTGGCAGAGTGCTTCCGTGGCATTCTCAGTGCCCTGGGCTCAGTTCCAAAGCCTCTAGCATGGCATAAAAACAGGCTGTGGGGGCAGAAGTTTGTAATCCTAGCAATCAGGAGGGGGCAAGTAAGACTGGAAGTTTACATTCATCTGCAGCTGCATGAGTTTAAAGCCAGCACGTGACTTAAGTCACAGTCTCTAAGAAAGAGAGGGTTGAGGAGAGAAAGGAAGGAAAGAGGAAAGGAGAGAAAGAGGAAGAGAGAAGAGGAGGGAAGGGGAGAGGAGAGGAGAGAGAGAGAGAGAGAAACTTGTCCTGAGGCATTGCTGCTGCTCCTAGGAACCTGTTCAATAACACATTCTTAGGGAATGTTCAAGTAATCCACTGCCCCTGAGTGAGCTGGGGACTCAAAATGAAGGAATGAGCAAGTCCCAGGCCTGCCCAGGAGAAAAAGAAGCTCAACTCAGAGCATTTGAAAACTAACAATTGGGTACATTGCTTCTGAGCCAATATTCTATAAAATACCATTGCTTTCTTTCTTCCCCACCCCCTGCCCCCGCCCCACAATGGGATTAGTTAAAAGTATGAGTGTCTCGAGCACTTTCCAAACCCACCCTGCACCCCAGCACGTGTTCACTGTTGGCACAAAGTCACGCTGGCACTGAGAGTGCACAAATGGGTGAGACAAATTGGAAGTCAGTGCCACCTCCTCGTCTCTTGGCTGATCCCAGAGGCCAGTCTGTCTTCCAAGGTTTAAATTTGGGCAGACTGGAGTCACGATAGAGATTTAAGACAAGCCTGCACAACCCAAACTGAGAAACAGAAAAGTATCTATATGTTAAAGACATCATTATCATCACCCTGCCAAGTCTGAACCCTGCAATCAAAACAAGGACATTCCCCAGAGAGCGAGTGTGTTTTTTATGGCAAGCTTCGTTTGAGCCTAATCTCCCTCTACACAGCAGAATGGCTTTAATAAAACACCCCCAGACACACACTCAGATTCTAGAAAGGGACCATCTGTTGACCATTCTGAGGTCTTATGACTTCATTCTAAAAATCAAAATATACTGTTCAAAGCTGCATGGAAAATGAAACAGACCATAAAGGCACTAAGTCGACTTTAGCGGAACAAGAAAGAATTGATTCACGGTTATGCAGAACCCAGAATCCAATTCACCCAGGAATTATCCCGTCAAACACTGAAGTCACCAACAAGTCTTGGATGAGGGATTTGCTTGTGTCTCCACAAGCAGAGTCTCATAAGCACCCCACACTCATTGGCCATACGTGTGGAAAGTTTGTAAGTCTCCACAAGCAAGCAGGGTCTCATGTAGCTCAGGCTAACCTCAAACTTCTAATCCTCCCATTTTCATTTCCCAAGTGCTAAGACCACAGATTACCACCAAGTCCGGGGTTATATGGTACATCGTGGGGTTTGCCCCAGGAGTTTGTGCATGCCAGGCAGCTATTCTACCACTGACCTACAACCCAGACTCTGGTTTTGTTCTTTCTGAGACAAGATCTTCCTGTTTAGGTCTGGCAGGGCTACTCTCTGTGTTTAAAACTCTCTCAGTGACCCGCTGGCTGCAGCCTCTTGTTGCTGGGATTACAGACATGCACTGCCATACTGCTTTACTTTGACACTTTGGGATGGGGAGGTTTCTAGACTATATTTCCTTGTCTTCAGAAGCAGGATATGGGGCTTGCAAGCAGTCAGTCTACTAGAAATGGTGAACTGTAGGGTCAGCGAGAGATCTTGCCTCACAGAGTGAGGTGGGGAGTGGAAAACATCTGACACTGAGTATGGGTCGCTAGTCATGACAGCACATGCCGGCAAGCCTACTACTAGTAAGACTAAGGCAGGTGAATTCAAGGCTAGCTTAGGCTACACAGTAAGTTCCAGTAGAGCCTGGGCTACGAGTGAGACCCTGACTCAAACAAACAGTGGTGGGATGTGTTGGAGAAGTGGATCCCTTTTGCTCACTTCACAAAATGTCAATCACTAGAATGAGTTTCACAAGAAAACACAATGTTTATTCATGAAGGGGCCATTTCTGGAGATGGGAGAGCAAGTCTCAAATTCACCTCCCCAAGAATTCAGTTAAGAGATTTTTTTTTTTTTTTTTTTTTTTTTTTACGTGTGGCAGCCTGGGGAAGGGATTGGAAAGTTAGGAAGCTGTCTGTGGTCTGCACATATGTAATTGACTTCATCAGTTGTCACCTGGGACACATGGGAGCGGTGTTATCTATGCTCCTAAAATGGTGTGAGGCTGGGGGTGGAGTCCAGGACTCTGTGCACACTAGACGAACGCTCTGCCTCTGACCCATACTGCCAGCTCTAAGATCGGTGACACAGAGATTAGTAGGTGTCTGTGTGTTTGAAACAGGGCCTCACAAGTCTTCCCTGGCTTGTCTTGAGCTTGTAGGTTCAAGCAACTCTACTACCTCTCCTTCCAAGCAGCTGACACCACGAGTGTGTAACACCGTTCACTATGGCGCTCTGCCACCTGCCGCTGCTAACTGATGGCCTTCACAGTCAACTGACCTTAAAGCAAGCCGCTCCATACAGGTAGAGTGGAATAGTCTGCAGAGTTTAGTTCAGCTGCTTTGTTTCAGGGCCCTGTCCCCTGTCCCCTTTTCCTTTTGCTAGGAAAATGTGGAATCAGGCTTGTCCTTGGGAGATGGCATAACAAAGGAGATGGCAGGAACCATGGCTTTTGAGAGGTCTGAATGGCTCTGCCACTTCAGCCATAGCCCCATTCACACTGTTGGTTATTTGCCTGCTTATGTGCAGCAGGGAAGCAAGGCAGATGTGTGGCACTTGCCCTTAATCCCCTGCCCTGCATTCCACACACGCTACTATTGATTGATTGATTGATTGATTGACTGATTGTATATGAGTGCTCTACCTGCGTGTACAACTGCATGCCAGAAGAGGGCATTGTATCCCATTACAGATAGATGGTCGTGAGCCATCATGTGGTTGCTGGGAATTGAACTCAGGACCTCTGGAAGAGCAGTCAGTGCTCTTAATCGCTGAGCCATCTCTCCTGCCCCCACATACACTACTATTAGGAAGAGAGCAGAGGCAAGAGGAAGACTCGGTGACGAATAAGTGGACTCCGTCAGACATTCCAGGAAAGAAAATGTCCAGGTTCATTTTACATGAACTCTTTCAGAACTCAGAGGAAAAGGAATCCTTTTTAATTTTCTATGTAAAGGCAGTATTGTCCCCCTAACCAAAACCAAACTAGAAAAGAAAACTGCGACTCGATAACTCTCCTGACACTAGAAATCTGTAATGGCAAACTTCAAACCAAACCCGGCAGTAAATAAAAAGGATGAGATATCAGGACTGAGCAGCCCTCATTATCAAACTTCTGGATCAGTTTAACCTCTGATCGCCAATCAGTGGGTTTTACCACGTTGACACAAATCATGCAGCCATTTCAATATCAATGGGGAAAGCGTTTGACATACCAAATGCCTCTGCAAGCTAGGAGTGAAAGGATATTCTTCTCCTTGAGGAAGGTGGGCTTCATACTTGACCTGGAACACTCCCCTTGGTGCTGAAGGACAACTGGCATTTGGAGCCATGAAGAATTAAGGTGGGAGAACGGTGCAGGAGGAGGATCTTCATCTGAAGGCCACTAGGAGAAGACTGGCTTCCAGGTAGCTAGGATGAGGATCTGAAAGGCCATGCCCACAGTGACATAATTCTTCCAACAAGGCCACGTCTCCAAATGGTGCCACTCCCTGGGCCAAGCACATACAAATCATTACACTGCTATTCCATCTCATTCTAGAAGTTACTGAAGGATCCAAATATATGGGCAGAGTTACCTGCTTCATTTTCAGTTGTAAACATTTCCCAGTTTTGCTTTTGGGTACAAAGACCTTTAGAATTGCTGTGTCTTGGTGGGCTGGCCCTTCACCCTCATGCAGGGTTTCTCTCTGTCTCTGGAACTCTCTGCTCCAAAGCCTTACTTTACCTGATATTCAAACGGCAACCTGCTTTCTTCTGGTTAATATGTGCATGATAGATCTTCTACCCATGCGCTGTCAAGCTGCCCGAATGGCTGGAAGCCCCTTACAAGGGGCTTGTTGTTAGGTCCTGCACCGCATTCACTCTGCCAACCTGTGTCTTGTAATTGCTCTAGGAGGCGTCATAGCTGATGTAATTATTGATGTAATTATTGATGTAACTATTGATGCGCCAGAGCTGTGCCTGCCACTTCGTCTTTTCTGATGGTTGTTCTCTACTTGTTTCTCTTTAGAATTTCATCTTAACCAGGTGGTGGTGATGGTGATGGTGATGGTGATGGTGGTGGTGGTGGTGGTGGTGGTGGTGATGGTGGTGGTGGTGGTGGTGGTGATGGTGGTGGTGATGGTGGTGG
>NC_034606.1:50174181-50198740 GCF_900095145.1 Mus pahari | reverse complement strand
TGAGCCTTTGAATATTTCTTTTGGTTTCAAACATAGGAAGATGGGTGCCTGGCTGGGGCAACTGAGATAATTGCCTAGCTAGCTGTCAGGTGGAGGAACAGAAGACCTTCAGCTGCCCTAAAAGAACAAAGGCTCTTTACTAGCCACTTCTTAATGATCTAGGGAACAAGTTTTGGGGAATTTTTAAAATTTAGGGCTCTACAAAAGCATGCCATTATTCTGTCTTGGTAGGCTGCAGTGTCCTAGCTCTGTTTGGCTGAATTTACTCTGTGCCTATTAGTGAGTGATTCTGGATGCTAATTTCCTGGGTTCCTCCTTAGGTCTGGTAGCCCCTATTTGGCCCCAATCTGTCTGTCAATCTGTGTCCAGGGTTTTCAGTTGCACTTGCTAACAGACGTGAGGGTAAGTACATTCATCTATCTGCCCCAAACAGTCTCTCTGCGTTCTTTTCCAAAACTTTCTGTCACTTTTAAATTTTTTTTCAAAATATGAAATTAAAAAGAAAGTTGTTGAGATGGTCCATCGGATAAAGTGCTTGCCACATAAACGTAAGGATTCTAGTTCAATTCCCCAGAGCCCAAGTGACAACCAGGCCAGTGTGGTGGCCACCTGCAATCCCGAGGTGTAGGAAGTGGGCATCCTTGGGCAATCTGGCTAGTTACACTACCCAAATTGGTGAGCTTGTAGTTCAGTGAGAGACCCTGCCTCAACAAACAACGTGGAAGACATCAACTTTAGCTTTCCTTGTGCACACACATGTGCACGTGCATCTGTGTAAGCATACCCACATACACGCAAACACAGGGATGACTCAGCAGTTTGGAGGTCCTATCACCAGGAGCAGGCTCATCTGGGCATTAGGATACCCACAACACCAGCTGTGCTAAGAGGGGCTGCATAGACAGACCTGGGAGGGTGGCTCAGGGTCACCAAATCATTTTCAAATGAAAAGTAGAAATCCTCACATGGTTGATCTTCATGCTGAGGCCCTAGTCAGCCAATGAGGCCCAACAAAGTGAATCTCAGAGCTGAAGGGTCTGCAGAGGAGCCTGTTTGGCCCTGTCTACTACAAGAGGTGAGGCCACAGGCCAAGCTGCAGTGGGTGTGAGAGACACTGGGCTGGGAAAGTCCATCTGGCTGTGGACAGCCAGACTGAGGGTGGGGGCCCAGTTGGCCATCCAGACCCCTGGCTGGAGAAGATTGGAAGCATCTGGAAGCATGTGGAAGGCATCATTCCCTTCATCCCAATGGATGTTGGGATGCTGAACAAGCTCTGCAGTAAGCACAGGCTGGGTGGAGCTCTCTCTCTCTCTCTCTCTCTCTCTCTCTCTCTCTCTCTCTCTCTCTCTCTCTCCCTCTCTCTCTCTTCCAAGTAGACTATCCATTTGGATGTGTTCTTTAACTTCAGAATCCCCTTGAGAAGTCGTGAGCATCTTAAAATCAAAGACATATTGATTCATCCCACCCAGACAGCGGGCTAGATTCATGAACGACGGAGAGAACCATACCTGCTAGGTAGATACAGTAATTTTTGTGTCTTCATTTTTATTCTCCTTCCAAACCATGGCCTTGAGGTGATGAAACTCAGCTGCTGCTCCAAACTGTGCCCCGTCCTGTGGAAGACACAGAGCTGAATGAGAACCAGGTATGAAGAGACTCCGGAGCTACAGCATATGTGTGTGTGCGTGCCATAATGCTGAGAAATCGGATCCATGGAGACCGCTCCTTAAAGCAGTGGTTCTCAACCTTCCTAGTGCTGTGACCCCTTTAGTGCTGTTCCTCATGTTCTGCTGACTCCCCCCAACCATACAATGATTTCCATTTCTACTTCATAACTGTAATTTTGCTTCTGTTATAAATCATAATTTTTGGAGATAGAGGTGTGCCAAAGGGGTCGTGACCCACAGGTTACGAACCACTGCCTTAAAGTTACCCTTCCCTTGAGACTTTTCTAAGACTCTACCTACTCCCTGGACTTTTGATTCAATGGCCACAGCTTCCATCTGCTCCCTCCCCTGTCCCGTGGGTCCCAGATGTTCTCCTCCCTCTCCTTTGTGTTGTTCAACCTTAACTCCTTACACCTGGATTTACATCTCCAGCCAAGCTGTCCTCCCTCCGAATAGATACACACCCCTGATATGTGTGTGTGTGTGTGTGTGTGTGTGTGTGTGTGTGTGCGTGTGTGTGCTGTAATGGCTGAATCATGTGCTTGCCACTCAAATCCAAGGTCCCAGGATCTCAGCACCTGACATACTTGGAGTTAGTAAAGCTCTGAGATTTAATAAGGTCATTGTGTTGTGTCCTAGTCCATATTGATGCTGTCATTACAAGGACAAGGGAGTATACAAACACACAAAGCAACAACCATCCAAGGACACAGGGAGAAGATGGCTGTCTGTAAATAGTCAAGAAAAAAAAGGACTCAGAAGAAACCAGCCCTGAAGACATCATTTCTGTTTTCTAGAAATGCTAGATGCTTCGTCCTACACTGCTTGGTGCTGGAAACTCAAGTGGGCAATGAGCAGTGAAGAAAGGACAATGAAGAAATGCTGAGGCTGGGTGGGCGGGGTGGGCTCTGCTTGCTCTGCTGAAGGGCACCGACTGCAGCCCGGAAATGCAGCACACTTATTTTATCCGCTGTCTCAATGGAAGAGGCAGGGTTGCTGTGTATGACTGCATAAAGAGACAGGTTTAACTACTCGGTGTCAGTCTTGGGCTACAGACATCTCCAGGAGGAAAGAGGGAGCATTTGTCATAGACACTTGTGCACTCAGGCCAGGAGAAGGCATTAACAGTTCCCTGTGCTTAACCCAGGGAAGGCATTGGCATGTCCATGGACCTGAGGCATTAGGATCTTGCCATGGCTGTGCTCATGCCAATGATACAAATTCACTAAGCTTCGTCAGCTCCTTGTACCTTCACTTACAGCTTCCCAACTCCCCACAGCAAGAAAACTCATTTCTGAAGTCTAGGCTTCCTAGACTTTGGTCTGTTGTTATAGCAGTCATTGTGAATTCTTACCTGTGTTCTCTCCGGCTAACTTCTGTGACAGATACCACCAGCTGGCCAGCTGCTAGAACAAAGCAAGGAGCATTGTTTCTTCTCCCCTAGGTGGCCACTCATGATCTAGGTAACCGAGCCTCCCGAACAGCTTTCCAGTATATTCACATCTTTCTACCCATGCATCCTTTCTTCACTCCAAAGGCTGACTGACCACCCAACAGGCAGAGCAGCCAGCCTGGCATGTCTTGGAACCTGTAAACCCATCATACATAGCAGCATGGCCACAAGGCTTTCTCCTTCTATGACTTCGAGGGCCTGAACACAGGTCCTGCCCAGCCAGAGATTACGACATCATCAGGGTACTAGGTTCCAAGACATGCGTGATACTGAGAAATGGCCCTTGAAATTCAAGCATCATTCCTTCTGACCAGAGCCACACAAGGCAGAGTGAAGTACTTGGGGGCTCCATACTTAGGTTCCTCCCACCTCGGAAACATCTCAACCCAGACTAACCAGAGTTGAGTATGCGCAGAGTCTCCTCTGTGGAACTGGGGACTGAGGCCTCGTGCTCACCTCATGGATGGCTCTTACGATGCTTCGTAGCCTCAAGGTTGCCAGGCAGTGGTGCACACTTTTGATCCCAGCAGCATCCCGGAGGCAGAAGCAGGTGGATCTCTTAGTTTGTGGCCAGCCTGGTCTACAGAGTAAGTTCCAGAACACAGAGAAATCCTGTCTTGAAAAACAAAACAAAACAAAATAAAGACTCATAACCTTAAGGTTTTCGGGAATGAGGAGTGAACACAAACACATGCATGTCCCCACGCTTTGTGCCCACTACCATTTAATCATTGTTACAAAACTAGGAGGAGGGCTAGACGTTGCTCAGTGGTTAGGAGCACTTGTTGCTCTTGCAGAGGACCTGGGTTCACTTCCCAGCATCCACATGGCAACACAACTGCCTGTAACTCCAGCTCCAGGGATCTGAGGACACTGCACACACACACAATGCCCAGAAGTATAGACAGGTAAATACACATAAAAATAAAATAAGTAATTCTTCTTTTAAAAAAATAAAGGAAAAATAAAAGATTTACTCTGTTCAGGGTTTCAGAGGTCTTGGTGTAAGCTCGGCTGGATCCGTTTCTGTGGGCCTGAGACAACGCTGAGTATCCTGGCAGCAGGATCATGTGGTGGGGGAGGGTGCTTGCCTCATAGTACTATGTAATTAGAAAAACACAGTAGAGGGCAGCAAAGATATGTACCCTTCAAAGACCCCACCAATCATCCCCTTCTTCCCATGAGGCCCCCTCCTTCTCCAGTCTCTGCTAGCCAGCTCTGGTCTGCTCAGTTATTAATCCTTTGATGGATTGACCCATTTCGGAGGTCAGATCCATCATGACAAACCATCCCGTCAGTGCTTGAACCCATCCTCTGGGCACTGAGCCTTAAGCACCAGTCCCTTCCAGGGACACTTATGCCCAAGCCACAGCATGGTTTTGTCCATGCCCAGGACACCAACAGAGCTGGGGCATAGAACTTTGAAGAAAACAACTGGAAGAAATCATGCAGACTTCAGTCATCATCAGAGGAGAGAGACACTAGGAATCTAAGGTTTGAATTACCAGGGAGAAGACTGGGGTGGCATGTGTACCAAAGGCAGGCAGAGGTTTGAGGGGAGAATGGCTCTGGTAGGGCCGGGCACTGGATCCTCTGCAAAGTCACTAATCAGTGTGGGCAAGCCTTGGAAGGATTTGAAGGCACAGACATCCACACCGCCCGTCTTATGGTTTTTATTGCTTTGATGAAACACCATGACCAAAAGCAAGTTGGGAAGGAAAGGGTTTATGTGGCTTACACTTCCATACCTCTGTTTATCATCAAAGGAAATCAGGGCAGGAATTCAAAGAGGGCAGCAACCCAGAGACAGGAACTGATGCAGAGGCCATGGAGAGGTGCTGCTTACTGGCTTGCACCCCATGGCTTGATCAGCCTGTTTTCATATAGACCCCCAGGCCCACCAGCCAAGGTATGGCACCACTCCCATCAATCACCAATCAAGAAAATACCCTACCAACTTGTCTATAGTGGGGTATTATGGAGACATTTTCTTAAGTTTGGGTTCCCTCTTCTCAAACAACTTTAGCTTGTGTCAGGTTGACATCCGGCACGCCGAATTTCCTTTCAGGTCCTGCTGTCAACCACAGGAGGTGGACAAAGGACAGAGGTGTTCCCTGAGAGGCACATGCTGTAGTCAGCATGGGAAAATTCAGAAGCCAGAGAAAAGAAGCCACTGCTAGAGAGAAAGGAAGAAGAGCTATTTGCCAGGTAGACGGATGGGTAAGGGCAATCAGGTGACAGTCTGTGAAAGGCCCTCTGGGATAGCGTTGGTTCCAGAGGGGCTAAGGCTGGACTAGCAGGCAGGACCATCATTACAGGGATTTAAAGACATTATCCACACCTGAGGTTAAACTTGTGGAGCGTGATGAAGTTGAGCTTGTTTCTTGAAAGAATCTGGCCCCAGAGTTCTCAAATATCTTCACAAATGACAGCTTGGGGCGGGGTGGGGGGGTGGGCTGGGGGGGGGGCGGAGGATGTTGCTCAGTTAGTAGAATATTTATTTTCCTACCATGCTTGAAACCCTGAATTTGATCTCCATCACTATGTAAACTGGGTATGGTGGTGCATACCTATAATTACCTGGCACTGGGGAGGTAGAGGCAGGGGAATAAGAAACTTGAGATCATCCTCAACTACCCAACTGTCTTGAGGATAGCCTGGGCTACAACAAACCACCTTGCAAACCAACCAAACAGAATGTGACAGCCTTAGTTTCTTCCTCTGTTAGGTGGAGGTAATAACAAGATGTGCCATGTGGCTTGTGTCACTGCTGAGTGTCACAGTTGTTCTGAATTTCCTGGAGTGGTATTTTCAGAAGAATGCAGCCTTACTGTTGTAGCTGGCCCTCCTGGAAGGAGGACAGAAACCACACAGCAAAACAACAGTGTGGTTGATGGTTTGTGAGCTGACAAGACCAGGTATCTGAGCCAAGGGCCACACACACACACACACACACACACACACCAGAGGGCTAATCTTTGAGGCAGGTCTGATTGAGGGGAGCTTTTCTGTCTCACATCTGTAGTGCTAGGGTCCCAAGAACAGTAAAGAGAACTTCAATGTCACCCTCATGTTGAGGGAGGACTACAGGCAAAGAAAGAACAGGTTTCTAAGAGTGGGACTGAGGTTATAGAATCCCTGTACTAGGAGGGAGGCTCCCATGAACCCCTTCCAGGTCAGAGCCCTTCCTCAGAACACACTTCCAGATTTTCATGGGTTTCTGTATGCAAATAAATTCTGGATCCTCAGAAGTCAGTGTGCCTAGCCTGCCTGTCCCAGCACTGTGTGTCACATAGGAGAAAGGAGGCTTAGTGTCAAGTTATGTAGTAATCTCCTCAGAGATAAAATATTCCATCTTGGAGGAAAGTTCATGCAGATATGGGATATTCTAAGAAGAAAACATTTCATCCTTGGGTTAAAACACAGGGTGTTAAAAGGGAGGGGTAACTGTCCTAAAAGGAAGCTCCTTAAGACACAAGATGTTCTCAGGAGAGGTCAAACACTGTATCCTGTAGATAGGCTCCTTAAGTTCAGAAAGTAAACAACACAAAAGGCTTCAGGAAGTTCCTGAAATTGACTTGATTCACTAGGTATATCTCTCCCTGTGCTTATCTGGGCAGTAAGAATAGCTGAAGGGAGCTCTCAGATATTCTGCACTGCCTGGAGAAGACAGATCAGCCATGCTACCTGGAAGAGGCTGAGATCAGCTGAACTACCTGGAAGGTCCATGCACCAACATGTTGAGCCTCCTGCAGTTTATGCAGTGAGCTCCAGGCTTCCAGCTTTCCTGAGCTGTCACCCATGCTGAGGACGGCTTTCTTGATGTGGTTGCTTTTGAGACATTTCTGCTCCTGTAAGTAACCCCTCATCCATTCTCTTGTACATAGCACTAATAAGACTCACTGATGGACTTTGGTATTATCCATACCTTGGTCTGACCTCTGTTCCTTACCCAGGGTAAGTAAATGCTCATTCATATCTCTCCAGGAAAAGTGTCATATCACACAAATCTCAGGACAGAGTTGAGAAAAACCTGAATCAGGCCTTGCAGGGGGCTCCCCTAGGCTATGGGGGTGGAGGCCAGTGGCTGGACCTCCCTAGTCTTCTTGTCTCTAGCCTGGTGTGATGGTAACTCATGGTTCTCACAACTCACAGTGGACAGGAGCCTGAAGTGAACAAACCTGTATAGGGCACAGAGCAGGGCCTGGCACAGGGCAGGTACCTCATAAACACCAGCAGGGAGTCTTTGGGGGTGGGGAAAACACATGCCAGTACTTTCCACTGACGCCCAGATTCCGCTTGAAGGTTGTAATTTGGCCAGGGGTTTGTTTTAATTAGCGAGCTGAGCTGCAGGAAGAGTGAATTTGGGGGAGGGAAGATTCAAATGCTTGATGATTTCTCCAGGTGGCAGAGGAAAAAAAACATTAAATGAAAAAACAGCCTGAGAAACAATCCCGGGAGCAGGGCCTGTGAGCACGGCCTAAATATAGCAAAGGGCATAACGGAGATGGCAAAACGGTGCCCAGGGCTTGGAAGAAAACAGCATCTTTCCTGGAGTTTCCATCTAGCTCCCTTATGAATTGAGGTGATCACTGGCAGCTGGCAGCTGGCAGGAGCCAGCACATGAGTATGAGCCCCACAGCCTAGCACTGGGCACTGCCTGCAGCTCCACAGCCTGCCGCTGGGCACTGCCTGCGGCAGAGGGCACTTTCCCAGCTCTGGCCCAGCCTGCTGCTCGACCACACCTCCAAGGCTTTTGCAGATCTGCATTTTGAAAAGGAAGCAGAGCTCCGAGGAGGCAGAATTCAGTCAAAAGAGCTTCAAAAACAAGCTCAAGGGCCCGAGTCCCACAAACCCCCTAATTGGGTCCAGGTTAGCAGAGCCGCAGCAGGGACTCCGCCATGTGGTGTCTGACAAAAGCCTTCCTTCCCCAGCGGCGTCTTTTCTGATTTTTTGACATAAGCCATAACAAACACCACATAGAACCAATTACTCGGTGCCCCTTGGAAGAGGCTATGTGGCTGGGGTGGTTGGCTGTGGGCCCCTCTTAGGACGTCTCCTCTGTGCAAAGGCCATTCCAATGCCAGTTCGGTGACCCTGTTCTGTCCAGAGCCAGGACCTGCCAGTCCCCAGGAAAACCACAGAGTGATTGATGGTGAATTTGGAAATGTGGGCGGGGTGGCGACTTCCACTCAGAAAGATGGGGTTCATGGATGCTAAGTGACTGCATACCTCTCAGGGGCTTTTGATAATCTAAGAGGGGCTCATACTACACAGGGAGAGTTTGGTGGGCTAAGGTTTGCTGGGTGTGTGATTAAGCAGGGCACCCACGTGCTCAGTTGGCAAACATATACTGAGTACCTTGTTTAATGCTATGTGCTATGTGATTCCCTTAGAACATGCGTCCCCGTTGTTCACGACCTTCCCTGGAGAGAGTAAGAGAACGGAGAAGGTCAATGTGTAGGGCTGGAGCAACGAGACAGCCATACAATGGCCAAGCTTGCTTTCAGGAGCAAGATGCCTGAGTTCCAGTCTTCACTGCCCATGTGACTTAGTCACCAAGGGCTCAGGGTTCTCATCTGAAGCTAGGAGCCATCTGAGGGTGACACTCTCAAGTGGTGGTACCCAGGACATGGAAGAACCCAAGCTAAAGGTCTCAGGACAAAGAAGGAGTTTCATGTTCCTTTCTGCTGGAGAGTCTGTGAAGCTATCGGAACCCCAAAGTGAGCTCTTCTGAGCTTATCGCTTTAGGTGTGTCAGGACAGCCCTGCAGGGAAGGAAAGAAGGATAATTCATTTGCCTAACATATGTTTATTGCCTGGCTGCCTTCTAAAATGCAAAGCAAACAAATGCACTCAAATCTGTAATTAATTAGAAACCCCAGCGGTGGCAGCAGACAAGCATACCCGCACCACAGAGATGCTGGTCCAGGTCCAAGGCGCTGATCCAGGTGAGGGATGGTGGGCCTATTAGTCAGGGGTTCTTTTTTTATTTATTTATACAGAGTCCTAACCAGTCAGTGGCAGGAGGAGTGGGAGAGTCTCCATCTTCAATCCAGGGCCTCTATGATGTCAGTTTGTTGTTCCCAAACACACAGGCACAGGCATCATGGATCTGGTGAGCTGATAAGAGTGTTCAGTCTCTGCTAGAGCGACAAGGTGAGCGTCAATCTCTGCTTCGGTAAGACTCCTGAATTTAGGATTTTCAACTGTAACTACTCCAACTTCTATTTCTGAAGGTTTGAAATCAATCGACAGAACAGTAGACAGGCACGTAATTGCAGTTTCCACTGTCTGTTCAAATGTCCAATCGAATTTCTTCTTCACTTTTTTTTCAAGGAAGCTGGTTGACTCTGTTTGTTTAACTCCTGCTGCCGTGGCTTTAAAGCCACAGTAGTAACCTGCAGGGTCACACTTGTACACATGAGGACCTTGTTCTTCATCGATACCAATTAAAATCATACAACAACCAAGTGGCCTCATTTCAGCATTCTGTGTGTAGACTTGAGAAATATCAGCAATTCTTTTACACAGCATGTCCACAGGAATCTCATAGCCATATTTGTAAATCCAATTAGCTGCCTCATAGTGTGCCCTCTCTACCTGGGATCTGCTGTCAGCTGTCATTCCTGTCATCACACAGCCAATGCTTTCTGTTATCTTGAACAAATGAGTCACTGTGCTGGAATCCAGTAGTTTGTCGGGTACTTTCTTCTGTGTGACAATAACTGCACAGTCCTCTCCTCTGACAGCAACAGATGTAAGTCCACCCTGGTTAATAGCCTTAAAAGCATATTCTACTTGGTAGAGCCGGCCCTCGGGAGAGAAGATAGTAATGTGACAGTCAAAACCGGCGCTGGAACCCCGGGACATGGCGTTCCCGTTTAAACACAATCTGCACCCCGTAGCACACACACCAGGAACCCAAGCCCCCTCCCAGAAGTTATGGCTCTAGTCGGGGGTTCTATTCCTGCACAAAACATCATGATCAAGAAGCAAGTTGAGGAGGAAAGGGTTTTATTCAGCTTTCACTTCCACATTGCTGTTGATAACCAAAGGATGTTAGGACTGGAACTCAAGCAGGTCAGGAAGCAGGAGCTGATGCAGAGGCCATGGAGGGATGTTCTTTACTGGCTTGCCTCTACTGGCTTGCTCAGCTTGCTTTCTTATAGAACCCAAGACTACCAGCCCAGGGATGGCACCACCCACAAGGGGCCCTCCCCGATTGATCACTAATTGAGAAAATGCCCCACAGCTGGATCTCATGGAGGCGCTTCCTCAACTGAAGCTCCTTTCTCTGTGATAACTCCAGCCTGTGTCAAGTTGACACACAAAACCAGCCAGTACAGTGGGCCTCCATACAGAGCAATGGTTTTCAACCTGTGGGTCCCACCCTTTCATGGGTGTGGCCTAAGACCATCAGAAAACACAGGCATGTATATTACGACTCACAACAGCAGCAAAATTACAGTTATGAAGAAGCAATGAAAACAATTTTATGTTTGGGGGCTGTCACAGCGTGAGGAACTGTGTTAAAGGGTCGCAGCGTTAGGAAGATTGAGAACCCCTGCTGTAGAGTCATCAGGGCACACAGCCCTTGTAAAAGGCAGTAGGATGTGAAAAGGAAATCAAGGGGCGCTTGCAACTTTAGCGGTCTCTCTCGGTCACCCGCCATTGCCGTCCACTAATGCTTTGTGGGTCCACAGGGACTGACTGAGCCTTTGGTCTGCCTTCAGCATCTCCTCCAGTGAGCTCTGACCCTTTAAGACCTTCCTTTTGCCAACTTTACTTTCAATCATCCCAGACAACTTTACTTTCAATCATCCCAGACCGGAGCCCCTCAGTAGCAGGGTGCTTCATGACTTCTTTTGATGAGAGAGACTAATGGGTGAGGGGTTATTCACAGAGCCATGGCTGACTCAAAAGCTGCTACACCACCACAAAAAACATACCTCAGCACAGGTGACCCCAACGTAGGTGACGACTCACGAAAGCTACACCACTGGAGTCCCCACCTCAGTCAATCTTCTACCTAGTCTATCAAGATGGCGTGCACTTGAGGGTGCTGGGGAGGGGGTGGAGGGAGGGAGTGGCTGAAATCTTAAGTGAGTCTCATCACACTCCTTATTGTGCAGGAGTGTGAATAGGCCCAATCTCGTGAGGGCCTCTTGCTGGTAATCACAGTTCCTTTTGCTCTCAAGACAGCAGTGGAGTGTCTGTCATACCTGGGGACAGACCGCAACAGAGCTATCCCCCTTCCCCAGGACCTGCTCTGTGTTCAGCCTGGGTCCTGAGCATCAGGCAAGCAGGGCGGTTTCTGAAAGGTCTTCCTTGGTGGATCTGAAATACGAGTTTATATCGATGCTCTTTACAATTCTTCCTTGAAGGCGGAGTTCATCTTGAGAACAGGGAGGGAACCAGACCTCAATTCAGGCTTTAGGGTTTTGTGCACAGATGTATGTGTGGAGGCCAGAGGTCAACCTTCGGTGTGGGTCCTCAGTAATCATTTTTTTAAAAATCATTTGCGTATGTTTAGCCTGTCGTGTGTGTGTGTGTGTGTGTGTGTGTGTGTGTGTGTGTGTGTGTCTGCGCGCGCGTGCGCGCGCGCTGATGTGTGTGGAAGCCAGAGGCCAGTACACAGTACCTTTCTCTACCATTCCCCACCCTGGTGTTTGAGATAGGGTCTTTTCCTGAGTCCAGAATTCACCGGTTGGCTCAGCAGACTGCCCAGTGAGCTTCAGGGATCTGCCTGTCTCCCTCCACCCTGCTGGGAGTGGAGTTAGAGATGCACGCCATCGCCATCGTAACACGTGACTGCTTTGTGACTGCATGGCAGCTGCTCTACTGACTAAGCTATCTTACTTCTTCTTCTTCTTCTTCTTCTTCTTCTTCTTCTTCTTCTTCTTCTTCTTCTTCTTCTTCTTCTTTTTTTTGAAAGAGGGTTTCTCACTGGGATAGTTTTCCAGTCCATCCAGTCTGGTGAGCCATGAGCCCTAGGACCCCTGCTTCCCCTGGCACTGAGGTTAAGAGTGTATATCATGGGACAGGACTTCTTACCTGCTGCTAGAGATCAAACTCAGTTCCTCAGGCTTGCACATGGAACACTTAACTGACTGGGCTGTCTCTCCAGCCCCACCTTCAGTTTTGGTTATGACTGAATAGGATCTTTTGCACCCCCCCCACCCCCACCAATCCCAGAAGATCATTTTGACTGGAGGTGGGCTTGAAAAGGAAAGGTACTATTGGAGTCTGGCAGAGAGGGTTCCTGCAAGGGTTCCGTGTCTTGAGGGAGGTTGGATGCCAGGCCTGGGCTCAACATGTGGATAAGAGGGGATCGTGTCAGGGCAGTATGGGGAGGGGTCAGGAATGATTTCCAGGTTTCTCTTGTTGGACCAGGGATGGCTTTCAACAGTGTGGCATCTACAGCTAGAAGAGCAAGCCAGGTTGGAGGCAAATGAAGGGTCTAGGTAGAAGTTTCTCCATGTAGCCAAGGAAGGAGCTCAGAGGAGAAGGCTGGAGGCCAGACTGGAGCTGTGAGGTATCTACACCAGCCAGTGGAAGCCTCTGAAGAGGCTGCCCAGCCCCAGCCCACCCATGCCTGGAGAGAAAGCAGCAGGAGCCCTCCGGGTTGCGACACCCCCTAGGTGATTTGTAGGAAAGATGTCTGTGTGTTTGTTTCTCAGCGGGCCTTCCGGAGGGGAATCTAAAACCCCACATTCTGATGCTCGGTGTAATTTCCAGTCATATCCACCAACAACATTTGGTTCTTATTATCAAGAGATACTCTCACACAGATGCCGCGCTAAAACCTTGGCTTCCACGGGTAAAGAAAACAAGATAATCCGAAATATTGCAGCCGCCCTCAGACATTTACGATTCCAAGAAATGCGTGTTGGCTAACTCTCCAGCAGATCCATTTTCCAGCGTTCCTGGGCGGATGGAGGCCAGCCGCTCCGCTCGGGGGATCCGAGGCCGTCATTTGAACTTTCAGCCGTGAAGGCTGATGGGAGGAGGCCTGGGCTTTTCCCCCAACCTCCTGCCTCACACTCAGGGGGGCCCTCAGACATGGCTAGTCCGGGCTTGTTTACTAAGAAAAGAAACAGGCCAGCGCCACAAGTCGCCTGCTGCAGGCGGAATGTTCTCAATTGGATGTTGCTTACCAAAGGCTCTAGCAGCTTCTTACCGGGAGGGGTGGTTTTCCTAAGACAGAGGCAGAAAAAGATTTATGTGGAGCTCTTGGTTTGGACCTTAGTGGGGAACCTTCCCCTCCTCCCTGTTAAATTTGTTTTATTTTATTTTTATTTATTTTTATTTTATTTTATTTTATTTTTTGGTTTTTCGAGACAGGGTTTCTCCATGTAGCCCTGGCTGTCCTGGAACTCACTCTGTAGAACAGGCTGGCCTCGAACTCAGAAATCCGCCTGCCTCTGCCTCCCGAGTGCTGGGATTAAAGGCGTGCGCCACCACGCCCGGCTCCCCGCTGTTAAATTTGATTTCGGTGATTTTTGGCTCCTTCCGTGTAGCATTACTGGCATGACATGCGACCTGCTCGAGCTCTGGACATCCCCAAAGCATATTCTTTTCTGCAACTGCCGTTTAAGGCTTGGAAGATTAGGATGACAGCGTTTAGTAACCCCGGTTTACAGATGTGGAAACCCAGTCTTGGGATGTCTAAGTCACGGGCAGTGAGAGCACAGAAGTTATCTGAGTGCAGGATGTGACCCTACACCCATTCGACACTGGGTCTGAGTCCCCGATGATGTGTTTATAAAAAGATAAAGAGAGAGGAGATATGTTCTATGGAAGTGTGGTGAGGTATGAGGGAAGGGGGTGTTTCAGCCGGCCCATGCCAAGACATCCCTTCCCCATGAGGGACCAGCCATAGGACCAGCCATAGGACGGTATAGCATAGAATAGAGTTTATTCAGGACATGGGGAGGGGAGTTGAGAGGGTAGTAGAGGCAGGGAAAGGCAGAGAGAGGGAGAGAAGATGGAACATTCTAGAAGAGCATCCGCAGCACCTGTGCAGGCCACCTGAACTTCAAAATTAGAAAGGATGTTTGATTTATCACTGGATCTTGCCTAGTGAGAATGCCTTCCACCACAGGAACCTGGGTCTGTGAACAGCTAGGTATGTTCCTTCCATTTCCCCACATGCGCTTCCTCTGTGCTTCCAATGTGCTGGTACCTGCCTGGCTTAACCACCTGCTGCAGGTGTCTCTCCACCAGAGGACAGTGACTCTAATGCCCAGTGGGCAGACCTGCCTAGTGGGCTCAATCCAGTAGAGTGTTCTAGTAGAAGACCTCCATTTTGTAAAAGCAACATCACACCAAACAGTTTCAGTCCCCAGGCCTCAGATTGGTCATTGACTTCCTTCTTCCTTTACATCAACTGTGCCAGGATGCCCACCCGCGTCATCTGTAGCTTTGCCAGGTAGCCAATCCTGTTTCGCTATTTCTGCTGCTTTGCCATGGCTGGGTGATTGAAGCAGCCATGGCCTTCTGGTCTTTCTGCAGAGCCCTTCCTCGCCTCTGTCCTCTTGCCTCATCACAGAAGCCACAGAGTCACCTCTTCTCCTTGGGGCCTTTGCACAGCAGTCCCCCTGCCTTCAGCCTTGAGTGCTTACTGATACACTGCCTCCCTGCGTACAGAAACCTTCCCTTGCTTGAGATGTCGAGAGGTGTCGCTCAGACCCTCAGACGATGGACTTACCTCCCTGGATGGCTGTTGCTCTCTGAAGATTGTCTTGGCTGAAAGAAAAGGCGCCTGTCCAAAGCCATCTCTCCCTCCAGAGTGGCCACATCCAATCATTGATGTGTGTGTGCACCTAACAGCTAGCTCCTAGCCTGATCCCTGACGATTCTGACGACTTATTCATATGCAGAGCTCCTCATGGGCTTGGCTGGAACCCTTGTGTCCCTGCTTCCATTAGCTCCCACAAACCCATTCATGCCAATGACACTGTCTGGGAAAAGCCCTGCATACTAACCTCCCAGTCAGAGTCTACTCCTTGGGAACCCAATCAGTGGTCATCCACCTCCAGTAGCAGCACCCCTTCCCAAATGCACCCACTTTCCTTCTCATGGGTACCTGTCACCATCTGTACAAGCAGATTTTATTGTTCATATGTCCGATATTTATTCTTCCATTAAAATATAAGCTCTAGGGCTGGAGAGATGGCTCAGCGGTTAAGAGCACCAACTGCTCTTCTGAAGGTCGTGAGTTCAAATCCCAGCAACTACATGATGGCTCAAAACCATCCTTAATGAGACCAGATGCCCTCTTCTGGTGTGTCTGAAAACAGTTACAGTGTACTTACATATAATAAATAAATCTCTAGATAGATAGATAGATAGATAGATAGATAGATAGATAGATAGATAGATAGATAGATAGATAGGCAGGAGCAGGTTTGGTTTACGTGCCTTGGATTCTGTGGGCCTATTAAAAAACATGAGGAACAAGTAAAGTCAATCGACACATCACAGTCGGCAAGATTCCCCAGGTCCACTGTGCGCAATCTGAGATTCTGACATGCTGGGACTGTGTGAGTGATTTTCGTAACTTGATTTTAGACAAGTTGACACCTTGTCACACCCCAATTACAGAATGCTGCTCATCGAGTTGTATGGATCCTGATGTGTGACTCCCACCTCCTGGAGATCAGAGGGTCAGGTGGTGCTTTTAGTTTTAACTGCCCCAACAGCATGGCTTTGGAATGGACCTGACTTGGGGAGTGGGGAAATGGCGAATACACGTCCAGAACCGCTGACGTCGGGTGGGCTTGGGGAGCTGGCAGCTCTGGTGGAGAAACTCTGTGTGTTTATTTGAACAGCTCAGGGAGGGGGCTGGTTGATCGTGGTAGGGCCTGTCTGTGGGAGAGCAGTCTCAGGCTGCAGTCTTGGGGAGGAGGAAGCTGTGGTTGATAATTTCTGTACACACTATCATCATCCTTACTTGGACCAGGGCAAGACCTTGCCATTCCCTGAGCCTGACCCAGGGAAAGCCTGGCATTCCCACAAGTCTGAGGCATTGGTGTCTTTCCCATGGCCATACTTGTTCATACAGAGCTACACAAGCTTCCTACATCTATCCGACTTGCTAATAAAAACATCAACATCACGTTCAACCGTTTTGTGGGTCTACGTGAATTGGGCCTTATCTATGTATTTACTTATCTGTTCCTGTCCCTCTGCTTTCTCGATGGCATGTCATCTCTTCCCGGCTCCCCAGTTGTTAGGGTTGAACCTATTTAATGAGCTAAGTCAGAGCTCTCCCACTGTGGTGGTTTGAATGTCTCCAGGAGGCTCAGATGTGTGTGAACACTCTGTCCCCAGTTGGTGGCGCTGTTTGGGAAGGTTTTGGAGGTGTGGCCTTGCTGGAAGAAGTGAGTCACTGGGGTTTGAGATTTCAAAAGCCATATCCTGTTTAGAGTTTGTTGATTTTTGCTTCCTGCTTATGATTCAAGATGTGAACCCTCACATCCTGTTAAAGACTGCTGCTTTCTGTCATGTGTCATGATTTCCATAATGGTCTCTTACCCTCTCCACACACACACACACACACACACACACACACACCCCGCCCCGGGAATTGTAAGTCCAAATAAACCTTTCCTTCTGAAGGTTGCCTTGGTTACAGTGTTTTACCACAGCAGCGGAAAAGAGACTAAGACATCCACTGAGCTCCACCCCAGCCTCTAGTGGCTACAGCCAGGGCCATAGCATGGTGCCTGCTACAGCATAGCTCTGTGATGGTTTGGGCCATAGCATGGTGCCTGCTACAGCAGAGCTCTGTGATGGTTTGGGCCATAGCATGGTGCCTGCTACAGCAGAGCTCTGTGATGGTTTGAATGGGTATGACTCCCCGCAGACTCCTGTGCGTGAATGCTTGGCCCATAGGAGGTGTGTAGGAGGTGTGTCCTTGGAGTAGGTGTGGCTTATCGGAGGAAGTGTGTCACCGTGGAGACAGGCTTTGAGGTGTCCTAGGCTCAAGCAATGCCCAGTGTGGCATACAGTCCCTTTTTGCTGCCTTCAGATCAAGGTGTAGCACTCTCAGCTCCTCCATCCCAGTGTGTGTCTGGATGCTGCCATGCTTCTTGCCACGATGATAACAGACTCAACCTCTGAAACGGTAAGCCGGCCCCATTAAATATTGTCCTTTATTAGAGCTGCCTTGGTCATGGTGTCTCTTCACAGCAGTAAAACCTTAACTAGGACAAACTTTTTTAGGCACATGTCAGATAAATGAAAAACAGCCCTTCCTTCCAGAGCGTGAGCTCTCTGGGGGCAGAAGCCCCATCCAGCACGTTTGAGTCTGCACAGAAGAGAGGCCCGGCATTAGGGCATGACTTACATGGGGCTCCCAGCCACACATAGGGTTGAATGTGACTCAAGCTGAGTGCCGTCAGTCTCCACACATGGCCTCTCCAACCTGGGAAATGGTTCTCACATTCACTGACACTGTTGAGGCGTTCCTTAACTGGGAGAAACCAAATTTAGGCTCATCCAAATTTAGATTAAATGAACTTATTCATGTTGCTAGTTAGATAACAGCCTGCAGTGTGGAAGTAGGATTCAGGTGGGGTTTTAAGGCAGATGTCAGAAAGGTGTGTACTACAGCTGTCCATGGAATCCACCAACAGTGGGGCAGGAAAAGTGTTTTGCTAGTATAGGGGGGTTGTGGTATTGCATTATTCATGAGAAGGTCTGCTAGTGCAGAACCCCCTGGTGCTAGCTTTCATAAGGCTCAGAGGAGTAGCACAAATTGTGACTAAGGTGTGAAATCCTTACCTGTCTTTAGCTGACCCTAGGCAGAACTGCTTTATCTTAACTGTAAACACTACCTGGCTCCTGTAAGTCCCTTTGAAGTCATTCCTCTGTTTTGTGTCAGGTAACTTCAATGTACTTTGCCTACTGTGACATCCTACCCCTTTGTTCTCTGTACTTTATAACACTGGTGTTCACTTTATGAGAATGCATTCAGTTCTACACTCTCTCTCATGTGGACTGTCTGTCACTCATTCACCGAATCCTCGCTCACCTGCAACCAAGAGACCCGTTCCACACCCAAGTAAAGCCCATCTGTGACAATAGAGTACAAAAATGACCATTTCATCCCTTTCCTATAGCAATAAGCAGGCTTTCCAGAAGCAAAGACAGCTGTTAACGCTCACAGCCCATTATCCTCGTCTTATCTCACCTACAGGCCACTAGGATCTCACAGGCATTCCAGAGCAAAAAGTCAACATCCCTTACCGGATGCCTGGCTAGTTAAGTTCCTTTACGTGTCACAGGGGACCTGTGTAAATTATCACACAGGTCTGAGCACTCTACTGGGATAGAGGAGTTCATTGCTGGGAAGGCAAAAGGCACAGTGCCATCAGGTCAGAGCTGGCTGTCATGTCTCCACAACACCAGGCTTGGCTGAGCATGCTCCCTGATTACCTCAAGTGTCTGTCTCTCAGGTGCCACATCAGGGTTTAACTTGCCTGTTGTCCCTCAAATTAGTGGCTTGTCCCCACCCCCAACACACCATGGAGCATTCCCCGTTCTCAATTAACAGGGCTAGATAACTAGGCACAGTGAGCCTGGCCTGTTTTCCCCTGGGTGAATTCTTCTCTGGTGGGTCCTCAATCACCATACCAGTGAGTCCCTGAAGGGCTAGGCCCTGTCCCAGCTCTCAGCATGAGTGAGCCCCGAGTAGCTGCAACAATACCAGAACCCTGGCTATTTAAGCTGGGAATGTGAAACTCTCTCCAGGCAACCAATCTGTGCCCTGCAGTGTTCAAGGCTCTGGGAGGAGCAGTGAGTGAAGTAGCCCCTACCCTGAAGGAACAGGCATCCACGATGTGAAGAGGAAGGCAGATGATGGTTCCATAAGTCAGGCAGGAGAGCCATGGGGGTAGGAAGGGTGCAGTGGGGGAAGAGTATAGGTGAGACATGTGGAAGTTCATTACATACATACATACATACATACATACATACATACATACATACACACGAGAGAGAGAGAGAGAGAGAGAGAGAGAGAGAGAGAGAGAGAGAGAGAGAGAGAGAGAGAGAAGACTAACAAACAGGATTTACTGATAAGGTCCCTCTCCCTCCCCTGCCCCCCTGCACCTCCCCCCTTTCCCTCTCCCTCCCCCTCCTCCTCCCTTTCCCACTCCCCCCTCTCCCTCCCTTCCCCTTCCTCCTCTTCTTCCCCCTTCTCCCTCTCTCTCTCCCTCCCTCTCCCTCCTCTTCCCCCTCTCCCTCCTCTTCCCCCTCTCCCTTTCCCTCCCTCTCTCTCTCCCTTCCCCTCCTCCCCCTCTCCCTGTGTGAGTGTGTGTGTGTGTGTGTGTGTGTGTGTGTGTGTGTAAGAGAGAGAAATCCAGTAATGAATCCAAACTTTCTGCCCAGAACAATTACAAGATGAGGTTGATATGGACAGAAACAGGAAAGACTGTGGAGTGAATTCTTGACTTGGGAAGGAGGGAGAACAGCTTGGACAAACTCACTTTTTTTTTTTTGAATAAAGATTTATTTTATATATGTGAGTCCACTGTAGCTGTCTTCAGACACACCAGAAGAGGGCTTTGAATCTCATTACAGATGATGCTGAGCTACCATGGTAGTTGCTGGGAATTGAACTCAGGACCTCTGGAAGAGCAGTCGATGCTCTTCACCCCCGAGGGATCTCTCTAGCCTGGCACACTAACTTTTAAACAAGAGCTTTACTCTTTAGGTGTATGAACATTTCTGCCTGAATGTATGTTTATGCACCACTTGTGTGCCTGCTGCCTAGATTATCCAGAAGAGGGCATCTGATCCCCTGGGACTGGAATGACAGCTGGCTGTGTGTTGCCGTGTGGGCCCTGGGTCCCCTGGAAGAGCAGCCAGTAGCCAGGACACACTAATGTTGTCATGAGTTATCCTAGTTGATTCGGCAAGATGGAATCCAAGACAGAGACCGCGTTGGAGCCTCAGTCTGCAACTGTCTGCCAGACCTAGCCGCCTGCCTGGTACCCTTCCTCCTGCAGCTTCCCTTCAAGGCCAGACTAAAAGATGGAGCCTGGGTTGGAGAGTTGTACTAGAGAATTGTCACACATATAAGGTGGTGGGAATTTAGGCTAAACCTGTCTCCATAGTTGAATGATAAAGTATAACCCAAAGTGGCCTCCACACGTACTGATCAGTTGTTGTTTAAACATAGTGGGATTAGCCTATGAGTATACTCCCATTAATAAGTAACTGAATCTCAGCCCGCCATAGCACTTGAATTACAGCCAATCACAGGTTACTGACTGATCACGACGAGCTTGTTTCTATGTAAATCTTCCTTTTTCCTGGCTCAAAGTATGGCGAGTGCACAGAGTGAATGGAGGTCTGTGAAGTATCTTTGATCTTAGCCATACCTGCTTTTAGAGGCTTTTTCTTGTTCCAATAAAGTAAGTTAACCCATTTCAGATCGTGTGTCTGATTGTGCATGTGTGCACATGCATGTAGAGGCTGGAGGTCTTTGGTGTCTTCTTACTCAATAGCTCTCAACCTTGCTTTGTTTTATGTATGTGTGTATGTGTATATGCATGTACATATGTATGTATGTATACATGTACATATGTATGTGTATATGTATGTACGTATTTATGTATGTATGTACGTATGTGTGTATGTATTTACGTATGTATGTACGTAGGTGTGTGTATGTATGCATGTATGTATGTATGTATGTATGTATGTACAGGGTTTCACTGTGTAGTCCTGGCTGGCCTGGAGTTTGCTCTGTAGAAAAGGCTGGCCTTGAACTCACAGAAATCTGTCTATTCGGTGCTGAGATTAAAGTCATGTACCACCATGCTGGGCTCTACCTTGTTTTTTAAGACAGGGTCTCTCACTGGCCTGGAGCTTGTCAAGTAGGGTAGGCTGGCTGGCCAGGTGAGTCCAGGGAACCTCCTGTCTGCACTCCCCCAGTACTGGGATTACAGGTATGTGGGACAATATTTATGTGGGTCTGGTGACTGAACTCACCTTAGGTACTCATGCGTATGCAAGCACATACTGAGCCTTATGTCAGATTTTCAAAAAAAAATTCAACATTCCAAGTGTGTGTGTGTGTGGTATGTGTGTGTAGTATTGTGTAATGTGGTATGTGTGTATGTAGTGTGGTGTGTGTATATAGTTTGGTGTGTATATATATAGTGTGGTGTGTGAATATAGTGTGATGTGTGTATGTGTGGTGTGTGTGTAATAGTGTATGTATGTATGTGTGTAGTGGTGTGTGTGTGTGCGTGTGTGCGTGTGTGTGCGTGTGTGTGAGAGAGAGGACAACTTCTGAGAGTTGGTTCTTGTTTCCACTGTAGT
This sequence comes from Mus pahari, assembly GCF_900095145.1. Lineage (NCBI taxonomy): Eukaryota > Metazoa > Chordata > Mammalia > Rodentia > Muridae > Mus > Mus pahari. The sequence goes on along the minus strand of NC_034606.1, from coordinate 50,177,279 downwards.
TTCCAAGGGTTGCACTTGGGTTTTCCGGTGTGCACAGAGACCCTTTCGCCCCTGCACCAGCCCCCCAGCTCTCCTGTCAGCTTTTGCTGAGCACCTCTCTATAGGGACTCTGCTGACGCTCACCTGTGGGCCTTCTATTCTGTGGGAGGTGGCTTTGGGATCAGAATTGGATCCAATGCCTGACTTCACCTTCACCTGGCCCTGAGGACTTGGGAAAGCTAGTTCAACTTTCTAAGGCTCCGGTCTTCCTCTGGGACGAGGGATGTGTGCTAAAAGACAGTGAAGGTTTTAATAAGGTAATAGCACTGGACCAGCATGGTGCGGGGCTCCATAGCTGCAAGCCCTCTGCCCCTTCCCTATGGGATTAAACTCCGAACCACACAACTCTCCCCTGGAGAGGATGAGGCTGGAGATGGGGCCTGCAGACCGCCTGTCTAAGCAGGTGACTCTGGCTACTAAGAACTTGAGCTGAGAATGAACACTGGACCAGTGAGTGAGCCACTCTGGACCTCGTCCCAGAGAAGCAAGCCAAGGACACTGAGTGATCTTAAATAAGAGATTTAGTGGTGACTGTCTGGCTCCTATTCTATTCCCGGCAGATCCAGATCCTGAGAGTCCTGCCCGAGGTTCTGCCTGGATATCTTGTCAACAGAGCTATACTGTGGACCTAAGTCCTAGATGGGAACCAATTCAGAAACGAGTCAGGTGTGGAGGAGATGGCCATAGCTGCAATTTTCTTTCTTCAATAAGAAATTCTCTGGAGCGTTCTGGTCCCCAAATTGTGGCTAGAGGAGTTGGAGTTTCTCTGACACCATGGAAAAGAGAGTTTGGGACATTTTCTAGAATGACTGCCCCATGTCAGGGCCATACTAAATGCTGATCTCCTTCAAGTTGAGTTGCTGAGGTGCCTATTTAACACATCACATCAGACTTGGCCCCCAGGTTCTCCCAGCATCCCTCAGTCCTACCCTGTTCTCTACCCTGAACGCTCCTTCTCCCAGAGGCTCTTCCCTATATAATCCAGACATTTTGATTACCTGCCCCCTTTTGTATCTCCTGGCTGTTGCACCTGGTTCCCCTCTCCACCCTTCCCTCCCCTGGTCCCTCCCCTCAAATGGCCCAAAGTCATGATGGCTCTGGACTCTCCCAGACATGTCTGCCTTTAACTATGCTCTCCCATTTTACCTACAATAAACCTTCTCCTCCACCATACCTAAGAATTGGCATGTCCTTTTTCTCATTCTCATTCACCTCATTCATAGAAGAAAACAAAGAGGGCAGCTCTACAGACACAGATTTGGAAAGACTGACGTTGCCAGACCTGGCAGAGGCCATGGGCTCCATGGTGGGCAGTGTGTGCCTGAAGGTAAGCAGTGTGTGCTCTCCCTAACGGAAGAGCCCCGGACATCTCTGGGGCATGGGGAGCAATCCAAGACGAAGCCCCACTATGCGAATGAGCTGCCCACTTAGCTCCCTGCCTGGCTCTTATCCTACAACCTTTTTACATCATCATCTTCAACAGTACCCAGCCCCTCCTCATGCTCTGCCTGGAGTCAGGCTAATGACTGCTGCTCGAGGGACAGCATCTAGACCCATTGTCTCATCGTACTGACACCGAGAGTAGCTGTTGCTTAGGTTATCAAAATGACCTTCCTTCTTGGCCTCCTTTATTTGCAGTCACTATGGTGCTTTTGAGAACAAGATGGTCAGGGCTGAGTGGAGGTTTGAGAGGCAAGCCAGGGTCGCCACCTGCTGGTTGGATATGGCAATGGCTGCCAGTGACAGTTCGCTGTTCACGCTGATGGTCTGTCTGGGTTTGTTAGGGGTCCTCCTGGTAGCAGTGGAAGGGGGTAAATGACTTTTATCTGTACATTTCCTTCACTTCTAGCAAGTAGTCTCCCATTTCTCTGCAGTCATCCCTCTGCCTCCCTGAGAGAGAGACTAGTTTTGCTGGTTCTGGAACTTCAAACATGTAGAATCTTGTGTTGTATGTCTTTCATATCCAGTATGGTGTTTCTGCTCATGGTTTCTGTCTCTACCTTTTGGTGGAGTTTATCAGCAATTTATTTCTTGTGGTATTAGGAGTACAACACAGATGTGTACTTCGTTACCTGTTGGTAAATACTGGGGTGGACTGAGTGTGGGAATATAACAAAATAGAGACATTGTGGCCATTTCCGTAACAGTCATTTTTTAATTAAATTTATTTATTCACTTTGCATCCCAACATAAGCCCCCCCCCCACTATCCCCTCAGGAAGATCCTCCCTCATTCCTCCCTCCCCTTTTCCTTTGAGAAGGGGGAGTCCCCCTCAACATATCACCCCCTTAGTAAACCCCTGTAACAGTCATTTTATGGACATACATTTTCATTCCTTTTCTGACCCCCGGGGTAAGCACATGACTGACTTTGAAAAGGTCCCTTTCCCAGCTGCGTTTTGGCTGTGACTTCCTCATATTATCCATCTTCTGACTGTGTGCATTTATTTTCAAGGGTTCTGGTATATTCAGTGTTCTCCAGCCATCAGAACTAATTCTACAACATTCTCAGCACCCAGAACAACTCTCTACCCTTTCGCTACCACTCAAGCCTGTCCCTAGCAAAAGTATAACCTGCTTCGTCTCTAAAGATCTATTCTGGACATGTCTTCCATGAAAGAAAAAGCACTCCTACTGTGTGTGGCCTTTTGTGACAAGCTTCTTCTGCCCTTGGCATCTTTTCAAGGCTGTGTAAGCTATAAGTGTTCTGTTGGCATCTCATTTCTTTCTAAGGCTGAATGATAACAACTGTATAGAGACAACACATTTGTTGATCCACTCGACGGATGGGCATATAGTGTTTCTGTGGACATTCGAGTTCTCTGGAGCACTACTGAGGGGTAAGATTGCTGGGCCATGTGGTGTCTCTGCCCCAGCTACTTTTGAACTCAGGGAGGCCAGTGTGTCCTGCCCAGGGCTCCACCCACAGCCAGTGTGCAGCCCCTCCTGCTACCAGGACACTGCACCTGCAGGGAGGACTCCCAGCAGCTCAGGCAGGACTCCCAGCAGCTCAGGCAGGACTCCCAGCAGCTCAGGCAGGACTCCCAGCAGCTCAGGCAG
>NC_034606.1:50154307-50174166 GCF_900095145.1 Mus pahari | reverse complement strand
AGGACTCCCAGCAGCTCAGGCAGGACTCCCAGCAGCTCAGGCAGGACTCCCAGCAGCTCAGGCAGGACTCCCAGCAGCTCAGGCAGCTCATCTTGTTTCTCTCCCAGAGGCTGCAGCCCTGAGGTGTTACCACACTGGAGATAGTTTTTAACTTATTTGGTCATTTTTCTGTTGCTTATGGCAACAAAGTCTAGGATGGTCACCTGTCGAAGCTAGGAGCCTAAGACACTGGCACTTTCAAAACTGTGGCATCTGAGTGCTGCATCACCTAAAGTTCCTGGAGATCCAAGTGCAGATGGCCGCTTCCACTAGCGGTTACCCACAGGGCCAGGTCCCTTGTGTGTAATGCCCTCACAGGAGCCTTCTTATGGTTTAATGTGGAGAATGAATCTTCGGAATGCTGTGGGTACGGAGTCGGGCCCGCTTTCTTCCAGGCCCAGCTTCTATTAGTGTCTAATTGGTGCCATCAGGCGCTTTTCCAGTCAGCCCCTCCCCCTGCCTGGTAAAACCAACTTGAGACTATCACATCAGGTTTTCTGCTGAAGATTTCTCTCACTTCTATGAATAAATCCACGGTGTTCTGGGACCACAGAGGAGTGTGCTTGTGGGTGTGTATCCTCAAGGGCCACTCCAAGGCAGCGCAGAGAGACATGGGACACTACAGGGAACAGTGCCCCTCACCCAGCATCTAGTTGGTGTTTCCTGCTGAATGTTAAGATTTTAAACACCACTGAGAACACTGTATTCAGAGGCAATGTTCTTTTCTAAGAGATGTCTCTAGCAGGATGCCAAAAACAGTAGTAGGCTTGGCTTGCTCAGAGCCTGAATGTTTGAGATCTCTGAGTTCAGTCCCCTCAAATCTCTCTCCTGCCTACACCCCAATAATCTACCCTGCAATTACAATCTACCCTTCCTTACAATTTTACTTGCAGAAGGAACCTAAGAAAAATAAGTAAATGGGTTCATGTGCTTTTCCACTTTGTAAATTTTGCTTAATTTTATTACATCCTTTCAACAATGTGGCTTTAAAAGCCACAAAATCTCATGTGCATCCAATTAAAAAAAAAAAAAAGAGGAGAAAAAAACCCCAAATCTCACGTGCAGCTATTATTTTTCCTCACCATAATATTTTTATTATTTAGGAAATTCATACAATGTACCCTGACACACTCACTTCCCATTCCTCCAGATCCACCTGCCCACCCTTGTGTCCCCCCTCAAATAGACAAGAAATAGAAAAATAAGAAAAGAAAGAAGAAAGACAATTACAAATAAACAAGAACTGCCTCCCTTCCCCCAAGTCTAATTTGTGTTTTCCATATACTCACTGGGGCCTGGTCCAACTCCCAGGGCCAGCTCCTTAAAGAGAACCAAGTGCACCCTCTCCTCCCCGCCATCATCTATCAACTGCCAAGATCTACACTTCAGCATCTTTATCACAATTTGGTGTTTTGTGGGGGTTTTTTGTGGGGGAAGGGGGTTCGAGACAGGGTTTCTGTGTAGCCCTGGCTGTCCTGGAACTCACTCTGTAGACCAGGCTGGCCTCGAACTCAGAAATCCGCCTGCCTCTGCCTCCCAAATACTGGGATTAAAGGCGTGCGCCACCACCGCCCGGCTCTATCATAATTTTTAAGGACTCTTTAGCTTCATGTCTGGACAGTTTCACTGGGATGGGGGATGGTGGCCTGGAATCCTTCAATGTCTCTCATTCTCAGTTATGAGTCTGCATTCATCAACATCACCACAAAAGATGCCTCCTTGGTCATAGCAGCTGGCGGCGGCAGCACAGATCACAAACAGCAATGTGGTTTCCAGCGGCAGCTCTCCTCACAGACATCAACCTGGTTTTGGGCTGCAGTACAGATCACATCTGTGGCCTCTGGCATGTAGAGCTGTTATTAAGACACTTGAGGTTTGATTCTCTGTATAGCTTCACTGTGCAGTGCCCTGTTCCTTAATGCTCTCTCCCCTTCTCTCTCAATATCTGGGCTTAAACCTGAAGTGTGCATTCTCTCAACCTCTCAATAGCTCATTAACTTTGATTCATTCTAAATCGCACCTCAGTCCTTTTCTGAAATGAATTCAAGGACTCCGCCTGACCTGAGTGGAAGTCTCTAGGGTACGGAGCACCTCTGACTGCTCATAGTAAGGTTGGGTTGCCATGGATACCACTACTCTCCTCATCAACATCTTCCTTACTAATCCATAGAGAAGACTCATGGGTCTCTGGCAGTCTTCTTATATATGGGTGTCACATGTTACAATGAGTGGCCCTAGACATGTCATTGTAGCCGGGGCCACTGTTGACCCTTAGAAGTCATTCTGGAATGTTAAGACAGCCTATGGGTCTCACACAGGTCCCACATTAGAGCACTATATAGGCTGATCCTGGCCCGCATGTCCTTTGTCTCTTTGCCTCTTCATCTCTTCCCCACTGTGACCTCGAAGCCTCTCCATACCTCTCCACCTTCACAGTGTCTCACGGGAGGTCACACAACATGGAGCCTTTTGTGTTTGGCTTCTTTCCTTTAGTGATGTGCATTTAAGTTTTCCTTGGGTCCTTGCTCTGTAGAGCCATCACCGCTTGGTGTCTGTGGTTTTCCAGCTCTGGTTACACTGAACTAGTCACTTTTAAGTTCGGGCATTATCAATGGAAGTGCCGCAGGCATTTCCTGAGAAGGCTTCTGGGAGCTTGTGGATCCCTCCGTGAGTTAACAGGACTTCTATTATAGCAGGAGTGCTGTTACTTCACCTTTCCGAGCTCCTATTTCAGAAGGGTGTTTTGTTTTTTTGAGAGAGGGTTTCACTATGTGGTCCAGGCTGACTTCAATCTCTTGACTCTCCTTTCTCAGTCTTTGAGGTGCTGGGATTAATGGTATGTGCCATCACATACAACTTTTATAGACAGCATAAAAACACATATGAAATGTCTGTAGAGAAGTAGATGAAGCAAAGAAAACAAAATATTAACTGTAGATGTAGGCTGTGGGTGCATGCATACTGTGCAATTCTTTTTAGCTTTTCTGTGTTTGAAGTTTTCATAATAGAATATTAATAAAATTAAAAGACAAAACCTAAAGCCCTCTGGAGAATTCTGTTGGGTGCGTAAAATCTAATAGGCTATTCAGAAACATAGTGGAGGGTTCCTATCTGGGCCCTAGTTTCCAGCTGTGGGAAATTACTTAGCCCAGAATGTTGCTGAACTCAAGTACTGTCCCAAGCCCTGAGGTTAGTTAACTTCCTTTCTTTTCCTGCCTGAACCACATTAAGCTGTGCTGCTGGCCATCAGCAGAGGATGCCTATAATGGTACCAAAAGGGATTTCAAACTAGGCTCTCCACACAGACGTAATTAGATACATAACGGTAGTCTACTGGAAATGGGTAGCAAGCTATGTCTCTGCACACTGAATCCTTGTGTGTAGACATTAGGACGGCTAATGTTAGCAGTCTTCTGTGCTCACATGAATCAAGCTTGCACTTCTCTGCAGGGATGAACGACTATGCTCAAATCTTCCACTAGGTCATAGGACATTCCTTGCCTAGGGGCTGTCATGAGATCTCAGACATGAAGAGGCCTTGGTTCTTATGGAGTAAAGAGACATAGCCCTCCCACCCCTCCAGTTCTCACTGTACCTCCCTCATCTTAGTTACATTGTCTCTTGCTGTGAAGAGACACCAGTGACCTTGGCAACTCTTATAAAGGAAAATGTGTAGTTGGAGCTGCCTTCAGGTTCAGAGGTTTAGTCCATTATCATCATAGCAGGAAGCATGGAAGTGTACAGACAGACATGATGCTGGAGAAGGAGCCAAGAGGTCTAGATTGGTAGGCAACAGGAAGAGAGTGAGTCACTAGGCCCAGCTTGAGCTTCTGAAAACACAAAGCCCACCCCCAGTGACACACTTCTTCCAAGGACATGCCTACTCCAACAAGACCACATCTCATAATAGTACTATTCCCTATGGGCCTGTGGGGGCCATTCTCATTCAAACCACCACCTGAGCTGGCTGCCTACTGTCCATCAACAGAATACTGTCCTGAGCAGACTTGTTCAGCCTGGGCACCAATGTTCCCAACAGAATCACTGATGGACAGACCCAAGTGCCCCTAGGCACTTTATCCTGCGATAGGGTTTCATGCCAAGTATGAGCCTTACTTGTATGGTGGTTAGAATAGGTTTGACCCTCATAGATGCATGTGTTTGAATGTTTAGTCCATGGAGAGTAACACGATGACACTGGACTAAACCTCTGAAACTCTATACTGTCCCCAATTAAGTGGTTTTCTTATAAGTGTTGCCTTAGTCATGGTCTCTCTTCACAACAATGAAAACCCTAAGATAGTTGGAAATAGGGTAATTATAAGTGCAATTGTTAACATGAAGTCATTACATCCTATCTCAATATGACTGGTGTCCTTATCTTCCTGGCATCTACATCACAATCTTCTAACCCTCAGAATGGTAAAGAACTCAAAATGTCTGCTGTGTGGTCTGCTGTAGTGCTTTCAAGGTCCCCTCCCCAAAACCCCCACATCCACCCTTTCTTCCTGGCCGGTGTTCTTGTCTCATAATGCACTCTTAGAATCAGAAGCTCTTGCTTAAGAAATGATGGTTGGGTTCTCGAGGTGGGTGCCCTGAGTTTGGCAGTGGGCACTGTGTAGCTGACAAGAGTTCCTCTGGGTCCTGGTCTTTTCTCAGATGGTCTTTGATTTCCATAGGTCTCTGGCAACATTTTAGTCAGTATCATAGGATTCTACACTGTTACAACCAAAGAAGTCTCCTTGTGGCTGGAGCCACTCACGGGGTGTAAGGGTGATCCCTGAGGGAAACACAAGGCTGTATGGGATGACCCAGACAGAGTGAAGGAGTTGGAAAGTGTGGGTGGCTCCTGCAGTTGACCCAACACCATGAGCCACTTAGTCACTACCACTGGAGTCTTGGTTTCGGGGGGGGGGTGTTTTGAAAGGACAGGACTTCAAGGAAACCTGTTTACAACTGTGGGCAAAAGAGGTGGCCACTGAGTGTACCCTGCTCTCCTGCTCTGGTGACCTCAGTTCAGGAACAGTTTGACATTTCTGAAAGCCCAGTGGCTATTGGCCTTGTCAGCCAGCGGGAGCCTATTTCCCAGAGAGTGCAGCCATGCTGGGGATGTCCAGACCAAGGAGGAGCACTCTTGTTGTTCAAGACAGAGTGGAGATGTGAGCAGAGGTAAAATGAGTACTTCTGGACCGCATTCCTGAAGGGAGGCAACACTCACTGCCCAGGATCTGGTGACAGGATGTGGCATAGGGCTGCAAGCTGGAGCAGAGGCCCAGACCCTATGATGGGAGCTACATAGTGGCCCTGGAGGCTGAGCTAAGAGCAGAGGGCCCTGGGTCCTCCCCCAAGCAGCAGGGCTCCTAGGTCAGCTTGCTTCTCTTACAGCAAGAAATAAAAACTGGTGCTTTCTAGAAGCCACTGTTGCCTGGGGCCTTTGTTACAGGGGCTGGGAGATAGAAAGGCTGAAAGCCAGGCTTGGTGGGTTCAATCCTGAATGCTGACATTTTCTGGAGGCGGGGAGGGGATGGGGAGCAACCATAAGCCAGATGTGGTTTTTTTGGGTTTGTTTTTTTTTTTTTTTTTGGTTTTGGTTTTTCGAGACAGGGTTTTTCTGTGTAGCTCTGGCTGTCCTGGAACTCACTTTGTAGACCAGGCTGGCCTCGAACTCAGAAATCTGCCTGCCTCTGCCTCCGGAGTGCTGGGATTAAAGGCGTGCGCCACCATGCCCGGCCAGATGTGTTTTTTAAATCAGATTCTTCCACTAGACAATGAGAGTGGTAAGTGGGTTGGTCCCCCCTTGTGGTGAGAATCCAAGGAAGAGGTGCTTCATGGGGCACATGGAACAACACCTATGATGGTCACTGAGTCAGAGAATGACTGAGCAGCCAGCTTGAAGCTTGAGCAGCACACAGGCCCTCGGTGTAGCCTCTCTAGAATGGTTCACTGTGCCCTATGTCCACAGCACCCAGAGCCGTGCTAGAGCCCTTCACAGAGCAGAGCCTGACCGCATGTGCGCATGCTTCTAGGGGGTGATCAGACCAAGGAGCAGATTCACTTTGAAATAGGTGTGGCTCTTAGGGGGCTACGCTACTATAAACAAGAAACGCAGAGTCAGTTCTCTCAGCGGCTCCTTGTATTGAACTGTGAGAAGTAGTCCTCCGTGGGCTGGCTTGAGGAGGCTGTATCCATTTGTTTTTTCCTAATGACAAAAGAAAAAGAGATGAGCAAACACATGGGGCAAAGCCCAGGACCATTTTATCTACACGCTACAGAATCTGTCCTAACATGAACGAGCTCATAACAAGAGCTTCCTGGGCCTAGGAGAGGGCTCGGTGGCTAAGAGCACTTGTTCTTGCAGAGGACTCAGGTCCAGTTCCCAGCACCCACATGGAAGCACACATCAGTGTGGAACTCCAGTCCTAGGGGCATCTGATGCCTTTGCCTTTGTGAGCGCTGCACGCAAGCGGAACACAGGATTCATATAGGTGAAACACCTACACTATATATATATATATATAATATGTCAGTGACTCATGGTATCAGTGACTCATGGGGACATCCCACTTGAATATAACTGTATCTTGTCGGGTCATGTCTGGGTGCTCCTTTTAAGCCCCAGTGGAAGCCATGGCAACTGTCAGACCCATTGGTGATGGAGTTCTGACTAGAGCAGACCCCTGGGTTCCCTTCAGGATAGAATAGCTGAGTGGCAAATGCTTACCTGGTCACTTGCTACTTTAGCTGGCATGGACACACCCCAGAGCTGTTCTTGGGGTTCTGTCTGTACCCAGCTGACTGACATGTGAAAGAGCCTGGGAGCCCTTTTTCTCTCTGCCTGTAGATGCCAAACAGTGGGCTACGACTGAACTCCAAGGCTCAGCCATGAAGCCTCCTTCAGGAAGCCCCCGATTTGCCCTGTGATGTGTGTTCCTCAGGCACATAAGGTACACATGGTGACTTATGTATACCCACTTGAGGTCCCTGGCACTCACTGTAAGTACTGCTGCCTGGCCAGGTGGAGGTTGCTGCAGTCCAGGGCCCTGCGCTGTTCCCGCAGCAAGCGCTGCTGCTGCCGCTCATGCAGCAGGCTGGCCTGAGCCTTCTGGATCCTGCGCAGATCCCAGTCCATGCTGTGTTGGCGTTCTTCTTCCTGAAGCCTCTGGAGGCAGGAAAAGGGATTCTCTTGGGCCCAGGAGCCTTAGCGGTTCATCTGGGAAGCCTGGCCTCTTTTTATGGATGGGGAAAACTCAAACTTGGAGAAGGGAAAGGAGGTGACCTCCTGGACCCTGCCTTTGTCCTGCGTGGCCTGGCTACTCGCCTGCCCTCAAATGCCACTGATGCCCTCTTGTTCCTGAAGGAACAGTGGGGACCTGGCTTCCACAGTACTCCCAGACAGGCTGGTTCCTGTCAGGTCCTCAGGAGGGTTCCCAGCTGGCTTTGCAAAACCAGATACTGCCCAAGCAAGCTGTCCAACATGGGGGTCACTTAGGAATCCCTAAATATACAGACATAAGCCTCACTCAGTGACAACATTGTCACCATGGGGATGTTAGGGATAGCCTAGTTCCAGATAACCTGCCTTTCAGCCCTGGACATGCACTCCAGAACCTTCTTTGCCAAGTAAGGAGCCCTCCAGAGGACAGTGGGGAGAAGTGGCTCCTAAGAGGCTCAGTTCAGCAGACTTCCCACAAATATTCTCTCGGGAGAGGCAACAGGGTGGGCCAGGCTAAAGGATGATGATCATCCACACCAGAGGGGCAGGGGAGCTCAGCATGGCCTTGTGTCAGGACCAAAAGTCACCCCCACACTGGCTTAGCCACCTGCCACCTGAGAGGCATGTCCATACTTCTGGGAATCTCAGAGGCCTCTCTGTAAAGAGACTGCTCAAAGGTACCCTGCTGGCAACACACCTGCTTCAAGGTGAGCTCCATTTCCCAGATCACCCAGGGCTCAGAGAGCATGGGGAAGACAAGGCAGCAAGAGCCGTGGAACAAGGGCCTGAGCAACAACTTTAATGTGGTCTTTCCCCCTTTGTGTGTTCCTGCCTTTAGATCTTCTAGAGTAAAAGCTGGACCAAAATGCTGGGTTCAGGGCAGGTGGCCAACCTTCATCACACAGCCTCGTTGAACAGAAGTCTGACAGACAGGCAAGGCCTGCCATTTACGTTCTGTCCTCTCCACTCAGGCCAGCCCACCATAAACCTCTCACAGGACAGCCCTTCCACATCCCAGTACTTCTGCCTGCCCAGTTGTTATGGGGACTGTCTACATCCTGAGAGTCACTTTGGTGCAGGGGTTTCTTCTCTATTTTCCAGGGACATTTCCTTCCCTGACCCCCCACCAGGACATCCCTCTGGCATCTGTCTACCCACCTCTTCCCCACTGGCTTCAGCAGGTCCCTGCTTATAAATGACGGCCATGCCTGAGCCCCAGACCTCAGGGTTCCTTCTCCTCTACACTTGCCCGTGATGGCGCTCAGGACTGCAGCCTTGCTGCTCTTTGTAACAACTCCCACACTTCAGGCTCTAGCCTAGGCCTTGTTCTGAGTCCTGATCACACACCTGCTCCCTCCTCAGCTTTCCCCCACCTACCCTTTATGATTAGCTATTATTCTCTTATCTTTGATAGAAAAGGGTTAGCAATACATTTCCCAATGTCCTTTATAATTAGATTAACTTTCTAAATGTTGTCCGATAAAATGTGACTAGAAATATCTTGTGAAACTCCTTTAAATTGTTATGCTTGTTTCTCCAGTTTGCTCTTGTGTTTGGTGGCTGGCATTTAAACAGCTATTATACACGAGGGCAGGACCATATGCCAAGGATGACAGAACACAGTGGCCACAGAGCTTCTACTCAAGCCTGAGAATGCTCTGAGGGTCATACATACAGACAGATTCTACCTTGCTTAAAATGATGGAGCTGGTGCTTTTTGGGTTTTCTTCTCTTTTGCCACATTAGGCAAACCTAACCCTACAGATGCCTAATGGACCACATGCAGTTAGCATATCTAAAGTTGTACTTATACATTCCCTGATCCTCCCAGCCTGCCCCTTGCCCCAGCTTCCCATCTCTGCAGACACCAGTTCCATCCTCCATAAGGCTAAAGCCACCCTCTACTCCTCTCTCACACGTGCTAAACACATCATCTGTGGCCAGATTTCCTGGCTCTTAGCCCTCACCACAGTGAAAACTGCCTGCAGCAGAGGTGTCTCTCAGAGTGCGCAGACACAGGAACCGGGTACGTGGACAGTTCAGGGGTGCAGAGGTGGCCTGGGAGGGACTCACCAGCTTCTCCTGGATTTGCTGCTTCTGCGTGTACCAGATCTCCTCCAGCTGCTCTCGGTTCATGCCCTTCCAGCGGTCAGGGACCACACGGTGAGGCCCAAAGGAGCTGGCCGCCTGCCTAGGGTTCTCAGAGAGCAGGTCCCCATGCAGCAGGTTGGTGATCTCGGTCATGTTGTCTTCTTGTTCTTGTTGCTTCTCTTGCCTCTTTCTTTCTGCCAACTCCACAACCTGTGCAGGGAAGGACCTCAGAATACGCTGGAGTGACATCTGGGCCCAGGCTGCAGGCTGGGAACCCCAGCTATCAGAGCACTGTTGGGCAGTGGCTGGGCCTTGGGTCATTGCTCACAGCAGTGTATACAACTGTGGATTTCTATAGCAACTTGTCAAAGCAAGGCAGTGCCCTACTGGCTTGTCTCTAAGCAGTGCATCCTGTGGTCCCTAAAAGCTTTAGACACTTGTGCACAAGAAGCCAACACAGGGTGACTTCTAAGGGTGGAAGCACACTGCTGCCCCAGCAGTCCTGACAGTTTCAGCATGGCCCCGTTTACAAACGAGTTCCTGTCCATTCACCAGTCAAAGCCTGGCCATGAGGGACTGTGTGATTTGTATAGTAAGTCACCTGCCCTCACTAGACTATAGATATTTCTCTGTACAGTCAAGAGATGGTGTGATGGTTATTCTTGGTTGTCAATTTGACGATATCTGGACTTAACTAAAACTCAAACTGCTGGGTATGTATGTGAGGGACTCTTTTGTTTTTGGTTTTAATTGGATCCTTTGAGGTGGGAAGACTGTAGGAGTTTGAATAAGAATGGCTCCCAAAGGGATTAGAAGGGTTAGCAGGTGTGGCCTTGTTAGAGGAAGTGTGTTGCTTTAAAATCTGTGGATTTTCGAAAGTCCACACCAGGCCCAGTGTCTGCCTGTGGATCAGGAGGAAAAGTTCTCAGTGACTTCTCCAGAACCATGCATGCCGCCGTGCTCCCATCACGATGATAATCCTCGGAAACTGTAATTTTTTAAATGCTTTCTTTCATAAGAGTTGTTTTGATCGTGGTGTCTCTTCACAGAGATACAACAGTAAAACAAAGATCCACCTCAATTCTGGGCCACACCTTCTGCTGGCCGCCTAGATAAAGGACACAGGAGAAGGAAGCTCTTGCTTTTTGCTCGCTTGTCCTTACTCTCACTGGCAAGTGCATTACTCCACTGGTGTTGGAGTCCACTTCTTTGGGATTTTGAGGTATATCGGTGACTGCCTCATGGGCTGAATAACAACTACTGGGGTTCTGGACTTTTTGTCAGCCATTGTTGGAATAGCCTGACCCATAGCTTGTAAAACTATAGCAAATCTACATTCATTCTATCATTCTGTTTGTCTAGAAAGCCCTGACGTTAGATGGACTAGGAGACATTTCCCAGCATCAGCTGATCTTAAAAAGAATGGGCAAAGGACTCACAAGGCGGGGGGGTATATAATGGGTTTACAATCCTAGCATCCTAGCTAGCCCTGTATACATAATCCTGGATTATGTGTAAAAGGCACATACAGGTATTTTACTTTTTTTTTTTTTTAAAGATTTTATTTATTTATTATATGTAAGTACACTGTAGCTGTCTTCAGACACTCCAGAAGAGGGCGTCAGATCTTGTTACGGATGGTTATGAGCCACCATGTGGTTGCTGGGATTTGAACTCTGGACCTTTGGAAGAGCAGTCGGGTGCTCTTACCCACTGAGCCATCTCACCAGCCCCCTGTTTTTTGTTTTTTTGTTTTTTGTTTTTCGAGTCAGGGTTTCTCTGTGTAGCCCTGGCTGTCCTGGAACTCACTTTGTAGACCAGGCTGGCCTTGAACTCAGAAATCCACCTGCCTCTACCTCCCGAGTGCTGGGATTAAAGGCATGTGCCACCACACCTGGCTGGTATTTTACTTCCAAGCTGTAAGTCTAGATTGGGCAGGTTTAGAGCGCTTCTAACTTACTCCCCAGTTATAAAATCCTCTGTCACTTGCTGTTTCTCCTGGCCACTTGCTCACGGTCCATCTCCTCTCATGGCAGCCTCCTCCACCTGCGTCTTCTTTCTCCTCCTCTCCTTCTTCCTGCAATCCCCTCACTCGGTCCTCAAGTCCCACCTTTCTCCCTCCACTGCCCAATCACAGGCTCTAGCCTTTTACTGACCAGTTAAATTGGGGAGTAAGGTTTCATACAGCATCATTTGGTATACATGAGAATCTGCTCATTGTGGTTGCAGGCAACCACATCTTGAGAAGCCAGTATTTAGCATTAGAATACAGGCAGCGTCAGACCAACCCACTGCAGGCAGGGGTTTGCAAGAGGACAGCTGCCTTATCACCCAGCACAGGCTTTGTGGCAGACAGGACCAAATTCAGATGCTTACCATTTAGTACTTGGATATCGTTGGATAATCACTCATCCCTTCTGAGCCTTTCTTTATCAATGAAATGGCATTAATCAGCCTCTCTGGTAGGGCTGTCAAATAGGCAAACATGCTAACAGGGAATTGTTGCCAGAGTTAAAAGTATCAGCCACCAGAGCTGGAAAGATAGCTTAGTGTTTAAGAGCAGAGGACCTAAGTTCTAGTCTCACCACCCACGTTGGGCAGCTTCCAGCTCCCTGTAACTCCAACTCCAGAGGCTCTGGCAGTTGGCCTCTGAAGGTACCTGCATTCATGCGGCATACACACACACACACACACACACACACACACACACACAAAATTAAAAAGATAATCAAATAAATCTTAAACTTGTAGTCCATTTGGAGTCCTGACAATGTGCTAAACTGTCCTAACACCACATGGCTTCTCAAATTGAACAGCAAGTGTAATAGTCATCACTGCTGACTGTGACACTGCGCCTGACCGTGGGCATATGCTACCCTATAAAATGTGAGCAAGGGTGGCTGTGCAGGTTCTTGGAGGACACGATGGGACCAAGCACATCCTCTCCTTTCTGCACTGCAGGAACCCTCTCCATCTGCTGCTCCGACTCAGCTAGGCGGGGATGGAGGAGAACATTGATTTTATCCTGGGAGCCACTGAAGCCTAAGGTGTGCCTTACCAGAGCAGTAGTGCATGCCTTTGGGTGGGTGTTGCCTTCACCCTCATTCTACACATGATAAAACAGGCGTCTATGGGCTTGACTAAGGCTGCAGAGGAGGGCTTTGCCTTGAACCTTGCAGGTAGGCTCTGAAGCCTGCATGCTATATCCTGATATCACACCACCTTCTGATAGAATAAGTAGTCCCCACTGTGCCTGCCCTGCTGACAACCAATGGCCCATTTGAGGTGTTCCTTTCTTCTTTGGGACAGTGTCTCTCTGTAGCCCAGCAGGGGTGAGAACTCCTCCTACCATATCCGTGGAGTGCCAGAAATGCAGGTGTGGACTATCATGCCCAGTGTGGAATTACCTTTCCTTTTCCTGGCTAAATGGCAAAGTCTGATACCAGTCAGGTACAGGAGCTGCGGAGGCTGAAGGGCAGCTTCCTCAGATAGAGGCACTGTGACAATGTTACCCTGAGCATCTGTCTGCATGGGGAGCTGTGGGGTCTGAGGGTATCACTGCAGATGCTTATTACAATAGTCTGGATTGAGCCCAGCATCGTGGCACTTGGGAGGCAGAGGCAGGCAGATCTCTTTGCGGAGGCCAGTGTCCTGCACACACTGAGTGCCAGGACAGCCAGGATGTCATAGTGATACCTCTTGTCTTGATTTAAGAAACAAAAACAAAAACAGAAACACCAAGAGTAAATGTGAAGTAGAGTCAGCTATTTTCTTCCTAAGACCACAGGTCTAGAGACAGGGTAAATCACCAGGAATAGAACCACATGTGAAAACAAACAAACAAACAAACAAACAACAACCAAAACCAAAACAAAGCCAGCCACAGAGGAAGAAGCAGTTCCCAAAGGAGTGAAGGCCAAGTCAGACTTCATCTACCACTAGCATGGGGTGAGCCCTCTGTCGGGTATGGGGGCATGAGCGGACTGGAACCCTCCAAACTCCAGGAGCCTCTGGGAAGCTGCCGCGTGCCCGTCCTTCCCTTCAGACTGAGCTCAGGGTGTGTATACCTGGTTCCTGTTGAACGCTTTCACGGCCGCGCAGACTTCCTTCCTGGTGGAGTCTTCCAGCTTCAGCAAGTCTCTGGCTGTTTCATCGAACTTGAGTCTCGTCTGAGTGTAGAGGTGTTCTGCCAGGAGACAAGATGCCATCACCCAGAAGCACCACCCAGTGGTGCGGTGATTCACTCTCATTCCTTACCATGGGAGAGAAGGGGGAGTGAGTGGAGGGAGGAGAGGAGACTATATGCCTCACAGGTTCTAGGAGATTTAAGTGTAGCTCCTACATCTTTGTGAGCAAGGGGTACTAGCAATCTCTATGGATTGATGATATTTGTTGTGAATTGGTGATGTCTGCAACAGTCCTGAGGTACATTAGTTAGGCCTTGCTAACTCTGGCCTATCAGGAGATGGTTTCAGCCTTACAAAGGCAACAAGTGGTAGGAACCCAGGACAAAAGGCTAAGAGCAGTAGCAGAACTTTGCTAGGCCAGTGAAGGGGACCAGGAAGGATGACAGTCACGCGCAGGAGGAGTGAAGTGTAAAGGCCTGTAGCCAGAACGAGCTTCCAAACGTGGCCCAGCACTGTTAACAGCAGCTGTGGGTAACCACAGCTGTTGGTTAACCTCTGTGCCCCGCCCTCACCTGTGAGGCTCAGGGCTGGTGTGCAATGGACTGGGAAAGTCACTGGCCAGCAGCTTCTGCTTTCTGTGCTTGTGCTTTGAGGGGCTCCATCATATTTCCCAAACCAAAGGATGAAGCCTCTTCATTGTGCTGGGGATGCAAGGCCTCACAGATGCTAGGCAAGTGCTCCAACACTGTGCTCCATCCCACAGGGCCAGTCTCTTTAGCCTTGACTCTCTGGCCTCTGTATACCTTCAGCCTCAGCTCATTCTTCATTTGCTAATCTGGCATGTTCCAGAGGGTCATGAAGAGCAGAGATTGGGCCCCATGTTGCTTAGGACACACACATAACATAGAGAAACAGGTTTCTCTGCCGTCCTGTAACTTGAAAGCACACAGCCCTCCTCACTAGATATACAAAGGGTGATAGTCCATAAAGGAAAGGGAGGTGGAGAAAGAAAATGTAGGGAATGCCTGGCTTGGGAGGTTGGAGGGTAGGGTCCAAGAAACAGCTTCTCTAGGAGGCCACGTTTATTCAGCTCTGGAGGACTAAATGGTCAGGGCAGGTGCAGAGGACCTGAGGTGGGAGAGACAGGATGGAAGCTCAAGGTGAAAGAGCCACAACTTTTGAAATGCCATGAATGAGCTGATGCTGTCCAGGTGGGCAAAAGCCCAGCGTGGAGAACCTGTAGGCTGTGTGATGATTTCAGTCTTATCATCCTCCTGGGAAGACACTACTGAGCTGGATGAAAGCATGTGTGTGGCGTGGCTCAACTTGACAGTATGGGAGAAGCCTCATTCTGCCTGTCATGCTGAGAGGACTAGAGAGGAGAGGAAACAGTTACAAAGCTGTTAGCAGAGACCTGCCCCAGTGGGACAATGTCACGGCTTGTCTCACGGTGGGGGTAAGGGGATGGCAGGGAAGGGGGTCTTTCAAAGTTTATTCAAGAGGTAGAAGGGGCACAGTTGAAGGTGGCTGAAGGTGAGGTCAGGACTGCCTCCCAGGTTCACGGTTTGACAGGCAAGGAGGGAGCTGAAGGAGGAGCAGATCCAACAGAGCAGCCCAGGGAGGGAACTGGCCTGGGAGCCAAATAGATGTCTATATGGAGGAGGCTGAGGCTGAGGCTGAGGCTGAGGCTGAGGCTGAGGCTGAGGCTGAGGCTGAGGCTGAGGCTGAGGCTGAGAACGGACAAGCCTGGGCCAGGCTGGCCACAGCAGCTCTAGGAGACACTTGGAAAGAGGAGGCTGGGAGGGAAGGAAGACCATCAGGGAGAAAGGAGGGCTGGAGGAGGCCAAGCTGACCTAGGAGAGTGAATTATCACAGAGATGGGGGCGGGGGGCAGCAGGGCGGTGGCACCCACTCAGGTCAGGTTTGCTCTTCAGTCACTAGTGATGGACCCAGAGGACCAGAGGCTGCTGTGACTGCCTGCCTACAAGGGGCTGACCGCCTCCACAGAGGCAGAACATGCTGGGTTTTTGTTTTTGTTTTTGTTTTTGTTTTTTGTTTGTTTTGCACTCCCCAGTGAGGACCTGCTAGCACTGGGCCTATGCCTGGGCTCCCAAAGTACCCAAAGGAACCTCCATTTCCACACCCAGGAGACTTGCAAGACTTATACACATTTGTTCACCTTCCTGGCAGGCTGTGCCTCAGTGCCTGCCTCCCGGACCCTGCCCTACTTGAGTTCTGCCTTGGCTCCCCTCAGGGATGGACTGTGACCCTTCCTCCACAGGTTGCTTTGTCACAGCAACAGAAAGCAAACCTGGGCAATATGCACGCTCAGAATGTGTTCCCTGTCCTGCAGAGGCACGCCTGGAGACAAGGACTCCTAGGGCCGAGGTTTCGACTTCTGTAATGTTAGTAGGGCTTTGAAAAGCTGAGCTAGAGGGTGATCTGCACTCACCTCATCTTCTCTCTCATTACCTGCCAGTATGTGGTCAGCCCGGGCTTTCTCCCATTCCCCATGCTGTTGCAGAAACCATTCTCTGTTCTGTTCCTTTTGGAACCTCCTCCTCTCTTGGAAGTTTAAATCCTCTCCCATGAACTTCTGCATTCCTGATATGGTGTTCCGCATGTCCTTGTCTGAAACTCGGGCGGGAAGCTCTTTCCTGAGGGCCAGGGGGTCAGAAAGATCAAACTCCCGGCGAGTTTCTGGCTTCTGAAAGCTCTGCTGGAAGTCATTGATAGCTCTACACAGCTGTTTCCTGTGCCTCTGCTCCCGGTCATGCGCTATGCACATGACTTTGTCATTGTGCTTCATCTCAGCAGCTAGGAAAGACACAGCACTCTTGTAAGTCACGATGGGTAAAAAATGAATCTACTTTAAAATAATTTTCAGGACTTAAAGAGGAGGGCCCCAAACTGTAACCATTAAAGGAGCAGTAACCACATATCTAAAAACCGATCTTAAATACACAGGAAAACCAGCGGAAAAAACGAGCACAGGCCAGGACAAGGCTCAGCACTGTAAAGAAACCCAAGTGGGTAATACTCTTAGAAGTATTAACCTTTCATGGGACACACTGAGTGAACTTCAGGAAGAATGCTTAAAATGTTGTCAATGGCTGCAGTAGTAATGATGTGAGGAAGGAGGCTGAGATTGTCCCACATACTGCTTATTGAAGCATAACTTTATACACTTCTAATAAAGCAATCTGACCCACCCATTCCACTCCAGTGTCCCTCTCACATGTACACATGTGGACCATCACTGCAGCACTATTAGCATATATATTAATATTATTATTAGAATCTATTAATATATTATACAGTATATAATTATATAATTATATACTGTATAATATATTATAATATATAAATATAATATTATATATACAAATTATAAATATTAAAAATCTCAATCCCAGAATGTCAGAAAGTGGGAAGCAGAGGTCAGCCTGGTCTATGTGCCTTCTGTGCTACCTGCATGCACAAATGTTCACACCACACACACACGCACACACACACAACATATAGACACAAAGACACACAAAAGCAAGTTCATATTCTTATGGTTATATAGATAGTACAAGTATAAACACGTTGGAAATGCGCACTTCCAAAGAAGAAAAAAGGGGGGAATAGCAATGGGGGGGCACTTGTGCTATATACAATACAGTTCTCAGAACAAACTCTCAGAGGAAAATACTAGAGGCCAACATGGCAAATGGTGACGTCAGACCTGGGGTGGTGGCTGCAGGTGTTGGTAACATTGGTCTTATAAGTTTGAGTTACTTTATAAATAAAAATAAACAAGACTGAAAAGTTCAGTATAAAAAGGGTAACTTCCCTCATAATCCGACTCCTCCGACATTAACCTCTGACATCAGATTTTTGTCTTTTTCTGACTATGGGTTAAGACTTAGGTTGGTAGCCCATTTGTCTCTAAAATTTTTATATGTCCACCTTTTTATATTTACAAACCCCTGTGGTATTTAAAAACAAACAAACAAACAAATGTTCAACCATTTGTGAAATTGCTAGTCAAGAAAGGAAAACTGGATTCTGTTTGAAATTCTAGGACCTAGAACACAACTTGAACCACGTAAATCGCCCAGATGGCTCAGAACTTCAAACTCAAAGCTGCTTTTTCTTGACAGGAAGAATATGCTCATCCAGCTAACCGAGCACAAGAAAGTGCTAAATTTTAAAAGAAAGACGGTGAGAATGATAACTGTGTGTGTGTGTGTGTGTGTGTGTGTGTGAGCACACGTGTGTCTGTGTGCCAGCGAGTGTGTACGTGTGCGTATGTGCATGTGTGCGTGCGTGCGTGCACGCCTGCATGTGTGTGCACTCATGCATGCTCCAGCACACAAGTGTCACTTGATATCAACAGCTGTCCTCTGTAGAAGGCCGGCCTTGCCAGGCAGTAGTGGCACATGCCTTTAATTCCAGCACTCGGGAGGCAGAGGCAGACGGATTTCTGAGTTTGAGGCCAGCCTGGTCTACAGAGTGTGTTCCAGGACAGTCAGGGCTACACAGAGAAACCCTGTCTCAAAAAACAAACAAACAAACAAAAACCAAAAAAAACCAAATAAAAATTCAATAACTGCTTTTTCTTGAGGGGAAGAATATGCTTATTAAGCTAACTGAGCACAAGAAATTGCAAAATTTTAAAGGAGAAGAGGCCATAAGAATAACTCTCTGTATGTGCTCATACCTCTGTGTGTGTGTGTGTGTGTGTGTGTCTGGTCTTCTCAGTTGTAAAGAGGAAGACACGAGGCCCTAAAAGAGAGCTGGGCATTTTAGAAGTGCTCACCAAAGGCTTCATGCTTAGCTTTGTCAGTTATTTCTTTTATCTTCTGGTCACGGACTTGAAAATCCCAGGCTTGTGTGTCTCCCTAGGAATGGACAAGGGAAGAGAGGTTAGAGCCAACTAGCATTATTCAGTAGGCCACGAACCCTCTCATCTGGCCACAGCATCAACAGGTTCCCTTCCCGTGCTTGGATGCCTTTGCTTATGGCTGGGTCTTCTGCCTGCGCTGTCAGCTGTCACCAGAGCTTCCCTCATTTCCTACACACACACACACACACACACACACACACACACACACACACACACACTCCCAACATTATTTAAGTACCACTCCTCTGTGAAGCCCTCTCTGATTTCTCCTCCAGGCTCCAGTCAGTGCTGGTGTAGATCCCATTGCATTTTCTGTGTTTTAAAGTCTGCCTCTTTCACTACTGCAAGGTCACCCACCTCCTGGACCTTACTCTGGCTAACCAGGGCATTTGTCACCTCGAAGGATGCCAATGCCTCGCTTCCAGCACTGGCTCCTGCTGGGACACTCCTGGGCAAGGTAAGGATTTCCAAATCCATCCATCCAAACTTGGTGCTTCCATATAAAGTCTTGGCTCCTCTCTGTCCCGTCCCTAGTGCCTCACCCCAATGATCCTGTTCCTGGCGTCGAAGACCCGTCCCTGCCTGCACAGATCGGTGTACCGCTTCTTGGCTAGGTTGGCCTCCTGTTGTAGGTCCTTAGGCATCGCAACCTCCATGGCTCTGGGATTCGGCGGGGCTTCTGGAGCTTTCCGAACAAACTCGGTAAGAAAAGCTCACAGAAATAAGCAAAGCTTCAGCGCCGGGAAGCCGCGCCCACAAAAGTTTGAGAGCAAGTCTGTCCCGGGCGGTCACCTCGCTTTCCGCAACGGAGCTGTGTAGCACAGGGATCCGATTCCCCGGGCAACGCCGACCTCCGTTGCTCAGCAACGGCGCCTCGCTCCCTCCCTCCCTCCCCCGCGCCAGTCTCGCGAGACTTCAAAAAGCATTTCTTCCCGCGCCTTTTTCCTCACGCGCGCACGAGGAAGCGGCTGAGGCACGGCGCGCAGCCATGGGGCGCCTGGAGGTGCTGCTCGTGGAGAATTTCAAGTCGTGGCGAGGCCGCCAGGTCATCGGCCCTTTCAAGAGGTTCACCTGCATCATCGGTCCCAACGGCTCCGGTAACCAGCGCCCCAGAAATCCACGGCCTCGGGGGATCCACGGGCCGCTGTCGCCCGCTGTAGACCTGAGGGGACCCGGGGACCCACTCTCGCCCGTTGTTGGCCTGAGGGGACTGAGCCACCCCCCCAGTCCCCGTTGTCGCCTCCTGTGGGTCTGCCGGGGACCGAGACCACAAACCCCAACTCCGTTGTGACTGCTATAGTCCCGAGGGGACCCAGGGTCCCATGTTAGACCGAGAGCCCTCACTGTCAGCCTGAGGAAAGCCAGGGTCAGCCATCGCCCATTGTTGGCCTGAGGGGACCGAGACACCCCAGACCCCCCCCCACCCCCCACCCCCGCTGTTGCCCCGACTCCACTGTTGATGGCTGGACCCTCCCATATCAATCATTAATCAAAA
>NC_034606.1:50104327-50154264 GCF_900095145.1 Mus pahari | reverse complement strand
ACCGAGAGCCCTCACTGTCAGCCTGAGGAAAGCCAGGGTCAGCCATCGCCCATTGTTGGCCTGAGGGGACCGAGACACCCCAGACCCCCCCCCCCCCCCCCCCCCCGCTGTTGCCCCGACTCCACTGTTGATGGCTGTAGGCCCAAGGGAACCCAAGGACCGGCTGTCATCTGGAGTCCCCACCCCCACCCCATCCTTGGTTGGCCTGAGGGGACGGAACCACCCCAGTCCCTGCTGTTGACTTGAGGGGACCCACGCCCCCCCCCCCCGTTGGTCTGAGGGAACCAAGTCCCTTACCCAGCCCAGCCCATCCATCTGTAACACACCTCCTTCACCTCCCTATCTGAGGGGACCCAGAGACCTCTGAAACCCCCGTTGTTGGCCTGAAGGGACAGAGAACCTGCCATCAAACCCACCCACCCTCTTCCCTTCACCCACTGTAGACCAGAATGGGCCCCGGGGAACCACTGGCCTGAGGTTTAATGTTTCCCGACTAGACCCAAGAGCCCGGAATCCTGGGCCACTAACCCTTGCTGGCTGTCCTCATCCCTCCCAGCCTTCCTTCCCTGTAGTCCCCTGTGTCCCATCTCTCCCCTCCCCCCAGCCCCCATCTCAGCCCAACAACAGCAAGTACTAAGAATGAAATGGATTTGGCCTTTGTTGGAACAAAACAAAACACTTGTAACCTGAGCATAGTTAATAGGAAGAAAGGGAATTTTAGAGCCCCAACGATAATTTCTAGAATAGTTTTCCTAGTACTGCGTTTAAATCATTCACTGTGGATGTCTGCAGTCGGAGCACTTTAAAGTTTTATAGTTTTGCTAGAACAGACTCATCTTTAATATTCCTTATATAGCAAATCTACCATTGGGTGAAGATATCCACGAATACCCTGTGGTTTAATGATCTGCTAGGAGAGCCTTCAGTGTTTGACATATTGTTTACTAGGGGTTATTGTGCATTACAGTTGAGAGGTAAAAAGCAAACTCAACAGTGGGGAAAGATAAATTCCTTCAGCAGTATGTTCTCTTTTTTTTTGTTTGTTTTGGTTTTGGTTTTTCGACACAGAGTTTCTCTGTATAGCCCCAGCTATCCCGGAACTCACTCTGTAGACCACTACTACGCTCAGCCAGCAGTATGTTCTCATGTTGAAATATCACCTATCAAAGGTTTCATGGACTCAGTGCAGAGGGAGATGGCCATGCCCTTTATGTAGCACATACCAAAATTCCAGACTCCTAGGAGGAAGCACATATTTAATCCTAGTCATGACTAAGTTTAGGCACTATGAGCCATTATTACCAAGAAATTGTAGAAGCCCTGCCCAGATCCAAGTATAAAAATCCTGAAGATTCTAGCAGCCTTATTCTTTAGAAGATTGTACATTCATTTAGCGTTTTCAGTTTTTTAAGTATAGAAGTATAGTGTGCTGTTGTAATGTTTATGCGATCATTTCTCTATAAAATGGGAGTTACTAAAATCAAGTTGGTAAATGGTTTGCTCCAGTGTGATATCCAGTGATGGGAGAGTGCTGAGATTCGTGTTTGTTTTAATTTTATTCAGTTAATTCATTTTTGATTCATGTATTTATATCCTTACATTCATACCACTCTGCCACCACTACATGAAAGAAACAGACCACCTACCTGGAGTTTTCTAGTCACATCGATTTTGAACAGTGACCAGACAAGATTTCTGAGGCTTGCATATTGGTTATATTTCACTTATGTTGGTAGTTTGATTTCTTTGGCTCTGAGAAGGTTTTCAGTCATTAAGAATGAATCTTTAACTCTTTTCTTCTCCAGGAAAATCTAATGTAATGGATGCACTTAGTTTTGTAATGGGAGAAAAAACAACTAATTTAAGAGTAAAAAACATTCAAGAACTTATTCATGGAGCACATATTGGAAAACCTGTTTCTTCTTCTGCAAGTGTGACAATTATATACATAGAGGACAGTGGAGAAGAAAAAACATTCACAAGGATTATCCGAGGTAGAGAGAGAGAGAGAGAGAGAGAGAGAGAGAGAGAGAGAGAGTGTGTGTGTGTGTGTGTGTGTGTGTATAAGTGTAAATTATAGTTCAGGGTCTGATTGCCTGCTCACTCTTTGAAGTCTGGGACTTACTAATCACTGGTATAGTGAGTACAAGATTTCTTTTTCTTAGAAGCATATAACAGAACCTGTTTTATTTCCTGTTAAGACTCTTGCTTAAGCTGACTCACTTGTTCTATGCTCTTACTGTCAAGTAACACTTTTATACTTGGATATTTGCTTAAGATGAAGGAAAGAGCCTACCTTTAGCATGGATACATCATACGACTTCTTCCTCAGCTTCTCTTTGCTTGTTAGTAAATAATTATATGTATATTTTTGGGATGTATACACCTAAAAACAACTTAAATACATTTATTATTATTCATGAATTCTCTATTACTCTAATAAACTATTATGTTTCATCTGTAATAAATATATCATGCTTGAACTTTATAGACTTATAAAAAATAGGAATATATTTTATTGTTGTTTCCTGTTGCTATTTCTATTTCACTATAAATATACTCCCACCTTCCTTCCTTCCTTCATTCCCTTTCTTGACAGGGCCTTGTAGTCCAGGCTGACCTTTAGCTCACAATCCTACTCAGGCTCTAAAGTACAGACATTGCACACATGCACTGTTATGTCTGACTTTACTACATTTCTAAAGAGTAAAAACTATTACTAACATATATGTGTATATATTTAGAAACATAATTTAAGTATTTTTGCATTTTATTATTTGGAGTAGTCATTGGACAATTTTCTCTCTTTTGGACATTTATTAGTTGTGAGGGTTCTCAGTATGTTGTTAACACAAGCTCAAAGTGATCCTCCTAAAGGAGCTAGAACTGTAGGCCATGTCACCATACCTACCTACCCACGTCACCATACCTACCCTTTGACATTTTAAATGAGACTTCTTCGTTTTAATGAAAATTCTTTTGTTTACTGTAATAAGTGTAATACCAGCTGGGCATTGTGGTGCATCACTCAGGAGGCAGTGGCAGGTAGAGCTCTGTGATTTCAAGGCCAAACTGAGCTGCAAATCAAGTTCCAGGACAGCCAGGGCTGTTACACAGAGAAATCCTGTCTTGAAAACTAAGAAGAAAAAAAAAGTACCTTCTCCCACACGCAGAAACAACCCAACCATCTTTCTTTCCCATCTTTTTCACTCCTTTCTTTTTCTTTCTTTCTTTCTTTCTTTCTTTCTTTCTTTCTTTCTTTCTTTCTTTCGTTTTGTTTTGTTTTGTTTTGTTTTGTTTTGTTTTGTTTTGTTTTTCGAGACAGGGTTTCTCTGTGTAGCCCTGGCTGTCCTGGAACTCATTCTGTAGACCAAGCTGGCCTCGAACTCAGAAATCTACCTGCCTCTGCCTCCCAAGTGCTGGCATTAAAGGCATGCGCCATCACTGCCCGGCAATTGTTGAGTAATTAAATGAGCTTATTTATAGATATATTAGTTATATTATTGTAAAACTAGTCATTTCAATAAGAAAAACATTCTTTAACAGCTTATTGTGTTTATTTTAGGGGGGTGCTCAGAATTTCATTTTGGGGATAAACCTGTGAGTCGTTCTGTGTATGTAGCCCAGTTGGAAAACATAGGCATAATAGTCAAAGCACAGAACTGTCTAGTTTTTCAGGTAAGCAGTTGTACTCATTTTATTTGATTCATTTTTAAAAACATGTTACCACCATATCTTACATACTGTTGTGCTTTACTGTTGCTAATAGGGAACTGTAGAGTCAATATCCATGAAAAAGCCCAAAGAGAGAACCCAGTTTTTTGAAGAAATCAGTACTTCAGGAGAATTTATAGGAGAATATGAGGCAAAGAAAAAGAAATTACAAAAAGCTGAAGAAGATGCACAATTTCATTTTAACAGGAAAAAAAATGTAGCTGCAGAACGGAAGCATGCAAAAATAGAGAAAGATGAGGTAAGGTGTCCTTAAAATGTTACCAGTTAGTAAATATATATTAAATAGAAAAAATATGTTAAAATTTTAAGTTATTATCCAGACATGGTGGTACTCACCTTTAATTCTAGCATTCACGAGACAGAAGCAGGCAGATCTCTTAGTTTGAGACTAGTCTGGTCTACAGAGCTAGTTCCAGGACAACCAGGGCTATACAGAGAAAATCTGTCTCAAAAAAACTAAAGCAAACAAAAAACCCTCTTTATTAGCTGTGGGCCACTAAAAGATTCCATCAATAATGTGAAACAAAATCTGATATTCAGTAGGAATTTTTAAAAAATGGTAGTTTCAAACATTTAGTGTGTGCGTGTGCAAGCATGTTCAGGTCCGTGTATGGTAGAGGATACCTTGCAAAATTCAAGTATTTCACCCCATAATTCCTGGAAACTGAATATATGGCTTGGCAGCAAACACACTTACTTGCTATATCATCTTGCTGCCCCAAGATAAACTTTTTATATATCTGCCTATAAGAGTACAGCAGAGGTACTCAACACTTTTGGGTCTTAACTCTTGTACACTTGTAAAAGTGCTAGAGGATCACTAAGAGTTTTTCATAATAAATTACATTACCAATATTTATTTTATGTTTGCCAGGGATCAGCCTCAGCTAGGTCTGAGTTCTTGAGAGAGGGGTGTTTGAGAGCAGTGAAAAGAAACAATCATGGGTCTCTCTCTCTCTCTCTCTCTCTCTCTCTCTCTCTCTCTCTCTCTCTCTCTCTCTCTCTTGCACGTGTGTGCTTTAGACAGCTTTTTCTTGCTATTCTAAAAACTCTGGTTGAGACAGCTCTCTCTCTCTCTCTGCTAGTAAAAAATTATAAAAGCTATCTGGATAGCTCATGGGTTTTCTGTCCAAAATTAGAAAGCCAGAAAAAATTCTAAAAGAGCTATGTTTGCTCTTCAGCCAGCCTTCTCTGGATGGCTGTTAGAAAACATTCTAAAAGAGCTGTGTCAGCTCTCTAAATATTTCTTGTTAGAATTCCTAGAAAAAAATTCTAAAAGAACTGTGTTTGCGCTCTATGGATTTTCAGACTAAAGTCAGAAATCCTGTTAGAAAAAAACTTGAAGAGCTGTTTTTGATCTCCAGAGATCTCCAGACAGCTCAGCCCTCTCTAGAAAAAAATTCTAAAGAACTAACTGCTATACCTTTCTGCTAGCTCCTCTCATGCAGACCAAAGCCCAGTTTTCTATTGACATATCGATTCAGCTATTTATTACAGGTTCCCTTTTGATTATCTTATGAATCAGCATTTCCAGCCCCTAAATTCTTAGGAGACAGAAAGCACACATTTTATTTTAACATTGTAAAAGAACTCAGATATCTGCCTACCTCTGTTAAGCATATAGGATAAACGAGTACACTGTCTTCACATACACCAGAAGACGACAACTAATGCCATTACAGATGGTTGTGAGCCACCATGTGGTTGCTGGAAATTGAACTCAGGACCTTTGGGAGAGCAGTCAGTGTTCTTAACCACTGAGCCATCTCTCCCGCCCTAAAATTATATATTTTCAAACTCATGTTTTTAGAGTTCTTTTCCACAGTCCTAAGTGCTGTCCTTAAGGTCCCACTGTTGACCATTTTGCTGAGACATTAGCCACACCTCCTGGACTAATGCTGTCTCAGGTTATGGAGTTGTTAACAGAGAGGACATTCCTTGAAGGAATGTGAAAATATGTACATTATTATATAAACAAGCCTTATTCCCATGGCAGCCATTAACACTCATGGAAGTCCATGTCCACTGACTGGCCCTGTCCCAGGGGCAGAAACCATGTCATTCTGTGTCCACCAAGGCCATGCTGGTCAATATTTCAACTTTACTTCTTTATAAGCATGGGTGTTTTGAGTAAATGTGTATATGTATGCCATGTGCCTTTAGGGTCCAGAAGAGGGCAAATGGATCCTCTCTAACTTGAGTTGCAAACTGTTAGCCATCATGTAGGAGCTGGGAATTGAACCCAGTCCACTGGAAGAGCAGCCAATGTTCTTAACTGCTGAGCTATCTTTTCAGGCCTAAAACTCATAAATTTTTAATTATTTAAGTTCATTTCATGTTTACATAGCTAACATTTTAATGCATTTAACGAGTTATTATATAATTATATTAATCAGTATTCTTTCAATAAATGTACTTGATGAAAAATAAGCACATTTTTCCAAAAAAATCAAAAGAACAACACTGTATATTTTGCTTAATCTTTAATGTCTTGCTTAATAGATAATAGTTGGATTCTCACAAAGATTTCTGAGTTTTTTACATGGGTGATACATTCCAACTCAAGCTTTCCCAAAACCATTTCTTCATTAAGTGCTCATTGTTCAGAGCACCATTTAAATTAGTATCTCCTTTTAAAAATTATATTACTAATTTTATTTTGTAATAAAACTTCTATATAAAACTACCTTGTTTATTTTTGTTTGCTTTTTTTAGTAGTTTCTGAGTCCTCTGCCTTCTATTAGAAAAACTGGAATATAAGCTTTATAAGAACAGGGATGGTTTATCTCATTTCATTCTTTACCATATTCCCAACACATAGGGCCGAATCCCACATGTAGTACTCAGTAAATATTTGAGAAAATAAATGAAAGGTGGATGTATTCTCCATTAGTAATATTGCTCAGTTTCTTCATATTATGAATATGTGTGTATGTATATACATATATATATATACATACACATATATATATATATATATATACATTTATATATATACACTTTTGTTTATAAGTTACTTGTGAAACTTTGTTGACCAGGAGCTCACATTATGAGGTGGTGACTCCTCCCTTTTTTCTTTATTGATAGTGCAAATTGAAGAAAATTCTATATCTGTAAAGGGGTGAGCAGTAAGTCAGAACATAGTATTCACAGCATAATGAAATAGCTTATAGAATGGCAGAATTTAAAATATTTTTATAAAGACAATTAGAATAATCCAGCCAGACAGTGTTGGTACAGGCCTTTAATCCCAGCACTTGGGAGGCAGAGTCAGGCGGATTTCTGAGTTTGAGGCCAGCCTGGTGTATAGAGTGAGTTCCAGGACAGCCAGGGCTACACAGAGAAACCCTGCCTCAAAAAAGCAAAAATTAAAAATGAATAAATAAATAAATAAATAAAAATAGAATAATCCAACTTCCTGATTTTGTTTTTACAACATCCTTAATGGGCAACTTTTGTTTATAAGTTACTTGTGAAACTTTGTTGACCAGGAGCTCACTTTATGAGGTAGTGACTCCTCCCTTTTTTCTTTATTGATAGTGCACATGTGAAGAAAATTCTCCCATGGGAGGATCAGCAATATGAACTAACTAGTACCCCACAGAACTGTGTCTCTAGTTACATATGTAGCAGAGGATGGCCTAGTCGGCCATCAATGGGAAGAGAGACCCTTGGTCTTGTGAAGATCATATGCCCCAGTACAGGGGAATGCCAGGGCCAGGAAGCGGGAGTGGGTGGGTTGGGGAGCAGGGCAGGGGGAGGGTATAGGGGACTTTGGGGATAACATTTGAAATGTAAATGAAGAAAATATCTAATAAAAATTGTATTTAAAAAAAAGAAAATTCTCCCTTTTCATGTGTAATTTAAAATTCTAATAGTCCTATTTTTTTATCAGTGTAAAAATTATTTATTAGAACAAGAATTCTACTTAGAATCATTTACTGTAAAGTAGCTATGGAGTTATTTATTTAATCTCCTTTCAGTTATGGTAAAGAAGCAGATTTCAGCAATGTTAAGGGACTTGTCAGACTTTCTGAGGACCCATGCTAGCAGGTGCCACTTCACTGTCACAGCCTGGTCTCTTAAGTGCATGAATGCAGACTTATCTTTTGGTTGCTGTTTTATTTTGGAAATATAGCCAGAAACCTCCAAATAATTCTGCTTTTGTTCAGGAATACTGTCTTTTGGCTGGATGTGGTGGTGCACACCTATAATTCTAGCACTTGGTAGATAGATAGGAAAATCAGGAATTCAAGGTCATCCTCAGTTGCATAGCAGGTCTGAGCTAGCTGGGCCACATGAGACCATGTCCCTTTCTCAAATAATGAGAGTGAGAGAGCAGGGAAGAGATTATTCTTTATATGACATTTCATTAGAGATAGTGTGCTAATACAGTAGTTGAGTTCATGAACAGAAGCTTAAACGTGTGCTCTTTACCTTTCCCTGTCCATGTATAGGCAGAACGTTACCAAAATCTCCTTGAAGAATTGAAAATAAACAAGATACAACTGATGCTTTTCCAACTATATTATAATGGGGAAAAAATCAATGTTTTAAACACTGAATTAGAGCAAATGGACGGGAATTTAAGTGTTATAAAAGACACTCTTTCTCACCATGAAAACATAATTAAAGCTAAGAAAAAGGATTATGGAATGTTAACTAGACAACTACAGCAAACAGCAAAAGAACTGAAGTAAGTTTTTAAAATAGATGTTGGCAGTTAAAATTTTTTATGGCTTTTATTTAATCTGAGTGTGTATTCACGTGTTATGTGTGTATACTTATGCACCAACTCATGCTTATTAAAACATGCATGTGGAGGCCAGAGGATAGCCTGCAAAAGTCAGTTCTCTCCTCTTAACCATATAGGTCCTAGGAACTGAAATCAGGTTCATTCTGTCAGCAAATATATTTACCCAACTGAGTCATTTCTCTGGTCCAACCGTTGTGTTTCATGTAAATGGAGAAAATGTAATTCACATTTAGAGGTTGATATGTTTGAGGAGACAGTACTGGGGACTAAACTTAGAGCTTCACACTTGGTAGGCAAGTACTTTACCACTGAGCTATATTCTCAGCATAGAAATTAAATTTTTTAAAAATTTGTATTTTGTTCTGTTCTGTTCAGTTTTGTTTTAGACATAGTCTCACTGTGTAGCCCTGGCTGCCTTCAAACTCACAGGAATTTGCCTGCCTCTGACTCCTAAGTGCTGGGATTAAAAGTGTGCACCACCATCTCTGGTGGAAATCAACTTTATAAAGTAAAGTTGGGAATGTCTGTAGATACACAGAGAAGTTAAAAAGATCATGCCTTTCTCTCATGCTCCCATGCTATTTCTCCTATTAACATATTACATAAATATAGTCTCCAGTTGCAAGAAGTGAGAGCTGAATAGCAGAAACAGAGGGGTATTTTTAAAAAGTGGTTAAACTATGAATTTGTCAAAATTAAACTATTATACCAAGAGTGAACTTTAAACAAAAATTTAAAAACTGATGTAAGAGAGTTAAGGATACCAAATGGATT
Source organism: Mus pahari (assembly GCF_900095145.1). Taxonomy (NCBI): domain Eukaryota; kingdom Metazoa; phylum Chordata; class Mammalia; order Rodentia; family Muridae; genus Mus; species Mus pahari. The sequence goes on along the minus strand of NC_034606.1, from coordinate 50,144,999 downwards.
GCAAAATGGGACAAAACACTAACTGTATTCCAGATGCATCAAACAACTTTATTAGTGGAGTGGGAAGAAAAAGTGGTGACTTAAGTAATTTTTAGATTGTAAATTATGTTTATATATGTATATGTGTATACAAAGTGTAAATGCCTCTGGAAGTGTAAGATCTCCTGGAGCTGGAATTACAGATAGTTATGAGCCACCCAACATGTCTGGGGGAATTTAATTCTGGTCCTCTCTGAGAGAGTACTGTCAACTCCTAATCCACCTTTCTAGATCCCTAGCCTAAGTAATTTTAAAATCCGTAGATGTTAAAAGAAGATAAATTATACAGAACTATAGTTATTATAAGTGTAAAATTGTTTCTCAAGGGGAAATGGGCTGGTGTTTTTGAGAGAGGGTTTCTCTGTGTAGCCCTGGCTGTCCTAGATCTTGCTTTGTAGACCAGGCTGGCCTTGAACTCAGAGATCCACCTGCCTCTGCCTCCCAAGTGCGGTGATTAAAGATGTATGCTACTACCACCAGCAAAAAATCAAAACAAAACAGAATTTCAACAGTACTGTTTTCTCTGGCAACTACAGATATGCCTAACAATCTCTGCAAGCTAATTTTTAGAATTTAATTTTGAATATTATTTGATCAGAATTACTTTCATTTTGGCCAAGGTTGATGATTCATATTCATGCCTTTAGTCCTGGCACATGGGAGGCAGAGACAGGAAGATCACAGCATTCAAAGCCAGCTTTGTGTACATAGCTAGTTCCAGTTTAACAGGGGCTACATAGTGAAACCCTGACTCCAAAAAATAAAAATATAAATAAAATAATAAATTAATACTTGCTTATATGCTAAAAATAAAAAATATTTTTCCTTTTTAGATCTGTTGAAGCAGTTTTAAATCAGAAGAGACCTCAGTACATTAAAGCTAAAGAAAACACTTCTCATCATCTAAAAAAATTGGATTTGTCCAAGAAATTGATAACAGACAATGAAAAACAATGTTCTAAGCAGGAAGATGGCATACAAGCCTTAGTGGCAGAACTGGCTGATTTAGATAGAGCATGGAAAAGTTTTGAAAAGCAGATGGAAGAGAAAATCTTACAAAAAGGGCGAGACATTGAATTGGAAAATAGTCAGGTGAAAAAAAATGAAAATACTGGAAACATTTTTTATTGTTTCAGTTTTAAATTAGAAAAAAATAAGAGATAACCCCTGTGATAATTTATTAAGATTATCCCTAGAATGTAAATTGTAGGAATTAGCTTTTTTAAATCTGTTCGCTGAATCTAAATTTAATCTCGATACTGTTATTTTTCCATCATATAGTTAGGTGGTGTTATAATATTTATAAATTAATTAAAGCCTGGTACCACCTGGGATTATATAGTAATACAAGTTAAGCAATTGTTACTATTTTAAAAATAAAACAATTCTCTTAGATATCTAAATGTAAATATCAGATATATGTGACTTTGAAAAAACTTAATTGACAAGGGAACTAAGATGATTTTAACTTTTCAGTGATATGTTAATAGTATAATACAGTATACAAGATTAAAATTATTAATTAGTAAAACATACAGCTAACCAAAAACATGTAAGTCAGTTTTCAAATATTCTTTCAACTAAAGTATCATTATTCATCTCTTTCATTGAGTTATGCTAATCTTGTATCACACTATACATACACCAGAATAGTTATAACTAGAAAAGTAAAGTACCGTTTTCTCTAGATTGTTTTTTCCCTAGATTTTCTATCAAAGACCTTATTATAGAGTTTGTCTTGACTACTTCGTTATACTATCTAAAGAGTTTTTAATAAGGAAATTTTCTCATATTAAGTTCACATATTTTACCTGGAGAAGATGGCTAATTATGATATAATTTGTATAAAGATTTTGATGAGAACAGGATGTCATATAATTTCATTAAGGTGAATAATATGTCAATGCTGTTTATATAGCTGGATCGTTACAAACTGCTTAAGGAGCAAGTCAGACGGAAGGTAGGTATAATGACACAACAACTGGAAAAACTGCAGTGGGAACAGAAGGCAGAAAAAGAAAGACTGGCATTTGAAAAGAGGAGGCATGGAGACACTCAGGTACCATGGGTTCTATAGTCATAGTTTAGAATTAATTGCCATGAGATGTTGCTCCCCTTTATATTACCTTTTCAATATATAAGTGGATTTATATGAAACACAAGAAATTTTTAAAAATTCTGAGGGGCTAGGAGTATATAGCTTAATTTTAGAACACTTCTATCCCAAGCACAGCAAAATAATTAATTCTGGTTTCTCTGTTGTTCTTAGAATTTTTATTTATATGCACTTCTATAGTTAGAGTAGGCCATGCCTTCATATATGTGTTTGGGAAATGTTTTCTGTACATCTATATGGTGATGAGCATGCACTTTAGGTCAGTAGTGTGAGGAGGAGGAGGAGGATGTGGAGAGTGGGTCCCCACTTAGCTGTCTGTATCTGTGGGTCTTGAAGCTGTGGATTCAAATGAGCTTCAACAATACTCAGGGTAAAAATGTTTATTGAACACCATTTTAGTACTTTTTGTCACTCCTGTCACTCCCTAAGCAATACAATATAATACCTATCTGTATAACATTTACATTTTACTAGGTATTGTAAATCTTACAGAGAGTGTTTCAAGTATATAAAAAGATATGTGTCAATTTTATATGAATACTCTCATTTTATATAAGGATTTGAGTATATGTAAATTAGGCAAACAATCATGGGTTCTGGAATCATTCCTCAAATATTTTGCCCAAGAGGAGAGCTGGTCAGTCTGTGTTGGGAACAAGTGTTAAGATAGCATTATATTCTTCCATAGAGTAAGACTTCATTTCCAGCCTATCTTGCTCTTGTTGTGTATAGTCTCAGTAAACAATTTATTAGATTGGGGTGGGGAGCTTTACATTTTGCATTTTTATATGCAGTCAGAAAAAGTATAGGTAGGAGAGAAAGATGGATAAAGGGGGGAGAGAAAGATCCCTGAAGCTAATGTCTTTCCCAACTGTCATCTGTTTCTCCCAACCATTCCATCCTTAGTTCCCAATAGTCTACTTAAACAGTTCCTTCTCCCAGTTTTTCCAATACTATCTGGTCCAAACTATAACAACTATTTTGGCCTATCTGCTCAGCTCAATTTCTCCTGACTCAACCATCTCTGAACAATATCTTCTCCCCCAACTGCCTTCTCTTCTCACTCTGCTAGATCAACTCACTTACAACTCTTAGCCTCAGCTGGATTTTTTTTTAAGATTTATTTATTTATTATATGTAAGTACACTGTAGCTGTCCTCAGACACTCCAGAAGAGGGTGTCAGATCTTGTTATAGATGGTTGTGAGCCACCATGTGGTTGCTGGGATTTGAACTCCAGACCTTCGGAAGAGCAGTCGGGTGCTCTTACCCACTGAGCCATCTCACCAGCCCCCTCAGCTGGATTTTTATATCATATCCTGTTCCCAGAATCCAAGAGGCAACCAACACTAAAGGTCATAGCATCAAGCAGTTCTAACAGCTAAGAATTCTTAAAGGGCCAGTTGACTATCAACTGGTGATCCTTTAAAGAGCTAGGTGCACAAGACAAATCACACTATAAAGTCAAGCTCACAGTGAAGGACAAACTTAATAGTCATTCTCTTTTAATATTTTATGACTCCTTTTCTAAAGACTAAGGATTGGGTATAAGATTACTGTTATTGCACATTCAACAATAATAGTTGATCACATTATGAAGTTTCTCTGAGCTACCCTGATATTTGTGTATATAGCATGCTAAGTGCTGCTATAAGTCCGATTTGTGGTGGTTGTTTCTAAGCTTTTGGTTTTCTTTTACCTGTATTTACTGACTTGGTGGTTTATACTCATACATATTTAAACACTGCTCTAAATAGTTCTCAGACCTTCAGAACTCCAACCATGTGTTTTTCCAGCTACTACTTCAGGTTCTTCAGGTTAGGTGTTGAGCAAACATCTCAATCAATCTTAGACCCCAAACTGAACTTCCAATCTTCTCACCAAAATGTGTTCCACAGTCTTTCATGTCTCCAATTATGACAGTTTAATTTTATTAGTTGCTCAGGTAAAAAATATGGAGCTAGTCTTAGACTCTTTTAGAAAACTGTTGGCTTTACCTTGAAAATATAAAAAGAGTCTATGTTTTTCCATTCCTACTACTATCACTTTTGTCCATGTTACCATACTTTTGGTTTGGATCAGTTCAGTAGCGTACCAGCTTCCTTTGCTACCACTGTTTATCCTACACAGTAGTCTTAGCATAGCAGCCAGTTAATACATTCAGTAAGTCAAATCATGAAATTGGCTCTTTAAATTCTCCAGAGGCTTCCCAAGTTATACATAAAAGTTTTAAGTCAAAGTTCTCAGGTGACCTACATGGGCCTACCTGAGTTGTTGCTTGGTTTTTCTTCCTGTTTTCCTTTCTTTGATCTGTTGTATTGATCTCCTGTAACATTACAAATATGTTTCTTCCTGAGTTTCCATCTGCAAAAGCAGTAATTTCTTGTAATCACTGAGCTATTTCTCTAGACCCTGAATGGACCTTTTTTTTTCTTTTCTTTTCTTTTTTCTTACCTGAGACAATGTCTCACTATGAATCCCTGGCTGACCTGGAACTCACCATGCAGACCAAGCTGGCTTTGATTCACAGAGGTCTGCCTTCTTTAGCCCCCTAAGTAGTGGGAGTAAATGGGTGTACTGCCATTCCCAGCTCTAAATGGACTTAAGTGAGATAGTAGAATTTCAATGTTGGGCTTCATAATTTCAATGTATGCATTCCATTAGAAAAGCAGCTGTCTTACCTTATTTTGGAGGGAGATATATACATGTGTATGTGTGTGCAGGTGAGTTCATGTGCCTGATTGTATTGGCGCAGAACTCAGAAGAACATAGCAAGTATCTTGCTTCATCACTCTCCTAATATCCTTGAGACAAGATTTCTTAGTGAACCTGGAGCTAGGGTAGCAGCCTGCAATCCCTAGCAATTATTCTGTCTGTCTTCACAGCACTGGGGCTATAGGTGTGCACAGCTACTCTTGACTTTATGTGGGGATTTGAACTAAGGTGGTCATATTTGTGTAATCATCTGAGTCATCTCAGCTCATTTTGGTCATTTTTGTAACTCTGGCACCTAGCACAATAGATGTTTGCTTCATGGATTATCGTTGAATAGATGGAAGAAAGGTTAAAGGTTAAAAATCTAAAACTAGTTGGAGACTACACTCCTCATCCATCCAGTGTCTCTTCCCTGGGAAGTTAAAGCTCCCCTTTCAGTTTTATCCCTGGCTAACTAAATGGGAAATTCAAAAAATAAATAATTCATAAATAACTTACATTGTTGTATTGTTCTGTTTATTATTATTGTGTGGTTGGTGTACTTGCATAGAAGAAAACATGGTATGTCTAGGATTCAGTGCTATGTTTTTAGTCATCTTAGAACCTGTATTTCTCAGGTGACAGTTTCCGCTGCTCTGCAGTATTTGGATTTAATAAATAGAGCAAGCCTTGCATGAAGTCCTCTCCTTGTGCCTGTTAGTTGCCCTGTAGTTCTTGCATAATGATGATACTTAAGTACTGTATTGTAATCACTTATTTTCTTGAGGATAGGAACTATCCCACTCATACCTCTAGTTCCTACCACATGGAAGCCAGTGAATGGATTAGTTTGAAAGATAAATATGAACTGCATAGGTAGTTGAAAATGTTTTTGAACTGAAGAGAGAGAGAGCACTTGTCAATCTTTCAGGATTTAGTTCCCAGCACATACAATAACTAATAACTACAATAACTAATAACTTTTCCCAGAGGATCTGACACCCTCTTTTGTGGACACCAGATAGGAATGTGGTGTATAGACATACATGTAGACAAAACATAAGATAAACATAAACATAAGATAAATAAATCAAGAGATATTTTTAAATGTGCTTGAAGTTTGAATTTACCAGTAAAATCACTGGAGACCAAATATTCCAGCAAAATACAGTCTGATTTGAACCTCAATCTATTAACTATAAAAGTTTTATATTAGCTGACCTTTTCAAAATTAGTTTTTCTTTTATATTTTCTCTTAATTTTTAAATTACATTTATTTATATATTTGTGTGTGTGCCCATGCATGCCCAAGTACACTGTGATGTACTTGTAGAAGTCAGAAAACAACCTGAGGGGCTGGTGAGATGGCTCAGTGGGTAAGAGCACCCGACTGTTCTTCCAAAGGTCAGGAGTTCAAATCCCAGAAACCACATCGTGGCTCATAACCATCTGTAATGAGATCTGACACCCTCTTCTGGAGTGTCTGATGACAGCTACAGTATACTTACATATAATAAATAAATAAATCTTAAAAAAAAGAAAGGGAAAGAAAACAACTTGAGAGCATTGGCTCTTTCCTTCTCTTATATTCAGTGGTTGAAAAGAGTTCATCAGGCTTGACAGCAAGCATCTACTAAGCCATCACACCCTAAATATTTTCATATAATCATATTTGATGGATTTCAAACTTTTAATGTATAGCATAATAAAGTCTAGATATGTTATTGGTTTAGAATGTTGTAATTAGCTTTGTTTACTTCCTATTGTAGGGAAATCTAAAACAAATAAAAGAGCAAATAGAAGAGCATAAAAAACGAATAGAGAAATTGGAGGAATATACAAAGACATGCATGTAAGTAGGAAAACAATCTTTGTAGCTTTTTCATATCTAAATGATCCAGTGTATTCTCTAAGCAGTGAATGAATGTTACTAATGTGTGATATTCCTATTCCTTTGTCTTTATAGATTGTTAAAAATTATACTTAAAATTTGAAAATGTAAATGTGTAGCAGTGGTAAAACTTAAATCTCTTCGACATTGACATTTCAGAAATAAATAATGAATTGTGGGTGCTGGAGAGATGCTCAGTAGTTAAGAACACTGACTGCTCTTGCAGAGGACTGGGTTTTATTCAAAGCACCCACATGGTGGTTGGACTCACAACTATCTGTAGTTCCAGATCCAGGGGATCTGATGTCCTCTTCTGGTTTCCATAGACACTAACTACATAGGTGTTCACAGATATACATACAGGCAAACAGTCATACATATAAAATAAAAATAAACCTAAATTTTTTTAAAATGGTAATTAATTGTGTCTTGAAAGCTAATTCATGGTTTTCAGTCTACCACTAAGGAAGTTTAGTTGAGTTTGCATTGATATTAAGCATGTGATGGTTGCTCTGGTTTATATTGATCTACCCTTACTCTCATAGTACCCAGAAATATGTATTTTCAAATGAACAGGAATGACCAAAAAGCTCTTTTGCCTGTTTAGTGTTGGGTTTTTTTTATTTCTTTTTTTAATTGATAGAGCACTACTCCATTTTTCATACACTGCCAGACAAAACTGTTTTATGTTTGTTTTTTTTTTTTTCGAGACAGGGTTTCTCTGGGGACTCACTTTGTAGACCAGGCTAGCCTCGAACTCAGAAATCCCCCTGCCTCTGCCTCCTGAGTGCTGGGATTAAAGGCATGTGCCACCACGCCCGGCTCTGTTTTATGTTTTAACAAACTGGCTTTTTGGTTGTTATTCTTGTTGTTACTATTGTAGGGATTGCTTGGAAGATAAAAAACAGCAAGAAGAGGCCCTGATAAAAGAAATTGACAATACAAAATCAAGAATGTCTGAAGTTAATGAAGAATTGAGTCTTATTAGAAATGAATTGCAGAATGCTGGAATTGATAACCATGAGGGAAAACGTCAGCGGAAAAGAGCAGAAGTTCTGGAACACCTTAAAAGACTTTACCCAGATTCCGTGGTAATTGGAATGAATTTTAAAGGCTGTGCTCTCTCATTCCTAAAAATAGTGTTCTTACTTGAGATTGGAAATATAACTGTTGTAATGAGGCAGAATTATTTTAGAAATGTTGTGTTTTGTATTTGACAATTTATATCCAAAACATAATAAGTAAATAGAGTAAAAGATAAATAATTTCAAATTGTATTTGTAAGTATTGAAAAGAAACGTTTACATGAACACAGTACCTAGCCAGTATACATTATGGCTGATATCCCCAGAGGAAACATAGTATGAAGTAATCTTGGTCCTCTTAACAAGAAACCTCTGTGCTCAAGTTCTTCATAATTTTTAATAGGTTAGGTATCGCTCCCATATTTTCATTTTCTCTCTGTACCCAGTGTCTTTTTTTTTTTCAAGACAGGGTTTCTCTGTATAGCCCTGGCTGTCCTGGAACTCACTCTGTAGACCAGGCTGGCCTCGAACTCAGAAATCCACCTGCCTCTGACTCCAGAGTGCTGGGATTAAAGGCGTGCGCCACCAAGTCTGGCTTGTATCCAGTGTCTTTCATACTAAGTACCTTAGCCAAAATACAATGCTATCCTGTTACATGGGTGTTAGCCTCACAGCATCATTTTCTATTTTATCGTGGGCCTCTCTTGTGCCTCAGTGTGCCCTGTGATTTCCTTATGGCGTACTTTTACTACTTGACACTTCACCATTGCTTTGTTCCAAAACACTTGCCATTGACCTTTATGGTACTACATTTTCATGGCCACCTACTTTATCTCCTTTACACTGTCTTACTAGAACATCTCTTTTTTCCTTCAAGAAACTGGAGGAACATGTGTGGAGAGACTGAAACTAGAACTTCATGTATGTGAGATAAACATTCTACCAACTGAGTTATATATCCCCAAATCTTTGATGTTCTTCTTCAATCTTTACTTTGAATCATGGATAATGATAGAGGAATAGGGCTACGTTGCCCAATCTTGCTTCCTCAATTCATAACAAAATGACACCACCCTAGTTTAAAAAAAAAAACCAGTAGTTCAGCAATCATATCTAATGGCAGGAAATGGCTATTGTGCAGATTTCTTTTTAAACAGAGAAAAGGATGGAGAGATTTAACAACTTAAGTATAATTTTAGTTGTTCTGAACTCTGTAGAAGCCAAGCTGATTGACTAAATTCTAAAAATTTTTACCCAGCATTCCTTAATTTGGCAAGAAGCATCACTTATATACTTGTTTCTTTTCAAAGGTGGAGGGGATTGATTATAAAAACTAGAAAATCGGGAAAGGGGGGACCTCTGATGCTCTCTCAATGTAGAGAAGACTCAATTCCTCATTGAGAGAGAGGACATTTTGAATCCTCCCACCAAATAATGTGTGTTTTTCTACACAGGGCAGAATCGCAGTGAAACAGAATGTTAATTTAAAACTCCACAGAGGGAGAGAATGAGATGTTCAGACAGTGTATTCTTACAGAGTGTCAGCTGAGCCCTTGTGTTTCTTGCCCTCGGGGAGAGTGGGTAGAGCAGGAATATGGATTCGGTCACCTATTGCTTAAAGAAGGCACTTGATTCACTCTATGGGAAACAGTCCAGAAGTTGTCCATTATCAAAAAAATGAAAGGTCCACATTGAATATAAGAATTCAGATGAATTTGAATGTGACTATTAAATTGGACATATAAATTGTATTCTGTTTTCTGCTATGCTTTGTTACATTAGAAAACAATGAATTATATGTTTCTCATTAATGCATTTGTTTTCTTCTTCTGTTCTGAACCTACTAAGTTTGGAAGACTGCTTGACCTGTGTCACCCTATTCATAAGAAATACCAGCTGGCCGTGACTAAGCTTTTTGGCCGCTACATGGTTGCCATTGTTGTAGCCTCAGAAAAGGTAGCAAAAGATTGTATTCGATTTCTGAAGGCGGAAAGAGCTGAACCTGAAACATTCCTTGCTCTAGATTACCTTGATGTAAGAATTTTAATATTTGGTATTTATTAATTGCCAAATTTAATGCCTTTATTGCTCCAAACTGGCAGCTATGGGGTGGGGGTAGGGTGGGTGCAAGTGGTTTAACTTGAATGCCAGTTAGCCAGCCATTCAAGTGGCTGGTGTTTCTGAACTTGAGGTGAATAATATCAAGCAACTGCTATCTTTTGTGATTCATGATATTTCTTCCTAGTCTAGTATTGCTACAATTCTTAATGTCTTTAGTTTCAATCTGGAGAAGAACTCAGTTATGTAGACCAGGCTGGCTTCAAACTCTTTAAGAGATTTGCTTGCCTCTGCTTCCTGAGTGCTGGGATTAAAGACATGTACCACTATGCCTAGTAAAAATAATTTTTATTTGTTACTCATTTGAATTTTTTCAAGGCAAACTCATATTTTACAAAAATATGATACTGAAATGATGGCTTAGCAGTTAAAAATACTGGCTGTTCTTACAAAGGACCTGGGTTAGATTCTTAGTACACCTCCAAAGCAGCTAACAATCATCTGTAATTCCAGTCCTCGGGTCTCTGACTCCCTCTTCTGGTCTCTGTGGGCACTTCATGCATGTGGTTCACAGACATACATGCAGACAAAAAAATTTTTTAATTAAAATCTTATAGGGGGCGCTGGAGAGATGGCTCAGTTAAGAGCACTGACTGCTCTTCTGAAGGTTCTAAGTTCAAATCCCAGCAANCACATGGTGGCTCACAACCATCTGTAATGAGATATGACACCCTCTTCTAGTGTGTCTGAAGACAGCTACAGTGTACTTACACAGGAAAAATAATAATAACAAAAATCTATACAGGGTCACCACATGACTCGGTAGATAAAAGTACTTGTTACCAAGCATAACTTGAGTTAAAGAGTTAAAGATTTAGTCCCTCTACTCACATGGTAGAAGGAGAGGAACCAATTCCCACAGGTTGTCCTCTGTACTTTCCAGAGACATGCTAGAGGACACCTACACATGCACACACGCTAAATAAATAAATAAATAAATAAATAAATAAATAAATAAATAAATAAATAAATAAATAAATGTAAAAAAAACCAGCCTTATACAGAAATATAAAAGGAATATTTCCTTCTAGTACTATTTTAGAGGTTTTCTATACATTCAGGCCATATGAACATATATATATATACATTCAGGCCATATGAATATATATATATATATATATATATATATATATATATATATATATATATATGTGTGTGTGTGTGTGTGTGTGTGTGTGTGTGTGTGTATCTACCATTCCCATGTGCATACCTATATACCTTTTAGTATACACAGGATTTTTGTTTAACAGAAATTAGATTATATTTACTAGTTTTCAGTAATAACGTAGCAGATATATTTATGATTTGTAGACAGAAATCTGAAAGTACATCCATAATCTGAAGGCTGTCCTGATCACTTCAGACTAGAGGGTTTTGTTTCATTTCGTTTTTAGATCTGTAGTTCTGTGCTGCCTTTGGTTACATACCTAAGTGGCTCCTTCAGAGACATGCATTATCATTTGGTTTTATTTTAGTGTAGTTAATATACCAATTTTCCTTTTAACCCTTCAGATCAAGCCAATCAATGAACGACTAAGGGAAATTAAAGGCTGTAAGATGATGATCGATGTTATAAAGACCCAGTTTCCTCAGCTGAAGAAAGTGATTCAGTTTGTTTGTGGAAATGGCCTTGTCTGTGAGACTGTGGAAGAAGCAAGACATATTGCATTTGGTGGACCTGAAAGACGGAAGGTGAGAGACTGATCACTCTTTCAACTAAGTTGAAGTTTGTTCATTCATTTGTTTGGTCTCTACCCTCTCCCTGTTACTCGTGTGTTCTTTTTAATTAGGAACACCAGTATACGAAAGCCTATGATGCTTTGATTTGATGTTGGGGTCTCATGTAGCCCAGACTGGCCTTGAGCTTGTTGTATAGATAGCTGAGGTTAACTGTGATAACAGTGATCTTCCTGCCTCTTGCCTCCCAAGTGCTGGGATCAGAGACATGCATTATCATGTCCATTTTTTGTATATACTAAAGATTGAGCTCAGGGCATTGTATATTTAGGCAAGCACTCTACCAACTAAGCTACATCCTCAGCTCTTCAGTTGAGTTTTATAAAATTAACTTCTGTAATATTCTCTATATCACAAGTTCTAAGGCATTTGAGTTTTTCCCTTGGTGTGGAATAAATGTCCTTGTTGATTCCTGTATTTTCCCTGCATTGTTTTACCTTTAAATAGCTGGAAGGATTTTCTTGTGGCTTACTTTACATTTTTTGTTCTTATATAACTTAATGGGAATACTTTGTATGTTGATACTTTGCGGGGCCGTGGGTGTATGGGAAAGGGGAGTGGGAGAGAAACCACGTCCCACCAGAGTTCCAGTTCTCTGGGCAGGCGGATGTGGGGTTACTGCGTTTGCTTTCCCACCTATTGGGTCCCACTGAGGTTCAGGACCTCAACTTGACTGGAGACCAGGCTGTCAGTACATAGCCCATTGCCCCACAATGCTTAACATAATTTTATTTAAAATAGCACAGTTGAAATGTTACTGAAGACTAATCTTTAAAGGGAGTGATTTTTCTTTTAAAAATAAATATTTTAAGGGTAGAGGAGATGACTTAAATGGCTAAGAATGCTTCCTCTACAAGAGTGCAGACCTGATTTCAAATACATAGCACCCACATAAGCGGAGCATGACTCAGTATACCTGTAACTCTAGTGTTAGAGGGTAGAGACATTTGGATTCCAAGATCTAGCTGGTTAATTTAAATAACAAGCTTCTAGTTTAGTGAGAAACTGTCTCGAAATAGTAAGACAGAGAGCAATAGACATAGAGACCTCATATTCTGGTCTGGCCTCTACACACATGCACATGTACATACATGCATGCACACCCACAAATATATATTTTTTCTTACGTGGACAATTTATATTTAGTTGATCAATGCTAAATTATTGTTCAATAATTATTTAATTTTATAAAGTATATCAATGCTTAAGTGCCTAAGCCATAAAATAAGACTAGTGATGCTATATAGTAAATAGTTATGGGACTTGAGGTAAGTTCCTAACCTCGTAATTTTTCTTATCTAAAACTGAGGAGATAGTTAAAAATAAAATAAAATTATGAAGCTTACATTAAGTGACAAGCATAATGCTGCCAGAGTGCTTAGGAAATAATCCTTAGCAAATGGTAGCTGCTTCACGAACAATTTACAGTTATCTAGAATGTCTAGTATCAAAAATCAATACAAAATAAGCTTTTCTTCTAAGAATTCCCATTCTTAAATTTAGCATTTTTCTAAAATGATTAATGCTATATATTTATAAAATAGACTTTTATTTTATGTATATGGGTGTTTTGCCTCTACATGTATGTCTGCACACGATAGTGTGCCCAGTATCCATGGAGGCTGGAAAAGGTTATCAGCTCTCTTAGAATTGGAGTTATACTGTAAGCTTCCATGTGGATCCTGGGAATCTTACGTAGGTCTTCTGGAATCAGCCAGTGCTCCTAACCATTGGGCCATCTCTCCAGCACCTTAAAATAGATTTTTAAAGATTGTTCAGTTTTAAAAAGCCATTTGAAGATAAGGTGATTTGTCCCTATTTATAATTTATTTCTTGTTCACAACAACATGCTTTATCTCATTGTAACATATTTTAGAATTTTAGAATTTTAATCTGGTTTATTTGCATATCAACAGTATTTCAGAAATGTAAAAAAGAACCTAATATGTTTTAGGTTAGTAAAACATTTGGATAGATACCACATTCTTTCATCTTCAATTTGAAATTACTTTTGATTTCCAATAGACTTCTGTATTTTAAAACTTTACATTTCAAGTGACATTACAAAATAGTCCGGTTTATTTAAATATATAGCACATATAAATTACATACAATACCTACAAACAATATAATGTAAAATTAGCAAATCTGCTAGGCATGGGCAGCACGTGCCTGTAAGCTCAGGATTTTGGGAGGTAGAGGCAAGAGGGTCAGGAGTTCAAGGTCATCCTTGGCTATCTAGTGTGTTTCAGGCTAGTTTGAACTACATAAGATTCTGTCTCAAAAACAAAACAAAAAACATAGCTTCTCACAGGGCTAGAGAGATTGCTCAGCAATTTAGAGCACTTGTTGCCTTCCAGAAGACCTGGGTTCAATGCTCAGCATGCACATAGTCACTCACAACCATCTACAACTCCTATATTCATAATTATAGAGGATCTGATGCCATCTTTTAGCCTCTACAGGCACCAGAAATGCACATAGCATACATACAGTCAAAACATTCATACACAAATATTTAAATCTTTAAAATCTAAGGAAAAAAGATATCAGCAAAAGAACATTCTATAAGACTGAGAGTAGAGTGCTTGCCTAGTATGCTCGACTGAGGCTTTAGCTTGTTTTCCTTACACCCACCCTGGTATGATGCCTGAAGGCATAATTTTGTACATGCAAATATTTCTCAAAAAATATCTAACAATCTAAACTTAAGTTTTTATTATCTCTTAAGAAAATAGCTGGGAGGCTAGGGCCAGAAACATTTCTCACTCTAATTAAGTAGAAACATTTATAAAATGTTGAAAATTGATTAATTTATTCCATTAAAGCACTCACTTAGAGCACTGTAAACTCTGGGTAATTTTATACCTTGACTCTAAATTTCATTCTGTATTTATTTTGGAGAATACAATTGTTTGGGGATATCCTAAAGTTTTTAAGTCATTTTCATAATATACTATTTATAATATATGTCAGAATCTTCAAAACAAAGGATTATGCAATACAAATGATTTAATATTAAGTACGGTTTTTGCTTCTCAGCATTATGTATGTTTGGAGTGAATATACAGCTTATTTTAAACCTCTATGGTGGCTTTTAATTTGTTGCCTAGTCTTAATAAAATGGGTTTTATATTTGTGGTTTGTATTCCTTTAAAAATCAGTATTTTATTAGTAAAGTTAATGAAGTGTTTTTTACATCTATAAAATCTCAGCTGGAAAAAGTATGCTAAAATACATTTCTCTAAAGTAAATGTTTTTATGATGCAGGCAGTAGCACTTGATGGAACACTGTTTTTGAAATCTGGAGTGATCTCTGGAGGGTCAAGTGACTTAAAGCACAAAGCTCTGTGCTGGGACGAGAAAGAGTTACACAGTCTAAGAGACAAAAGAAGCCAACTAGTCCAAGAGCTAAAGGTAAATCCTCATCATATAAAATATTATGGAAAATAATTATGCAAAAACTAAGTATTTTTCTTATTAAGATAAGTTCTGTGAATTGCTTGTTTACTGTACTTTTTATTTATTTATTTATTTTTGAGACAAGTGCTGACTCTGGCTATCCTGGAACTCACTGTGTAGACAAATCTGGCCTCATCTGCCTCTGCCTCCCAAGTGCTGGGATTATAGGCACGTACTACCACATCCAGCTTCCTATACAAATTTGTGTATTAGGTACTGTTGCCTATTTTAAGTTATTTGTATAATAACTTACTCCTATTTGTGGTACAGAATTTCTTTACATTTAAAACAAAAGATTTAGCCAGGTGTGGTGGCTCACACCTTTAATCTCAGCACTCTGGAGGCAAAAACAAATAGAGCAGGTAGATCTCTGTGAGCTCTAGGTCAACTTGATCTACATAGTGAGCTCTAGGACAGGCAAAGCTACATATTGAGATTGTCTCAAAAAAAAAAGATTTTATCAAAATATTTATTTTATTTGTGTGTGTTCATGCATGTATACATATAAGGGGTACCAAAAGAGGCTAGAAGAGGACATTGGATTCTCTTCCAGGAACTGGATTTACAGAAGGTTGTGAGCCACCATGTGGGTGCTGGGAATGGAACCCAGGTCCTCTGCAATGGCAACCAGTGCTCTTAATCTCTAAGTAGTTTTTCTAGCTTCAAGGGTATAATTTCTAAATAAAATGTCAATATAGAATCTTCATCTATATAAGAGAATATATATGACCATATAAAATTTGTTCTAAAAACACATGTAATTTTTTGATATTATACTTTGCTGATCGAACTGATGTAAGCCAGAGTTGTTTTTGGAAGAGGAAAACTCAATTAAGAAAAATTTCATACCATATTGGTATGTGGTATATTTTTCTTAATTGGTGATTGATGTGAGAAAGCTCAGTTGATTATGAGCAGTGCCACCCCAGAGCTGGGGTTATTGGGTACTATACACAAGCAGGCTCTGCAAGCCATGAGGAAAAAGCCAGTAAATTGCACTCTTCCATGGGTTCTGCATCAGTTCCTGCCTGTAGATTCCTGCCCTCCTTGAGTTCCTGCCCTGACCCCTCAATGATAAACTGTTACCTACAAGTGTAAATGAAATAAATCCTTCATTCCTCAAGTAACTTTTGGTCCTGGTAAGGTTTTTTTGTTGTTTGTTTTGTTCTGTTTTGTTTTGTTTTGTTTTGTTTGAGACTGTCGCTCTCTGTAGGCCTGGCTGTCCTGGAACTCAGAGATCCACCTGTCTCTGCCTCTTAAGTGCTGGGATTAAAGAAAAACACATACCACCACCACCTGGTTGTCATGGTGTTTTATCACAGCAGTAGAAACCCTAATTAGGACATACAAGATGATGTAACCCAAGATGTAATTGGAAAAGTTATATGCTTTTGTATAGAAAAGGTATTTTATAAAATATATACCTAGGTCTAATTGAAATACCAAGTAAAAGAGTAATTGGTTTAGGGCTGAAGAGATGTGTGATGGCTATTCTTGATCATCAGCTTGATTACATCTGGAACTAATTAAAACCCCAAAATGGAGGGCGCACTGGCGAGGGAGTTTTGTTTAATTTGAAGTGGGAAGATCTACTCCTAACCCAGATGTTTGATGTGGGAAGACCCTTCTCTAATCTGAACCACATCTCTTGTTGGAAGCCTATACAAGGGCATGGAAGAAGGAAGCTTCAATCTTTTCTAGACTTTTCTAGTTTACTCTCACCTTGCTATCAGGTATATTCTTTCACTGGCATTGAGCCTACTCCCTTGGGATTCTGTATACTGAAGACCAGCTGAGACATCCAACCTCATGGACTGTAGAACTACTAGATTCTTGGACTTTCATTCATAAGCAGCCATTGTTGGATTAGCTAGACCACAGCCTGTAAGTCATTATAATAAATCCCATAGATAGATAGATAAATAGATAGATAGTCATTCTATAAGTTCTCTTGCTGTAGAGAACCCTAGCTAATACAGATTTTGGTATCAGAACTGGTTCTAGACAGCAGAACTATAAGAATGATTAATATATTAAATATCTACAATGAGCTCTCTAATTTGTTAGTACCTATAGTTACTGAAGCCTCTGGGTGCTTGGAGAGTACTGAAAGCTGGTAGTGTGAACTATTTTACAAACTTAAGGAGAAAAATGCATTTGATAAACCTGATTTGAGTTACAACAAATTTGGTGACTTTGTAAACTTTTGATAGTTTGTGGAAAAATAAGAAAAATTATGATGGTGGTCTGTTGCTCCTAATATCTCTGGATAAATTGACAAACGCATTTTTGAACTCTGAGAAAAAAAATTAGCAAACTTCTCGCATCTCAGAGTATGGTAAAAGACAACAATAGGTTTAGTGATAAAATTGACTGGGTCCAGATATGTATTAACAGTCTACAGATCTCTAAATGTTTCCTGAAAGAGAATCTCTCCAGCAGCCACAGAGTTCAAGTTGCAGAAAATCAAACCACAGATTCAATATAAGGTTAGTTGGATTACAGCAAAAATTCAATTCCCAGCCTCAGAGGGCATTGGCAATTAAAGTAAGAGCACTAATTGTAAAAGAATGGGATCCTGTAACTTGGAATGGGCTGTATATGAGGACCCACCTTCTTGAAGCTGAGAACTTTGATCTAACTTCTGCAGAAGATATACTGCCACCCTTTGAAATGTTGCCTTTTTTAAAAGATTTATTTATTATTATATCTAAGTACACTGTAGCTGTCTTCAGACACTCCAGAAGAGGGCATCAGATTTCTTTACAGATGGTTGTGAGCCACCATGTGGTTGCTGGGATTTGAACTCAGGACCTTCAGAAGAGCAGCCAGTGCTCTTAACCACTGAGCCATCTCTCCAGCTGGAAATGTTGCCTTTTCTATCTTTGACAACACTGATATCCTTTGGAGACCATCAATAGTTGCATCTAGACTTATAACCAGACTTAAGGCAAAACGGTTCTAGAGGGGAAGTAGAAAGCATAGTTCATGAAGAGGTGCAGTACACTAATAAAGAGCTTAATAAATTTGCTAATTCATTCACGCAGAGGTCTGGGGAGTATGTGGAATGGGTTTTAAGAATATGGAATGGAATAATGGTCAAAGGAACACAAAACTGGATCAGGCTAAGTGTATTGATAAGGGCTTATTGAGATTCTAGGTTTAATATGGAAGCTCAAACAGTTTTATTTTTAAATTGGGGAGAAAAATGACCAGACTTTCTGAGGTCTGTTGAGTACTGATTCTGAATTGATGCTGATTCTGGGAGATACCAAGAAACATTATAGCCCTCCAGTTAACGTAATTATGGAGATCAGGTAATAAGAGTTTTGGCTTAAGTCTGACTCACCGGAGGTTCGGTGGGTCCCCAAACTCATCCTGTGGTTATGTCCCTACTCCTAAGATATATAATTAGAATCAATACACTGGGAAGTTGGCAAAAATATCACATTGGTTCTCTGACCTGTGGAGTGAAGGCTATTATGGTTGGAAAGTTTAAATGGAAACCTTTAGAGTTGTCACTGCTAAGGTGACAGGGAATCAAAAACAGGATCTCATCCATGCAGAAACTACATAAATTAGTATTTTATCATTAAAGACTTGAAAGATTGAGGGGTGATAGTCCCACCACATCTCCCTTTAACTCTATCTGGCCAGTATAGAAGACAATAGATCATGGAGAATGACAGTTGACTAGCAAAAACTTAATCACTCAGTCAAGTACCAACTTCTATTACAGATGTTGTACCAGAGGTGGTATCCTTACTTGAGCAGATTAACACATCTGGTACATGGAATACAGTTATTGAAATGTGCCCTTTTTCTTGGTACCTGTCCATGAGAACCACCAGAAGCAATTTGCTTTCCGTTGGCAAGACCAGATTGTACCTCAGGATATATAATTGCCCAGCCCTGTGCCATAACTTAGCTTAAAGAGCTCTTGATAGACTATCTCTTATATCAATGTAAATTATATCAATATAATTATATCATCATATCACATTGGTGATTATATTGATGACATTATACTAATTGGACAAAGTAAGCAGAAGGTAGCAACCACGTGTGTACATCAAAGGATGGGAAATAAATCTAACCAAAATTCAAGAGCCTTCAATTTCAGTGAAATTCTTAGGAGTCCAGAAGTGTGAGGTATGCAGAGATATTCCTTTTAAGGTGAAGAACAAGTTATTGCACCTGGCCCCTCCCACCCAAGAAAGAAGCAGTGTTTAGTGGGCCTATTTGGATTCTGGAAACAGCATATTCCTCACTTAAGTGTGTTAATTCCAGCCCATATACCAAGTGACCTAGGAAGCTGCTAGCTTGGTGGAGGGCCTGGAACAGGAGAGGGCTCTTCAACAGGTCCAAGCTGCTCTATAATTTGGACCATATGATCCAGTAGACCCAGTGGTACTTAAGGTGTCAGTGGCAAATAGTGATACTACTTGGAACCTTTGGCAACCTATAGATGAATTTCAGAAGAGACTTTGGGATTTTGGAGCAAGGCTCTACCATCATCTTCAGACAACTATTCTACCTTTGGAAGACAGGTCTTACTCTACTGGAAACTGAGTATTTGATAATGAACCACCAAGTTACTGTGCAACCTGAGCTGCTGATCATGAACTAGGTGTTATCTGATCTGCCAGTTCAAAAAGTAGAACCACATAGAAGCAATTCATTACCAAATGGAAGTTGTATATATATGATTGGGTCTGAGCAAGTCCTGAAGACACAAATAAGATACTAAAAGAAGTTGCCTAGGGGTTGGAAAGATGGCTCATCAGATAAAAGCACTTCCTGCACTTCCAGAGTTCCTAAGTTCAATTCCCAGCAACCACATACTGGGTCACAACCATCCATGGGGTCTGATGCCCTTTCTGGTGTGTCTGAATACAGCTACAGTGTACTCTTATGCACATATATTCATATACATAGAATAAATAATTCTTAAAACAGTATTAAAAAAAGAAGTTGCCTAAATGCCTATGGTTTCTACTCCCATTAAAATGTTGTCTGCTACCAAGCATGCACCTATATAGGGTATGCCCTTACTGGTTGACTGAGGAAGAGAAGAGTAGGGCGGAGTTTGCTGATGGTTCTGCACAGAAGTGGACAGCTGCAGCATGACAACCCCTTCCTTGGACAACCCTGAAAGACACCATTGAAGGGAAATGTTCACAGTGTGCTTAGGCAGTACACATGGCTATGCATTTTATTTGGAAGGAAAAATGGCCAGATGTGTGATTGTTCACTGATTTCATGGACTGTAGTCAATGGATTGGTTGACTGGATTGTCGGGGACTTAGAAAAGCCATGATTGGAAAATAGTTGAGAAAGACATCTGGGGAAGAAGTATGCAGTTAGATCTTTCCAAATGAGTGAAGGATATGAAGATACTTATGTGTCATGTAAATGCTCATTACAAAGTGACTTCAGCTGAAGAGTTCAATAATCAAGTAGATAGGATGACCTATTCTGTGGACAGTCAGTCTTTTTCCCCAGCCATTCATGTCATTGCCCAGTGGGCCCATGAACAAAGTGACCATGATGGCAGAAATGGGAGTTATGCATAGGTACGGCAACATAGACTTCTGTTTTAGTCAGGGTGTCTATTCCTGCACATCATGACAAAGAAACAAGTTGGAGAGGAAAGGGTTTATTCAGTTTACACTTCCACATTGCTGTTGATCACCAAAGGAAGTCAGGACTGGAACTCAAGCAGGTCAGGGAGCAGGATTTGATGCAGAAGCCATGGAGGGATGTTCTTTACTGGCCTGCTTTCACTGGCTTGCTCAGCCTGCTCTCTTATAGAACCCAAGACTACCAGCCCAGAGATGGCACCACCCACAAGGGGACCTCCCCCCCTTGATCACTAATTGAGAAAATGCCTTACAGCTGGATCTCATGGAGGCATTTCCCCAACTGAAGCTCCTTTCTCTGTGATAACTCCAGCTGTGTCAAGTTGACACAAAACTAGCCAGTACAACTTCTTTCACCAAGTCTGACTTAGCTCCAGCTGCTCCTGAGTGCCAGATATGTCATCATTCCTCAGGGTAACCAGCCAGTGACCTGGTAGCAGGTTTATTACATTGTACCTCTGTAATAGAAGACAAAACTGTTCTTACTGGTAGATATTTATTGTGGTTATGGCACAAGATCCATCAGGAATAACGATATGGGTCTTACCTTCAAGAAAAGAACCAGCACATGCTGAAGTGTGTGCTGATGGTGGAAAAAATACAGAACGGTAGTAGAGGAAGGTAGTTACAAATACCAGCTAAGACCATGTAATCAGTTGCAGAAACAAGGTTTATAATTGACATGAATATTTCTGTCATATTCTGTTAAGAATGTGTTTATGTTTTTCTTAACTTCTTTACCATGTAAAGTATTATTAATTAAGAGAAGATTGATGGTTATAATATTCAGATTTAAGACACTAGAAGAATGTTCCTCAAAGGATATTGCTACATATTCTAAATTTATGTGTTTGCAGTTGTAAGTGGGATAGTTATATAATGTTAATTATAGTTTTGACCTGATTGTTGTTTTCATTTGGGAATTAATCATGACATAAGGAGATATGATGTATGAAGTTGACAAAGAGTGGACTTGTAGTGACTATTCTTGATTGTCAACTTGACTACGTCTGGAATTAATTATAACCTAAAAAGGGAGAGCACACATATGATGGATTTTTTACTCAATTTGAAGTGGGAAGATCCACTTCTAATCTGGATCTTAGAGAGTGGAAGACCCATTTCTAATCTGGCCCACATCTGCTGGAAACCTTTATAAAGATATGAAAAAAAGAAAGCTTCACTCTGTCCACTTGCTCTCACTCTCACTAGCAAGTCCATTCCTTTACTGGCATTAGAGCCTACTTCTCCAGGATTCTAGGGTATAGTGAAAACTAACTGAGACATCCAGCCTCGTGGACTAACAACTACTGAATTCTTGGACCTTCCATTCATGGATAGCCATTGTTTGACTAGCTGGATGGAGCACAGCCTGTAAGTCATAATAAATCTCCTTTATATATAAAGAGAGATTCATTCTATAAGTTATTACTCTAGAGAACTCTGACTTATACAAGAAGGCTCAACAGTTAAAAGAGAGAGATCTTACTGCTATAACAGAAGACCTGAGTTTGTTTCCCAGCACCCATGTTGGGCAGCTTACACTCACTTGTAACTCTAGTTCCAGGGAATCTGATGCCCTCTTTCAGCTTCCACAAGCATGGGAAACACATGGAATGTACACCTAGACACACATACTCAACTATGAGAAAATATTTGGACAAAGAATCCTGTTAGTGACTGAAAAACAACACCCATATGGTCAGGATATATGAAGACATGCTCTTGATAGTAAACAAATTGAGATTGGTTTATTCTTATAAATAAGTTAAAATTTTCAATACATAATCCTAGTGAAAAGAACATCTGTCCACTACTTACAATGAATATAAAAACAATAATATGCCGGGTGTGGTGGTGCACGCCTTTAATCCCAGCACTCGCTAGGCAGAGGCAGACTGATTTCTGAGTTCGAGGCCAGCCTGATCTACAAAGTGAGTTCCAGGACAGCCAGTGCTATACAGAGAAACCCTGTCTCAAAAAACCAAAAAACAAACAAACAAAAAACCAATAATACCTCCAACCAATCAGTCTCACTGTAGCAAATGTTTTATATGAAATAAAACACCAATACCAGAGAAACAATGGATGCCATTATTAAGAAAGTATTTTAATAATTTTGGAATAGTCATACTCTGGAAGTCATCCATCAAAAGAAAGATTTTAAATTACCAAAAGAGACATGGTTCAGAAAAGCACATTTCATGTGATTTCAACTTTCCAAAACAAATTCTCAGAAACCAATAGGTAGGGGGACATATATATGTTTATATATTTTAAGGACTCACAGTAAAAATACAGAGTGTTTCATTTACTTGTAGTTGCGTATAAGGTAAGTGAAGGCAGAAGGGAATGAAGAAGGCAAGCTCAAAGAAGATGCTCTCTATCTACAACATCTTGTCAGATGATCCCAAGAGACTGATGATGTGCACTGAGTGAGACAGCCCTCATTTTTCACTTTCCATGCCTGTGTTTTCTGTTGGAAAATTTATTAGTTTTTTGAAGAATTTGTATGCAGTCTTACTCCAGATGACAAATGTAATTTATACACTCGGTATTTTTCTAGATTTAAAATTTTATTTTTATGATATATATGTGTGTGTATGGAATACTTATATGATATATATGTATAATTTTAACAATATTTATTTAGAAGTTTTACTATATATACATATATATCATATGAGTGTTTTTGCCTGACTGTGTTTATTCACCACATAAATGCTGTTTCCGTGGAGGCCAGAAGAGGGCATCAGACTCTTTGGGACTGAAGTCAGTTTTCTGCTACCCTATGGGAATTGAGCACCAGGGTCCTCTGTAAGACCATTCAGTGCTTTTAGCTACCAAGTGTTCTCTTCAGCACCCCTACTCCTTTTTATGTGTATGTGTGTTTTGCCTGCACATATGTCTGTATACCATCTAAGTGTCTGCCTGCTGAGGCCAGAAGGGGGCATTGGATTCCTTGGAGTTGGAGTTATAGATGATTGTGAGATACCATTGGGTGCTGGGAATTGAACTCATGTTATCTGCATAAGCAGTCAGTGCTCTTAGTCACTGAGACATCTCTACATTCCCCATACCCTATCTCTCTTTGGAAGATGTTGAATGATTGTATGTAAAATCAGTATGTCTTTATTATGAAAGCACTGAAGAGTAAAATTGCTCTTCCACTGTAAAATGTTTTCATATTTCTCTGTTTAGGAGTTAATGAAGACGCTCCGCAAGGAAACAGATCTGAAACAAATACAGACTTTAGTACAAGGAACCAATACACGACTCAAATATTCACAAAATGAACTAGAGATGATTAAAAAGAAGCATCTTGCTGCATTTTACCGGGTAATGTAAACTTGCCAAAAATTTGATGGAAATTTATAACATAGAATTTTAAGAATGATATTAACATTACATAATTATAGTTACTTTGTCCTATGGCTATATTGTAATCCTTAATAATTTTTATAGTATTTAATCATATTATTTGGCTATGCCAGAGTCCATTGTACTAAAGATTCTTCATTTATTGTAAAAGATATCTAACATGTTTTTAGCCTTACTATTTAAAAAATAAAATAGCCGGGCGTGGTGGCGCATGCCTTTAATCCCAGCACTTGGGAGGCAGAGGCAGGTGGATTTCTGAGTTTGAGGCCAGCTTGGTCTACAGAGTGAGTTCCAGAACAGCCAGGACTACCCAGAGAAACCCTGTCTCGAAAAACCAAAAATAAATAAATAAATAAATAAAAATAAAATAAAATAGCCGAGCATGGTGGCACACGCCTTTAATCCCAGCACTCGGGAGGCAGAGGCAGGCAGATTTCTGAGTTCGAGGCCAGCCTGGTCTACGAAGTGAGTTCCAGGACAGCCAGGGGTATACAGAGAAACCCTGTCTCGAAAAAACAACAACAAAAAATAAAATAAAATAGTTGTATTACTAAGCAGAATTTTTTTCTTATTAGGAACAATCTCAGCTACAAAGTGAATTACTGAATATTGATTCTCAATGTACTATGTTGAGCGAAGGAATCAACAAACAGCAACAAAAAATTGAAGAATTTCAAGATAAGATAGATAAGGTAATAAATACTGTAGTTGTTATTAAATGGCATATAGAACACAGTTTTGGTTTTTGGCTGTGTACATATGACTATGGAGTCAAGACTAGATCAGGAAACCATCCTTTGGATACTGCTACTTGTTCATGCCTAGAACAGAACATAATATAAAGTATGATCTGACTGGTACTTAGGATCATAGAACCTTCATATGTAGTTTTCTGTGATTTTGATTATCCAGTAGGATTAATGGTAGTTTACTGCTGTATCAGTCATATTACATTCATGTTTAATTAAAATCCACAAGTTTTTAACATGACTTACTATTAAAATACTGTTGTGTTCGAGGCTAGATATTTTGTTGGATTGAGATTATGCCAATTTTTTTGGAATTTATTACTGATACCATGCTCTAGCCTCGAGTTGTTTTCACTGTCCAAGATGTTTACTCTTACAACAGATAGGTTTTTAAAATATAGAATATTATATTTTGGCATGAATAAAGCAGATACAATATCTTTCTCTTTATATCAGATAGTGCATAATATCATCTAATAAAGCCAATTCATGAGCTTTTTTATATAGTTTTCTGAATAATAAGTTTGAAAACAGATGAACATAGTTTATGCAGATAAAGAAAGAAAAAGCACTGAGCTGAATGAACTGATTACCTTTTGGCCTAACTCATGAAAATCTAAGAGCAAAAAGTTATATTTAAGCACTGCTTGTTTATTTTTTAAACATGGTTATTAAGTCAGTTGTTTTTAAATGATTTAAAAGGTAGAAGATGACATATTCCAAGACTTCTGTGAAGAAATTGGTGTGAAAAATATCCGTGAATTTGAGAATAAACATGTTAAACAGCAGCAAGAAAATGATCAAAAAAGGTATTTTTGTTTAAAAAATTGGTAAAAAGTATTGGTATACATGTAAAGAAAAATATCACCTAATTTAAAGGAATCATGCTTGAGGTAGACTGTATTTCAACAAGAGATAGTAATGGTAGGCTTATATCACAGTACTTGATCAGACTTGCCTTGCATACATAGGCCCTGCCTTAGTTTGATATTCAATACCACAGAGGGCAAAGAAGCTAATAAAACTCAGTTTCTTACAAAGGAATCTAACAGAAACTAGAACAAAAAGGAAATCCATACTAGTTCTTTTTATAAAGAAGTTGATTTCTCCTGAAATTATTTCTCTTCTACAGTTTACCACCTATATGGACGTGAATTTTTTAAAATATAATAATTCTAAAAATCACATAGGAACTAAACAAGAAAAATGTGAAGGAAAGTAATGAGTGGAAATAGAACTCCAATATTGACTCCCTGGAGCTGGAGTTAAAGGCAGTTAGAAGCCATCCTGTGTGTGCTGGGGAGCCAAATTCAGCCCTTTTCTTTTTTTTCTTTTCTTTTTTTTTGGGGGGTTGGGTGGGTGGGGGTGTTTGTTTGTTTGTTTGAGACAGGGTTTCTCTGTGCAGCTTACACTGTCCTGGAACTCACTCTGTAGACCAGACTGGCCTCAAATGCAGAGATACACCTGCTTCTGCCTCCCAAATGCTAGGATTAAAGGCATGTACCACCATGACCAGCTTTGGCCCTCTTCTAAAAGAGCAGCAAGAGCTCTTAACCACTAAACCCATCTCCCTCCAACCCCCAGTCCCCAAATTTTAAAAGGTTATATACCTTGAGAACCAGCTCATAAGTACAAAAAGATTTGATATTTAACGTGAATGGACAAAAGTTGAATTTTTTTTAATCACATTGAGATAGATGTGATTTTAAAAATCAATTCCTTTTTCATTCCTTAAACTTACTAAGATTCAAGTTATATTCAAAGCCTTAATGTAAAAAAACAAAAACATAAAAATAGTAGGATATACCACAAGCAAATTTTAAAAGTAATTGCTTGGGGCTAGAGAAATCATTCAAAGTTTAAAGGCACTGTACTGGTGACTCCTGCTGAGGGCCAGTGCTTAGTTTCCAGCACTGGTGTTGGAGGGCTTACAACTTCAGCTCCAGGGCATTCAGCACCCTTTTTTTGACCCCTGTGAGCATCTACATGCATGTGGCATGCACATACAGACAAGGACACATAAACAAAAATTAAAAAATAAGCCAGACAGTGGTGGTGTACATCTTTAATTCCAGGAGGCAGAGGCCAGTGAATCTCTGTGAGTTTGAGGCCAGCCTAAGTCTGCAGAATGAGTTCCAGGACAACCAGGACTACATAAAGAAACTATGTCTCAAAACAAACAAAAAACCACCACAAACAAATAAATAAAATACAAATATGTAGAAAAGCTTAAACTATATGTCAAAAAGCATGAAGAAAATCTGGAAACAAATGATACCCTGGAGGGAATGTACATACATGTGTTTAGAAATGGTCAGGGCTGCCTTTGGGAAGGCCAAAATGAAAAAGAGACATTTTTCTTTTTATTAATCTAACATCTTTTGAAATTTGTGCCATATGCCTCTATCATCTATTTAAATATGTTAAAATATAAAAGAAATGCATGCCTTTGAGAAAAAAATCTTGCTAGACACAGTGGTATGTGTCTTTAATACCAGCACTTAGGAGTCAGAGGCAGGTAGA
The DNA here is from genome assembly GCF_900095145.1 of Mus pahari. Lineage (NCBI taxonomy): Eukaryota > Metazoa > Chordata > Mammalia > Rodentia > Muridae > Mus > Mus pahari. The sequence goes on along the minus strand of NC_034606.1, from coordinate 50,117,623 downwards.
TCTCTGAGTTCCAGGTCAGCCTGATCTATGTACAAGCTCCACGACAGTCAGGACAATGTAAGAGAACTTTTCTCCCCTTACTGTCCCCACAAAAAGAGAAAAAGTTTTTCTCCCAAATCAAAAACATTAACAATATTTCTATTAATCACTATAATTCTTCCATATTCTGTTCATTCATTCGATGTGTATTTCCTGTGTGCTTTTCATGTGCTCAGCACCCTTCCTCAGGGCTGAGAGTGCAATGGAGAAGGTTGTGACCTTTCTTCCTGTTCTAAGTGCTCTACATTTCACCATAGATTTTAGAATCAGTTTTCAATTGCTAGTCTTTTTTTGTTTTGTTTTGTTTTGTTTTGTTTTGTTTTGTTTTGTTTTTCAAGACAGGGTTTCTCTGTGTAGCCCTGGCTATCCTGGAACTCGCTCTGTAGACCAGGCTGGCCTCTAACTCAGAAATCTGCCTGCCTCTGCCTCCTGAGTGCTGGGATTAAAGGCGTGCGCCACTATTCCCGGCTTTCAGTTGCTAGTCTTAAAAAGAACTTGTGAGATTTCTACTTGGATCATATTGAATTTAGAGATCAACTTGGAAAGAATTGACCACTAAACACTGATCCACAAACGTGTATTTCAGGTCATTTTTAATTTCACTTATTAATGGTATTCCATTTTCAATATTAAATTAAGTCTTGTGCTTATTTTTTGACTTGTGTTCCTAAGCATTTCATATCTTGTGTTCCTTGGAAAATTAAATTGTTTTCAGATTTCAGTTTAAAATTGTATGTTGGTAACACATTGAAATAAAAGTAACACCAGCAATATGATTCTGTGGGAAAACTACTTGCCATGCAGCTTTGTGACCTGAGTTCAATCCTCAGATCCCAGACAAAGGTTCAAGGAGAGAGTAGTTTCCATAGAGTTGTCCTTTGACCACACTTAAACAATGTCATATGTGTCCCCCCACATATCATACACACACACACATGCACATACAAACATACACATAAAGTATAAAATTTTTTAATGAATTAAAATTAGTATTCCTTAAGCATATCTTTTATTCTGAAACTTGGCTAAATTCATTAGTTGTTTTAGCTGTTTAATAGATTCCTTAGGGTTTCTATATTTGAACTACATAATATGGAATGAAAGTGGTAAGAACAGACATACTACGTCTTAAGGGCAAAGCATTCAGACTTCTACAATAAGATATATAAGCTTTAAAGTACTTTTGTCAACTTGAAGAATTCTTCATGGAAATTCCCACTATATTAAGTTAAGTTTTTAAAATATTTTCTCTGGCAATTATTTAGATCCTTATACAGTTAGAATTTTTAAAGATAATATGCTAAGAAGTTTCAGTAATAAATTATATTGCTCTTCAAATGTCCAACAACGTTGCATACCTAAAATGAGCTCAATTTAGTTATCATGTATTAATTATCCTTTCCAAATACTTTTGGATTTGCTAAAATATTGCTTGGAATTCTTGCATCTTTTTTTGTTTGTTTTGTTTTATTTTGTTTTGTTTTTCAAGACAGGGTTTCTCTGTATAGCCCTGGCTATCCTGGAACTTACTTTGTAGACCAGGCTGGCCTCGAACTCAGAAATCTGCCTGCCTCTGCCTCCCAAGTGTTTATTATCATTGTGGTGTTTGGTATCAGGGTAATATTAAACCTGAGCAGTGTGGTCTCTTCTCTTCCTTTTGCAGGAAACTGTATGTATAGGATTGATAATTTCTTCCCACTTTGCTACCCACCATTTTATGGAAATATTTTTACTGCCAATGTCTTTAATATATACAAGGTTATTCATCATTTTGTCTAGAATACATATTTTTGGGTGAGCTTTATAAGTTTGTGTCTTAGCTGGGCATGGTGGCGCATGCCTTTAATCCCAGCACTTGGGAGGCAGAGGCAGATGGATTTCTGAGTTCGAGGCCAGCCTGGTCTACAAAGTGAGTTCCAGGACAGCCAGGACTACACAGAGAAACCCTGTCTCGAAAAACCAAAAAAAAAGTTTGTGTCTTTCATGAACTTTGTGTATTTTATGGGTTGTCAAATCTAATGTTATGAAGTTATTTAAAATATACTTTTTAAAATCTATAGCATCTTCACTGTGTACTTTTATTCATGATATTGGTAATTCATCATTTCTCCTTTTTCTTCTTACAATACTAAAGGTATCTCTGGTTTTTTGTTTTGGTTTGGTTTTTTGTTTTTGGTTTTTTTGAGACAGGGTTTCTCTGTATAGCCCTGGCTGTCCTGGAACTCGATTTGTTTTTTCTGTGTTATTAATTTCTAGTATTGCCTTCTACTGATTTGATTTACCTTTTTTGTGTAGCTTTTAAAGATTGAAGATTATAGTATGTAATCCATTTACATATCAAATATTGGACTACTCAGTATGTAACTGAAGTTGGCCTCAAACTTAATGATTCTCCTGTCTCCACCTCCAAAGTGTTGAGACATACACCAACATACCCAACTGACATTCAATTGATGGGAGTTTATGGGGATGTCAGAATAAGAAAGTGTCAAAAATTTGTTAATTTCGAAGTTTATGAATGAATAGCTATTCACACTAGCTATTTCACAAAATCTAACCAAATGAGAAAAGGCATATATATAATAAAAGAGTTAAGAAACTGTCAATTGCTAGGTGGTGGTGGTGCATACCTTTAATCCCAGCACTTGGGAGGCAGAGACAAGTGAATCTCTGTGAGTTAGAGGCCAGCCTGGTCTATAGAGTAGTTCCAAGACAGTCAGGACTGTTACACAGAGAAATCCTATCACAATATATATATGGATCTTTGTGAGTTCTAGACCTGCCTGGTATACTGAGCTAGTTTCAAGACATACACTGAGAACCCCTGTTTCAAAACAAAACAAAGAAAAAGAAAAAGGAAAGATAAAGGAGAAAATTTGCAAACAGCCAGGTCTTTAATGAAGTATTGGAAATTTTGGCAATGGCAGTTATTATATTAAGGATATTTTGATATTTTGAGGGTATAGTAGTTTATGAGAATGAATTAACAGTGACTTTCATAGAACATTACTGATGAAATTACCTAGTATCTGGTATTTGCTTCAGATAATCCAGAAACAGTGAATGGTATTGTAGGTCAACGAGAGTCAACGTGAATTGATTATTATTAAATTGACTAAGTTGCATAGGGTTCATTATAGCTTCATTATAGTTATATGTTTTGAATCTCCTATAAAAAAAATTTTAAAGGGGCTGTTCTCAGCTCAGAGAACACTTACTGCTCTTGGAGAGGATCCAGATTTGGTTCCCAGCACCCATATAGGACAGCTCACAAGCACCTGTAACTCCAGTTTTAAGGGATCTGATGCCCTCTAGCCTTAGTAGATATCTGCACAAATGTGGTACATAAAGATCCACAAACACACATACATTTTTTAATCTGAAAAAAGTTAAAAGGACCAGTGCATTCTTCTTACCACTTATAATGTTTGATTTTATTAGATTAGAGTTTGAAAAACAAAAAACTCGGCTTAATATTCAGCTTGAATATAGTAGAAATCAACTTAAGAAGAAACTGAATAATATCGACACATTAAAAACCACAATCCAGAAGGGCAACGAAGACATTGATACCCTAAGGAAGGTAATTTATTATCAGTAGCTGAAGCGCCAGTCCATTGAAGTTATGGCTTCTTTCATTAAGTAGCAATGTTTTTTAGCACCTAATGGTTCCTGATTGGGATCAGAGCTACATTTTTCAGAAATATTAAAGTAAAACTAACAGAACTAATGAGTTGTTGGATGTTAAGTGGGGAGGGAGGTGGGAGGAAGGGGAAGAGCGAGACACCAGAGAAAGCAAGATGACTGAAGCATGTAAATGATGGGAGAATTCTGGACTGGAACCACAAACTTCAGAATTACTGGTTGAATTCTGGTTTGCTCTGATTTCAGAGGCAGTTTCACTATGTAGCCAGGCTGGTCTCAAACTCAAAATTCTGTCCCAGCCTTCTGAGAGCTAGATTAAAGGCATGTTCTATGTATGACAGGAGTTCCTGGTTTGTAGAGTAATTTAAAAACCATATGACAGGAGCTGAGATTATGGTCCAGGGGAGAACCAGTTGGGATTATAGAAAACTCAGAAATTTTAGAAGGAAAGACAGAAGAGGAGACAGTATAGATACCCAGCAGGGAAGGAGGAAGTGATGAGCACTTCCACTGGGCAAATGGAACACAAATCATGTAGCAAGGTTGAAGAGTAGATTCAAAATGAATGACAAAAGCAGGAGATGGCTTCCAGCTTCCAATATCTATAGGATGAAAGAGGATCACAACCTGACAGAGTTTAGTAGCACATGAGATAAGGGGGTTTCTCTTAGGATGAGTAGGTATTCTTACAGATAATGGTAAAACTTGTTTGTATTAATATAAAATGTTATGTATACATATATACATAATATATGTACATATATAAATTGTATATAATATGTAATTATGTGTATGTATTATATGTAAACACACAAATTCTCTCTGTTCAGACCGAAGAAGAATGTCTGAAAATTGTTGAGGAACTCATGGTGAAGCAAGAGCAAATTAAGGAAGTGCTTGCCACACAGAATTCCAACATTGAAAAACTTCACATTCAAATTGAAGAGGAACGCAAGAAGTTTTTAGCTGTTGATAGGTAATTAATAATTTAGTTTCAAAATCTGGCTAATAACTTTAAATTTATACTTTCAATTTGATATTATCTAAACTTCAAATGTTTATACTTTGTTGCTCTTGGACTTCCAAATGTTCTAATATGGGAGCAATTAGGACAGGTGATTTGTTGATTATATTGAAGTTCTTTTTGGTGAATGAAGCATGAACCCATTTGTATTCCTTTACCCTAAATCTTTTGATCCTGGTATTTTCCTGTCATCCAGTGATTCCTTCTTGTCTATGTTTAAAGTTGAAACATTATCTGGTATGTGACAAGTTTATGTGCCATCATTCAACGCCTTGAATCTGCTGATTTGTGTCCAAATGACATCTGCTTTCCTGTGATTAACAGGACTATGAACACTTCTTTGGTTGAACCTTGGCATATCATAATTTTCCTTACTATTTAGAGATCTCCAATGCTTTGAGATTCAGTCTCTTGTATTTATTTTAAACAGAATCATTTCTGCTTTTCTTTACATTTCTGAAAACCATCCATCTTCTTCCAACCCCCTTCATCTTTATTTTTCTCTTTTTGTCCTCTTTCTGATCCCATTTAAAGGTCTTTTGTTGACTTAGTGTTAATACTCATACCCCACTTTCAGATAAGGCATTCCATGCATGATGGGACCACGTTGTCAAAGATGGAGTAGTTGACCTGGTATTGGTCTGCTAAGAGACAGTCTCCTAGTTTAAGCTTCTAAAGTATACATCTTCTGCACTGTTCTCAACATTATCTTCCAAGCTCCTACACAACATCCCATGGAGCTCTTAACACCGATCTTCTAGCCCAAAGTTCCAAAGTCCTTCCACAGTCCTCCAAAAAACATGGTCAGGTTGTCACAGGAATACCCCACTCTGCTGGTACCAATTTGTCTTAGGGTTTCTATTCCTGGACAAAACAGCATGACCAAGAAGCAAGTTGGGGACGGAAGGGTTTATTCAGCTTACACTTCCACATTGCTGTTGATCACCAAAGTCAGGACTGGAACTCAAGCAGGTCAGGAAGCAGGAGCTGATGCAGAGGCCATGGAGGGATGTTACTTACTGGCTTGCTTCCACTGGCTTGCTTAGCTTGCTTTCTTATAGAACCAAAGACTACCAGCCCAGAGATGGCACCACCCACAAGGGGACCTCCCCACTTGACCACTAATTGAGAAAATGCCTTACAGCTGGATCTCATGGAGGCATTTCCCCAACTGAAGCTCCTTTCTCTGTGATAACTGCAGCCTGTGTCAAGTTGACACAAAACTAACCAGTACAACATTGATGGTCTTTCTCAGAAATGATAATGTATAAATCAGGAACTGGCACTTGGAACTCTCATAGGAAAGTAACTTTTTCATGCAAGTTATAATGAAACATGTTCTTTGGTATTACATAATGAGTGAAGCCACTTTTCATATCTACATTTACAGGGAAGTTGGAAAATTACAGAAGGAAGTTGTAATCATTCAGGGTTCTTTGGAACAGAAACTGCTAGAGAAACATAACTTGCTGCTGGATTGCAAAGTTCAAGACATTGACATAAGTCTTATGCTGGGGTCATTGGAGGACATCATTGAAGTGGAGGTATCTAGCTAATAACATAATATGTGCAACTATGCATACTTAGCCGATCTCTTCAATTGCTTGTGCTACAGGTTCTTCTAGGAAAGAAAAAAGGAAAAATGTTTTGTTGCTAGGTATTTCAATACAGATATTAAAATGTTATGCTCAATTAATATTTAATCATTACCTAAAAAGAAAAGTAAGGGTTGCTAAATTGGTCACAATGGTGTAAGCTTGTAAAGACCTAGCACTTGAGCGATTGGAAGGCTGAGAGGAGGGTCAAGAGTTCAAAACAATCTGGGCTATATAGTGGGACCATATCTCAAGAATACATATATATGAAAACTCTAGGGAGAGCCAATCTCAGGATCTTGGACTTTTTTATATTGTAACCTTCTGAAGTGATATCAAGCTCTCATTTAACAGGGTCTGCTGTCCTCTGGAGAAATTACCAGAACCTCATCTTCTGAGGTTAACAAAGCTTACCTGATGTTGGTACCTTAGCCCTTGGAGCTGCCTATTTTACATGAGGCTTAATAGGATTGTGAATTCTGAAACTCCAGTGCAGTATCTCCTGTGAGAGCCTTACTCTCAACAAAATGTTTAACATTTGCAAGGTTTCAAAGCCAGGAAGAAAAAGCCACTTTTTCTTCTTCATATATAGATCCTTACTGGCCTGTGTTATATATATGTACATATGTATATATACTTAACTAGTAGAAGTACATTACTACAGCAGAGCATTATGGCATGCTACTAACAAAAAGCATACACAAACCAATGGGACAGAATAAAGGATCCAGAAGGAAGTACATTCATTAGTTTTCATGTACTTTGACATATACTTTAGCAGCCTGATTTTTAGTAAAAGGGCTAAAGTTAGATATTATAGAAAAGACATCCTCAGTAAAGGCACTGGAAAAATTCTGTCACATATAGAAGAATGAAACTCCTTCCCTATCGCTATATGAAAACAAATTCAAAATAGATCAAAGACTTTAATGTGAGACTTGAAACTGGCAGAGGAAACCAGAATCCTTGAAAATATATGTAGAGGTGAGGACTTAATGATAAGTATTCCAACAACTCAAGAACTAACAGCAAGAATTGACACTTAAGATCATAATGGCTACCATCAAGAAAACAAATGGCAACATATTCTGGTGAGGATGTGGGAAAAGGAATCACTTTATACAGTGCTAATAGAAATGCAAACTAGCATACCCAACTGTAGAAATTTATATTCTTGTTTCTAAAGTAGAAAAAATAAATCACCACCAACAAAAACCTACCATATGATTCAGATATACTACTATTCTGTTATGTGTTCTGAAGAATTAGCATACCACAGGTACATTTGCATATCTGTGTATCATAGTAGCCAACACAGTTGAATAGGTAAAGAGAATATATATGCACACATAAAAGTTTGTTCAATTATAAATAATGACATATCATTTGAAGAAAAATAGAACTTGAGATCATGATGTTAAACAAACTTAGACAAAAGCCATTTCTTATATGCAAGGAAGTCACATATGATATGTAGAGCTTTTACATTCGGCTTTAACTTGTATTTGAGCTGTTTTAGCACATATATTGTAGCCAGACTTTTGGATACTTTATGGGTTCCCTTTCTGCCACTCTTCTTCACCTCTATTCCACCCTTCCAACCCCGCAATACTAGGTTGAGGAGAAAGAAGGTTGGAGGGGAAGAGAGGCATTGATATTGTTAGACTACTTCCTGCTGATTAGGGTATGGAGTTCCTTGGAGCATATTTGATCTTCACCATCAGAATATCCAATTTCTTCTCATCACTCATCCCACAACTACTTAACAAACTGCATCAAGAGCAACCAGCAAGCAGCAGCAGCTGCCACCACCACCACAGCCCCTCTCAGGACACTAGCATTTACATACCCTTTCAAGAGTCTCCAGAATTCCAAACATCATACACTTGCAGAAACTATCTGTAATTGTCAAAATCACACTCATGCTAGAGCTTGAGGCAAATCTTATCTGCTGTAAACAATCTAAAACAACCTTGTATCCCACACATGGAATTGCTAGAAGACTGGCTTCCAGGCAGCTAGGACAGGGGTCTTAAAGCCTATGCGCACAACTACACACTTCCTCCAACAAGGCTACATGTCCTAATAGTGCCACTCCCTGGGCCAAGCATATTCAAACCACCACATTCCACTCCCTGGCCCCCATAGGCTTGTTCAAACACATGAGTCTATGGGGACCATACCTAACCATAGCATAATAAAAAATACATTTTATCTTTTTCATTTCTCAGCTTGCTCCTTTTCATTAAAATGCTCTTCATAAGAGTGAACTTTAGAGTGAAAACAGGTTTATTTTAGGCTGTTTTGAGACTTCCTTTGTCAAAGTAATTAATATAAAATCTCTTCATGTTAGCCTCAGGCAGGCTCTTCAAACAAAGGCAAAAAGCAGCCATGTTCTTCAGAATCTCACAAAACAGCCTTTAGGTCACATACTAAAATTCTTCTCCACTGAAACATCTTAGGCCAGGTCTGTACAGTTCAAATCATCCTCAGAACCAATGTTTTCCTTATTCCTACTAGGAAAGTACATTAATCTCCACTTAAAGCATTCCACTGCTTCCCAAATTGCAAGTCCCCAAATCCACATTCTTCTAGACAAAAGCATGGTCAGGGTTATCATAACAATACTCTGCTGGTCGGGCATGGTGGTGCACGCCTTTAATCCCAGCACTCAGGATGCAGAGACAGGCTGATTTCTGAGTTCGAGGCCAGCCTGGTCTACAAAGTGAGTTCCAGGACATCCAGGGCTATATATACAGAGAAACCCTGTCTCAAAAACAAACAAACAAACAATACCCTACTCCTGGTACCAACTTCTGTTTCTATTGCTATGAAGAGACACCACGATCAAGGCAGTTCTTACATGGGCAGCATTTAATTGGGGCTGGCTTACAGATTCAGAGGTTCAGTTCATTATCAAGGCGGGAGCATAGCAGTATCTAAGCAGCATGGTGCGGGAGGAGCTGAGAGTTCTACATCTTCATCTGAAGGCTACTAGGAGAACACTGGCTTCCAAGCAGCTAGGTTGAGGGTCTTAAAACTCATGCTCACAGTGATATACTTCAACAAGCACACACCTCCTAATAGTGCCACTCCCTATGCCACTGAGTGTTTATGGTGGGTCTCAGAAACATAGGTAAAAAGGTATAGCTTGAGAAAAGACAGCTAGTAAGCAGATGAGGTGAGAATTGAGCAGACATGTAGAGTGGGCTGCACTGATAGAGAGAAGTATGTCCTGAGAGTGGGCCCTGCCTGCTTTGTCAATAAGGTATGTTTGTAGTAAAGTGAGTATAGGACACTGCTGCATGATTATGCCAAGAATGGATGAGGCCAGGCCTTTTTGTGTGGCTGCATAAGGGTGACAGCTTGATCTGAATGACTCAATAAGTAGCTGGAGTAGAAGGTTACCATTCAGGCAAGAGTGTCTGTTTTTCAGCTAACTGAAACAGAAAGTACCCAGGCAACAGCTGATATCTATGAGAAAGAAGCATCCATCCAAATAGACTACAGCCCTCTAAGGGAGGATTTAAAGGTAATGTAAAGATTTCTGTTTGTGATTAATGGTAATATTTGGCTATTAAAATATTATAGAATCATTTTATATGGTTAGGTTTAAGATGTGTGGGGTGGGTTAGTTGGTGTTTTTTTTGTCGTTTTTATTTTGTGGGGGAAGAGGCATAAAAGGGAAAGAAAGAAAGCTGGGATGATGATTGCAAATGCCTTGCAGTCACTTGGGATGTAGAGGCAGGAGGATCATGTTAGCTTGTGTGCCATGAAACAGTCTCCAAAAACCAAACTAGAAGCTACAGAAGTGATCTGGTCAATAAAGTGCTTGCCAAGTAAGCATAATAGCCTGAATTTGGCTCCCCAGAACCCCCACTCCCAAAAAAAGCCAGGTGCAGCAGTTTATGTTTGTAACCCCAGAGCTGGGGAAGCAGACACAGGTTGGTCCCTAAAATTCACTGTCCAACTACTCTAGCCAATCAGTAAGCTCCAAGTCCAGTGAGAGATGGAGTTAGAGAGATGGCTCAGTGTTTAAGAGTACTGACTGCTCTTCCAGAGGACCCAGGTTTTGTTCCCTTCACCCACACAGCCACAAGTTATCTCTAACTCCAGTTTCAAAGGATCCAATGCCCTCTTCTGGCCTCCTTGGGTACTGCATGCAGGTGATGCAAACAAAAAAACTTATAAAATAGAAAAAATTTAAATAAAAATAAGGTAGAGGAAAACTGAAGTAGACAGCCACCCAGCCTCTGGCCTCCACAAACACATGTATACACACACAAATATGTGTGTGCACCACCAAACATCTGTATTAACAGTGCTTTCAACACCAGAGAACTAGCAGTTCTTTAGTTATCTGAATACCAGCTGGAAATGTTAAGAGTTCAATTCCAGTCTGGCACTGTGTGGGGTGGCATCAGATTACGCAAGTTCAGGGCACAGACTGTCTGCACTTTGGGTGCCAGTCACCCAGGGGTGCCTTAACCCTTGAGTGTAGTAAATTGCTAGAATTACACACAGAATTCAGAGTAATTCTTTATTCTACATTTGCCAGTTTGTAATTGAATGACAGAGATAGAAAGGAAAAGACACAACTTCTCCTAAGTATAGTGGGAGAGAAGGTTTACTGTAGTTATATAAGAGGATATAGACAGAGACAGGGATATGTGGGAGAGTCCAAAGTAGACATGACCAGACTGAGCTGTTCGTAGAGTAGGGAGAGAAGGTAAGGACACGGGAGAGGAACCAGGTGCAGCAGCAACGAAGCCCAAAGGTACAAAGAGAGCAGGTAAACAAAATGGTTAAATTATATATGGAAAAGGACCTCAGCCCCCTGGGCTGTAGAGTTAAAGGTAGGGGGCTGGAAATGCCAGCCAGGAGGGCACTCTGTACCAGATAGGGACTGAGGGATGCAGGGAGATATTTCAGGATCTACTTTAATGTGTTAAATAGGTACCTCAGCCATTTGTTCCAGGTTTGAAACCTAACAGTTATAAAAGATATCATGGGAAGAGCCAAGTGGAAGAAATGTACAGGACAGGGGTGACAGAGTGGAGGAGGCACACTCCTTTAGGTGTGCTGTGCTGCCAGCCTGTCCATGTGTCCACCAACCTGGATGTCCCTCTCTCAGCTGGTGACTTTCGTGATTAAACTGAATCCCTAGCTTCTCTTCATTCCCAGTGAAGATGTGCTAAAAGTTACAAGCTTTTAATCCCATTTGGTACATTTAGCAGTCAGTTTCATCCTACAAATTTCAGTTTGTTAACATTAATTCAAGTTATAGTGAAAAGGGGCAAAATGAATAACAATAGCAGCTCCTTTTGTCTTATCTCTCAAGAAATGCCAAGGATGTTTGTTCTGAGCCTGGAGCCAGGATGAATGCCAAATATCTATTATTACAAAATAGCAGGAAATAGGTAACTTTTTTAATGAGACAAGCATGCTCTAGGCCAGCTGGCCTTGAACTCATGTGGACACTGTGACTGCTACCATTTGGGCTTCTTACCCATATTACCAGCATCTTCAGAGACGTGAACCTGCCTTTGGGGGTAGGACTGTTCTAAAACTGAAGTTGTTCCTAGAAAGCCTAAGCCATTGTCTCCTAGTTACAGTGTGATCTAAACACGATCCCATGTTCATTCCTGAGCCAGTAGCTCTGGTAAACTTAGCCTTCCTCTGAGTCATTACTGTTCCTAGTCTACTATTCCTAGTCCCTCTGCACTTCCCCACAGGTAAGAGTAGCTCATCTTCTCAAAGAATGGGCTAGGTTGAAAATCAAGAATGATGCTGAGTAGCAAGGCCCACATCTTTAAACATCATGTTAATATACTTGGGAAACTTAGTGGACTCTTTGATTATATCTGTATCAGCTTTTGTCTTCTCTGCAGTTTTTTATTTGCTGCTTTCTTATTTTGCTTTAGTTTAGAAAAATATTTTCCTACCTCATTACCTAGTAAATTATTTTGTATTGATGGAGTATTTGGTTTTATTTTGTTGGTTTTTGAGACAGGGTCCTGTGTAGCCCCGACTGGCTTCAAACTCACTAAAAATGACCTTGAACTTAAAGATACTTTTGTTTCTACTTCCAAGTACTAAGTTTAGAGGTATGTCCTACTATACCAGTGTATGAAGTGCTAGGGATGAAACCCAGGCCTTTGTAGACACTAAGCAAGCACTCTCTACTACCTGAGCTACTGCCCCAGCATGTATGTCTTCTTTAGTTTTCATTTGTCTGCTTTGTCAGATTATGTAAAGACAGCTGTATAGAGACAGAAGGCAGAGAGAAAGAGAGGCTTTCTCTGACCTTAGGTGAGACCATGCTTATTCATGGTAAGGGGGCATTGTCACCTATTTGTGTAGATGGCCAAAATGCATACAGAAGATCGGATGCCACTCCATTTTCTGCTAAGCAGAGTCTTTGTCAGAGGGGGAAAGTACTAGCCCCATTGAAGAGGAGGTCCTCTAATCATGAAACAGGGATGGATTAGGCGATTGCCATCCTATATGCTTGAAGAGGCTTGGAAAAATAGAGGGCTGTAAGCAGATGATTTTGTTACAGACTAGAATGAAAAGATTTTCCTGGAAGGTTGAAGGAACACAGGCAGGAAAGATGGAGTGGAACTGTGAGAGAAAGTGTTGATTCAGGGTGACAGTGACTGATCCCATTGCCAGGACTGTTGCACCAAAACAAGTTAGTATAAATAGCAGGGAGCTACAGAGCATCAAAGAAAGGGAACAAAATAAAATAGAGGACTAATGTAGAGTAATATCTAGCCTGGGGTGAAAGTGATAAAGGTCCCTTTTAGCCAGAGTTTCCCCACAGCATCCAAAAGGTCTTTTTGCAGATACATCAGGAACAAATGGAGTTGTTTTAGAGTGAGAGCTATCTGGAGAACATATGTAAAAAACATTTTGTTTGGGTATAAGTAGAAGTTCATTTAAAAGATAAGGTGAGGGGCTGGTGAGATGGCTCAGTGGGTAAGAGCACCC
>NC_034606.1:50072160-50103427 GCF_900095145.1 Mus pahari | reverse complement strand
GAGGCCAGCCTGGTCTACCAAGTGAGTTCCAGGACAGCCAGAGCTATACAGAGAAACCCTGTCTCGAAAAACCAAAAAAAAAAAAAAAAAAAAAGCAATTGTACAACTGGTTGTACCATTTCCAGAGTTCTGTAGAAGGATAGGTAACTAATTAGCTGTTTGTTTATATCAGATTTCTGCATAAGGAACCAACCAGCTGGAAACTTTGTAAAAGAAGCCAATTAAAGTTAGCAATCCAAGGAATTAATTTGAACAAAAAGTATCTGATATTTCTTGCTTTTATATATGATGAACTTTGTATATTTGTTTTAAATATTAACAGTAGCAGCTATTATTTAATGATAAAAACAGTATCTCAAGTTAAACAAAATTTCTGGTTAGAAACAATTAGGTAAAGTAAAATTGGGACTATTGCCTTAAATGCCCATATCTAGTATTAAAAACATGACAATATATTTTTTAAAGATTTATTTATTTATTTTATGCATATGAGTACACTGTAGCTGAGCTGATGGTTGTGAGTCACCATGTGGTTGTGGGAATTGAACTCAGGACCTTCGGAAAAGCAGTCAGTGCTCTTAACTGCTGAGCCATCTCTCCAGCCTAACAATATATTTTTGTAAACATCAAATTGTTATACCTATATTCCAGGATTATTTAATAAATGTATTTTATATTGACCAACTATATAAAAAGACATTTTAATTCTATATTGCATCCTACCAACATTTTTAATTTTAATATAAAAGGTATATTCCCAGAGACAGTGACTTGCCTTGTCAAGAATAAATGATTCAATTTAAAGTTTTCTAAAATTAACCCTATAACAACATTGTAAAAATTTTATAGCATTTTCATTCCACACAGTCAACCAACAGATGGAAAAAATGAAAGCAGTCAGTCATGTCAAATCTGTAATAAATAATTTACATGTAACATGGACTGAACTAACAAAGAAGGCCAATTCTTTACTCCTTTTGTCGGTGGACAAATCTGTAGGTCACCACATACTGACAGCAGTAAGCATAGTTCTTAACATCATTCTATTTAAAAATAGATTGTTATAAAGCAAAATAAATTAAACGAGCTTTTGGAATTTCTAAGAGAATATCCACAAGCATCACTGCTAAAGTCTGTACACTCTTTGTCGAACTTCAAGGCAAGTGTAGGCACTGGGCCTAAAGCTCCCTCCATCTGGGTAAAGCCTGGTTATGGTCTGAAAGGACCACAGGTGAATCTAAGTTGGCGAATCTCCTTCATCTAAGTCACCTCCAGATGACTCTTGAGGGCTTATGGGTTAACGGATGTTACTTAATAGAATCACTTGACTCTACAAATACAAAAACCAACTGCCAAAGATAGGGCTTGGATATTCTGAATACCTTTTCAAAGCTGTGAGTTTGAGGACAGAATATCTGGCAGCCTCCTTTAATCGGGGCACATGGGTAGTTAGGGTGTGGCCCCTGAAATTAGATTTTGAAAAGAGGAAGAATCAAATGCCAAGGTTAAGGGTGTGGCTATCTGAACTAGCATGCAGGTCCCATACCAGTGAGGTGGTAGGCTTAGGTACAAAGTTTCCCTGTTCACAGCGTCCTCAAATGCCAGTTTGAAATACGTTGAGAATAGAGTAATTGTTATTTGCCTCTCTCCAGTTTGAGACATTTAGGATGTGGGTGCATGCTGAGATCCTTCACTGGGCAAGAATACCCATCTCCCTGTCATTTGAGAATGAGTAATTCATTTTTAGATAAGGAGGGGTAAGTTTTGTTTTGTTTTGGATCAGACTTACATAACCAGAGCTGGTCAGGCCTATACAGCCAGAGGCAGATGCAGCAGATTTCTAGCAGGTTTTAATTCCCATGCATCCTTGCCCTGTAAGGAGACTAACAAGCCTTTTACTCTGATGGGATGGTGCTCCATCGAGGGGAACTTGTGCTCCAAATAAGGGGACAACTTAAGTCTGGGGACTTCCTGCCATGGGTGTATATTGTAAATTTAACCCATTTTACTCAAGCATGCAAATTTTCATGACCAATTTTTATATACCTGATTTTGAATATTACTTTACATTAAGCAAACTTCAAGTTCACTTCAAACTTGTTTTGCTTTGCTTGCTTTATACAATGGAAGCTGGGAAGTGTAGTGTTTTGGCAAGAAACTATCATATTTGATCACTTAAAATTTACTCTGTTATTTTTTAAAAGTCACCAAAATATACACCTTATGCGGTTTTCAACGTGTTTTTCCCAGTGAGTTAAACATTGCCTTTGTTGTGTATTAATTTACCCCCTCTAGGAGTCAAGAAGGTTTTCCTGGAAGAGTGTGACTACACCTTCCCCTTCCCCTCCTTATTCACTGACTTCAGAGTTATGCATTAAACCTCCAGGTCATTTGTATTCCATCTCTGTGCCCCATGGTACCTGTGCTCATCCTGTGAGGAAGCTTTCTCATCCCAATGTAAATGTCAGCTTGTATTTCTGACTTCTCTGTGAGTGCTTTTTTATTATTTTTAATGTTTTGCCTAAATGTGTACTCATATATTACACGCATGCTTCATGTCCTCAGAAGCCAGAGTAGGCATGAGTTCCCTGAAGCTGGAGTTAGAGATGGCTTTGAGAGCCGCCTTGTGGGTTCTAGAAATCAAACTCAGGTCCTCTGAAGCGCAGCCACTGAGCCATCCCTCTAGCCAGCCCCTCTGAGTTTTTTTTTTTAAGGCAAATACTAGTTTTCCTGATTGACGGTTCAATGTCTAACCAGTTCATCATAGTTAATATCTGTAATGAACTAAGAAACATGATAGATCTTCACATTTTGAGCATGATCATAATCTGAAGAAGTAAAGAATGTTCCAGAGCAGCATGATACAGTATTAAACCATGAAAGACACAGCTGGGTAGGGAAATTACAGACTGCCTGTTTGACTACAGTACCAAACACAATGGCTTCCAAAGGGAAGCAAGGAGATGCAGAGGGTAGAGTCAGATAGTAGTGTCCTTGCCAGGTGTGATGGCACAAACCTGTAATCTCAGCATTTGGGAATTTGAGGAAGGAAGATTGCTACAAATGTGATGCCTGTATCTAGGCTACATAGTGAATACCAGAGCAACCAAGGCTAAAATGCAAGACCCTATCTCAAGAAACCAACTAACCAACCCCACTCCAATCCCCGCCCTACCCCTGGGCTACTGCAGAATATAAAGCCACTTACCACCAACATGAATTCAATTCCTGGGTCATACATAACTGAAGAAGAGAATCAGTCCCAAAAGTTGTCCTCTTACCTCCACACACATGCTGTGGGAGATATGCTCATACACACAAAGAATGGTAAGTCTTGTACTTAGATCTTACCTTTGAGTTTTAAAGGCATGCTGATCAGTGTTCTTCTTTGCTAATGATAGGCTCTACAATCAGATAAGGAGGTGGAGGCCCACCTTACACTCCTTCTACAGCAAGTAGCATCCCAAGAAAATACTCTACTGAAGACAACAGCTCCAAACTTGCGAGCACAGGAGAACTTAAAGACTGCCAAAGACAAGTTTCAAGAATCTGCAGATGGTAAAATTGAGTTTATAGTTGTTAGAAGGAAGATATTCATCTGTGTTTTTATTTCTGTATGTGCCAACAACCCCCTTGTATTGTACCTTTCTTCTATTAGCATGCATTTTTCTCTGTTGCCATATGTTAATGTGTGCCTTTTAATACTGAAGCACAAATGCCTTCCTTCATGAAGAATGTTCTACTTTACTTAAAAATAGGTTTACTGGGGCTGGTGAGATGGTTCAGTGGGTAAGAGCACCCGACTGCTCTTCCGAAGGTCCAGAGTTCAAATCCCAGCAACCACATAACCATCTGTAACAAGATCTGACGCCCTCTTCTGGAGTGTCTGAAGACAGCTACAGTGTACTTACATATAATAAATAAATAAATCTTAAAAAAAAAATAGGTTTACTGGGGGGTTGAGAATGTAGCTCTGTTGGACAGATACTTACCTAATATACATGAAGCCATGGGTTCCATTTCCAAATCCCTATAAACTGGGTTTTTGTACCTATATAATACCAGAACTCTAGAGGTAGAGGCAGGAGCATCACAAGTTCTAGGTCATCCTCAGCCACATAGTGAGTTTGAGCCCAGCCTGGCCTCATGAGACTGTCTCAACAAAAACAACAAAGTAGTATTAATTATGTTAAAACATAATCAAGGAACCAGGCAAGGTGGCGCTCGCCTTTAATCCCAGTACTTGGGAGGCAGAGGCAGGCGAATTTCTGAGTTTGAGGCTAGCCTGATCTACAGAGTGAGTGTCAAGACAGCCAGGGCTATACAGAGAAACCCTGTCTCGAAAACAAAAACAAAACAAAACACCATAATCAAGAGTTTTCATACCAGATAATTAAGTATATTAAATACACTGTAAGGATTTGCTAACATTATTTAGATATTAGGTCTATCAGAAAAAGACTCATGAAGCTTAAAAGTTATTTTCTCAGAATTTAGTAACAGGTAAAGTACTTTGAATGCAGATATATTCAAGACAACCAAACTCAAAAATAAAGATCATTTATTTTTTCTTAGCTTTTGAGGCCAGCAGAAAGGAAGCCAGAATATGTAGGCAAGAGTTTGAACAGGTGAAAAGACGGAGGTACGATGCTTTCAGTCAATGTTTTGAGCACATCTCAGTCTCAATTGATCAAATCTACAAGAAGCTCTGCAGGAACAACAGTGCCCAGGTGTGTTTCTCAACCTCTGACACTAGAGGGAGCTTGATGTCAATAATGGTGCTTGTTTTCTGGTGAGAAATAAATGTCCACTGTATAGTCCTTAATGGCATAGGTGCAGAGCCAGTGCAGGAAGACTGATCATCTTAAGACATGTGTTCTGGAGTCCACTCAAGTATACTGGCGGCAGACAAGTCAGAGCTACTTTGGGCCTATTCTTCCATTTGAAACATGAGTGGGGTTAGATCATTTAAAGTCTACATTTTTTCAAGTGCTGAAATCCTGTTGTCTAGTACTAAATCTACTTAATGAAACTACTGTCTGTATGGTAAGAAATAGTTGTTGTATTGATCAAAGTATCAAAGGAAAGTGGAAGACTAAAGGAGGGATCAGATCCCCATAATATTCATTTGAATGAATCTCTAAGCCCATTTTTTTTTTATCCACCCCTGTTGTATTAGCAATAGCCACAGCAAATACTTGTAGAATTAAATATGGAAAAAATATAGGTCAAGATCTGTGTACCACCTCTGCTTAGACTCACTTATGACTGAAATGATCCTGAATCTGAATTTTAGATTTTCAGCAAAATATAACATTTTAGTAAAATACGCATATTAGCTCATTGAAAAAAGGATTCATACATAACACCTACAATATGTGGCCCATAGTAAGTATTCAGTAAACGTCAGAGACATGGACCAACAAGTAAGTTGATGGAAACTTTTCATAAGTCTGTGGTGTCTGCTGCTGAGATTCGGCTGGAATTACGGTGGAAAGAGATTGGCCGTGGATATGTTGAGCATTCTCATTTCCCCTCAACCCAGATAACCTTGATATCTATGGGTAATGCACAACTAAATTTACAGGTATTTTTCCCATCAAAACTGAGGAGAACCTAACCAAGAGAAAGAATTTTTTCACTTAAATATGTTGCCACCTAACATATATTGGTTATTCTTCTGATATGGCTAAATAAATGTGTTTTAGGCATTTCTTAGCCCAGAGAACCCTGAAGAACCTTACTTAGATGGAATTAGCTATAATTGTGTGGCTCCAGGCAAACGGTTCATGCCTATGGACAACCTGTCAGGGGGAGAAAAGTGTGTGGCTGCTCTGGCTCTTCTATTTGCTGTACACAGGTAAGGCCACAGCAAGTTATCAAGTTTGTCTTTTTTACAGAAAGCCTATAATTATTTTTTAAATAATGTATAGCAAAGCTATCTTTCCAGTCATAAAATAAGGCTTGTTTTAAGCATATTATATCAAGTTAGAAAATCTACAAGTATAGTCTTTGACAAAATTTGGCAATAGCTAGTAGTTTTCTAGCTTTATAAAAGTATGATACTTGGATAATTGACATAAGACATCAAGATTTCCAAAGAATGAACAAAAGCAATGACCTAGTTTACATATTATTTTCCTAAGCCATACTCAGAGTTCTGCTGTATAATGAAAGCAAAGTATTTCTTCCTTTGAAAAAAGAAAGTGGGGGCTTGAAATCCTCATTTTCACTGATGATAGCTATACTGTTTCCCTTGAAATATAAATCAAGAAACAAAAGTTGAATAAAATTAATACAAACAACAAATTTCAGCAATCATAGCAGGCAGTAGCAGTGTGGGTGCTGGTGTCTTCCCATCACCAGGAACAGAACATAGGAATTTGACTTCTGGTCTCAAGAAAGAAATGGGACAGGCTCCCACAGGAGAGGTACAGAGAAAAACCATGATGAGGTAGACACAGGAGCAAAGCAGAATGAGATTATCACTAGGTAGCAACCCATCCTTTCACTCTATTAAATAATCACACTTTCAGGCTCTGGAGATTCTCCTATGAACAAAGTATCGTCCCTAAAAATATTTAATTTTGCCAGTGGTGGTAGTGCGCACCTCTAATCCCAGCATTAGGGAGGCAGAGGCCTCTGAGTTTGAGGCCTCTGGAACAAAGTGAGTTCCAGGATAGCACGGGCTGTGACAGAGAAACCCTGTCTCAAAAAAAAAAAAAAAAAAAAAAAAAATTATATAAACAAATAAAAAAAAAAAAAAAAAAAAAAAAAAAAAAAAAAAACTCATTTTTGCTGGGGGCTATAGTTCAGCAATAGAGTACAAGTCTCCCATGTATGAGACCTTAGGCTCATTTAAGATACTATTGTGGGGCCGGGCGTGGTGGTGCACACCTTTAATCCCAGCACTCGGGAGGCAGAGGCAGGCAGATTTCTGAGTTTGAGGCCAGCCTGGCCTACAAAGTGAGTTCCAGGACAGCCAGGGCTATACAGAGAAACCCTGTCTTGGAAAAAAAAAAAAAAAAAAAAGATGCCATTGTGGGGAGATTTATTTTCATTGGAGGAGATAATGAAGTACATTTGTAAACAGTTTCCCTAGTATAGAGAATATTTGAAAATGACAAATCCCATAAAGAAAATAAAAGGAATGGAGATATGCATGGCCCTGAGGTATTTTACAATAAAAAGGTTAGATTAGTTAAGAGTTATGGGAACAAGCCAGGCTTGGTGTCGCACACCTTTAATCCAAGCACTTGGGAGGCAGAGGCAGGCAGATCTCTGAGTTCGAGGCCAGCCTGGTCTACAAAGTGAGTTCCAGGCTACACAGAGAAACTCTGTCTCGAAAAAAACCCAAACCAAAAAAAAAAAGAATTACGGGAACAAGTTATAAAGATAGCTAAAGCGAGATTCTTCTAGATATAACAAAGAGTAGCAAGTGTCAGAGGCTCTGAGGCCAAACTGTGCTTAGCATATATGGCGTATACTTCATGTGGCAGTGATGGCAGCAGGGTTAGGATGCTGTTCTAACAAACAAAGTGAAAAGACAGTGCTGGCTTGGGACAATATGAGAGCTTGAGGTTACTGACAGGCATGGAATGTGTAGGAGTCAATCATGGCTCCATGGGCTTGGTCTAAATAATCCCTTAAATGCTGCCACTAGCTGCCCACAGGAGAGAACAGTGGGGGAGGGGGTTTGCTGGAGAAATGATGGCTGGATGTTCAGGTGAAATCCAGTGTGCAGACATGTAAGGAGAGCTCAGAGCTGTCATTCAAGTGTGCATGAGCTGGGCATGGTGGCACAAGACCTCGGTCAGAGGTTCTAAAAGGTCTTGATTACCCTAAGTACTGTTGCTCTTTGTCTCTAAGCTTTCATAAAACAAATATAAAGTTGTTACTCATGTACATGTTATTCTTTTCTAGTTTTCGGCCTGCTCCATTTTTTGTGTTAGATGAAGTAGATGCAGCCCTGGACAATACTAACATTGGCAAAGTAAGTTTCTTACTGATTTCAATCCCCCCACTCCTTTTGGTTTTTCAAGACAGTGTTTCTCTGCGTAGCCCTGGCTGTCCTGGACTGTCTTGCTCTGTAGACCAGGCTGGCCTCAGATCTGCTTGCCTCTGCCTCCCAAGCACTCTGGATTAAAGGTGTGGTCAACCATCACCCAGCTTCTGCTTTCAATTCCTAATAGAATGTTTATATTCTAGTTTTATTTTATTGCTGTGACAAAACCATAGCCAAAAACAATTTAGGGAGAAAGTTATACTTTTTTATACTTCTGTCACAGTCTATCACTGAGGAAAGTCAGGAAAAACCAGCAGAAGCCTGAAGAAAAACCATGGAGACAAAGAGCAACAGTACTGAGGGTAATCAAGACCTTTTAGAACCTGAGAGAGGTCATGTGCCACCATGCCCAGCTCATGCACACTTGCGTGACAGCTCTGAGCTCTCTTCACACATGTTTGCATTCATCCATTTGATGGCTTACTTGTCAAACAAATCAAAATGCCAAAATAAACCACTCAGAACTTGAGTACAGGAGAACTAAGACTCAGACTTTCGTCTAGTGAGATAGCACTTACCAAGTCCCTAAGGTTGGTCTGGGGTAGAGTACACTGGAACTAAATGCTGTGTTTTCAAGATCATTATGCTTCTGGAGTACCACATACAGTGAGTGAATGAGACAAGTTAAAAAGCCACATTCGCAGGAGGGACTCTGGTGTTAGAGACCATGCTAGTAACCTTGATGCAGAAACAATGATAGTAGGAACAAGAGAGAAGAGGATTTGATGGTCTGGATATAAAATGTTCCCACATAAAGGCTGTGGCACCTTCAATTGTGCTTCCTAAAGGAAACTCTGAGAGGGTAGGGCCTTAGTGGGAGGATGTTAAGTGATTCTAGGCATTGCCTAAAGGATACTGGACGCTCAGACTCTTTGCTTCTCTAGAATTACACCACCATACCCTAATCATTTTGCTTCCTTGGAATTGAGCTTCCTGAAGTAGCTAGAATTCTTTATCCAAGACTTGATTATAAAATCAATCATTACACTTGCCACGGTTACCCAATCTTTAAGTCTTGAGTTATCAACTCAAATGTGTTTTTTAAAACTAAAACAAAGAAAGAGAACCATTGTTCCCAGAGCCCAAAGGAGGCTTTGCCTTGCTGGTGAAAGGTATGCTTTTTATTTCCTCCCAGGTCTCAGGTTACATCAAAGAGCAAAGTCAGGAACAATTTCAGATGATAATCATTTCCCTGAAAGAGGAATTCTACTCCAAAGCTGATGCACTGATAGGCGTCTACCCAGAGGTAAGAGGGGCAGGGCAAGGGCAGGCCCCATAAACTCCACCGACCCTGCCAGCCTTGGGATTTCCTAACACAATCCAGGAGTTTGTAGACATTCTTGGGTTCCTACAGTGGGTAAATATGACCAAATGATTTTTAAATGAGTAAAATAAGTAATTACTCAGATACTCTCCTTGACAGAAAGAAATTTAAGACATACGTAGGTGAAAGAAGGAAATGGAAACTGAAGGCCATGGCCCAGCAGATGGCTCAGCAGGTTGGGGCACTTGCTACCAAGCCTATTGATCGGAGTTTGATCACCGAGACCCACGTGATAGAGGGAGAAAACCAACTCATCCCTTCCCCCCACACACGAGTAAATATGTGTAGTAAGAAAAAAAAATATCTCAGCCAGGCATGGTGGCGCTCGCCTTTAGTCCCAGCACTGGGGAGGCAGGGGCAGGCGGATTTCTGAGTTCGAGGCCAGCCTGGTCTACAGAGTGAGTTCCAGGACAGCCAAGGCTACACAGACAAACCCTGTCTCGAGAAAAAAAGGAAAAAAGAAAAAAAAATCTCTAAAACTATAGGGTAGTTTGGTACTTGTGTTTTGCAAAGTAGTAGTACATGGTAACAGAACAGTTAATACTGTGCTTCATGTTTCTTTCTTTATTTATTTATTTATTTATTATATTTAAGTACACTGTAGCTGTCTTCAGACACTCCAGAAGAGGGAGTCAGATCTTGTTAAGGATGGTTGTAAGCCACCATGTGGTTGCTGGGATTTGAACTCTGCACCTTTGGAAGAGCAGTCAGGTGCTCTTACCCGCTGAGCCATCTCACCAGCCCGTGCTTCATGTTTCTGACTTAATATTTTGCACAAAAATTAATCACTATTATCAAAAAACAGATTCACTAGAAGCTCCAAGGCATACAAAAACTCTTAAAATTTCAACACATCCATCTCAGGTCAAAAACTGAGCTAGGGCCATTAAGATGGCTCAGCTGGTGAAGGCACCAGCTGCCAGGCCTGACAACGTAAGTTCTGTCCCCAAGACCCATGCAGTGAAAGGAGAGGACTGACCCTGAAAGTTGTCCTTCACACCTATACCCTGCAGGCACACACCCACACATACACAAAACAAATTTTTAAGTAAAAACCTGAGCCAAGAGAATAGAGCAACAATTCAAGGCTTTCTGTTTTTAAGCTGTTGCACTTTAAGCTAAGATAAAAATTGATTTACTGGGTCAGGTGTGGTGTTGCATGCCTTTAATCCCAGCACCCAGGTACCTGAAGTAAGTACATTTCAGGACAACCAGATCCACACTGTGAGTTCCAGGACAGCCAGGGCTAAATAGAAAAACCCTGTCTCAAAAAACCCACACAGGATAATGAACCCTTTTAAAATGCATTGTTAGATTAACTATGACCTAACTTTAGTAAATACTGTTCCTCTGATCAGAACTGACTAAAACTGCCCTTCCTCCATTTCAGCACAATGAGTGTATGTTCAGCCATGTGTTGACTCTGGACCTTTCCATGTATCCAGACACTGAAGACCAAGAAGGCAGCAGGAGCCACCGAAAGCCCAGAGCACCACGAGTATCAATGTCCCCAAAGTCTCCCCAGTCTCGTTAGAAATGAGTATACTCTTGAACACCCACCAGCTGTAGCAGCTTTACCCAGACCCCGTGGAGGTCAAGTCAGTCTCAGTTTAGACCAGTGTGTCATAGAAGAAAAATTCCTTACCTTTTTAGTAGAAAAAGCTATAGCCCACTCCAGCTGAGGAGCACTCAGCCATTCTAACAGAGGTTTCCTATGGCAGCATTGAATGAAGTATATGGTTTTCTTTTGCTTTTAAGGGCTTTTGTTTTGAAACAAATTGGTTATAAAATTTTGAATTCTGCAGCATCTTTACTCTGGTCTTGCCTTGCATTTATCTTTAAGGGAAACAGCTGGTCTGGGGGTTTTATTTTTTGTAGTGCTGGAGAAGGAACACAGAAAGAATGTCTAAGTGTTGTACCACTGAGTACCTCACAGCCTTAATAGTTTCTAAAAATGTCAAGTAGCAGTACAGGTAATAAATTGGTGATCCTGGCTTACATGGGAGATTATTTCAGAGGGAATGTATGTCAGTACTGAAAACATAAAGTAATCTCATAAGTTTTAAAAACAGAAAACTTGTGAGGGTGAAACTAAGTCATATAACTTCAGTATAACTAATGTTTCTAAGTCTAGTTTCTTGTAAAGGTACACCGAATTATAAGGCTTTTCCAGGTTATAGGGACTTCATGTAAATGTCACTGTGGAAGCTGGAATGTGGCAGTTTTCAGCAGTGCTTGTTCCCATTTCAAAGTAAACAGGATTCTGCAGGACTCCATAGATGTCAAATCTGATCCAAGTGCTGACCCAGGAGCTGTCTTCTGAGACCTTGGCTCACTTCTGAATAACACTTGTTTCCTGTACACAGAACATGCTCTACGCCTGCTTGATAATCTGAGTTACAAGATTTAGTTTCATTCTATATATGCACACATACACACACACAAAAATAAAATGTAGTAAGATACTTTTATAGAACTATACACCCCCCAAAAAAAAGCAAAGATAGCATTATAAACAATAAGTTGCTAAGAAATACACAAATGTTACAATTAATAGTTCACCCTGAAAGGACCCTGATGTTAGCTTACAGAAAATAGGTATGAATATGGTCATACAAAACTCATGGTGCATATGGGAACTAGAGAGCCCGAGTCTTATGGAGCTTCATAGTAAAGATTTCAGGGTATTCTCTCAGCTCCAAAGAACTGGGTGCAAACTATAGCATTCACTTAGAACAAGGTTCAGCAGACTTCTTGAAGATCCACAATTAATATTTGTAGCTTTGGTGAAGCTGTAAGGTTCTCAGAAGTACTTGAACAACTACTTAAAGTGTGCCAACTCTCCGTCTCTGGGCAGTAACCACAATAAAGAGCCAGAGCTTGTCAGCTAGCTTAATGCTTCTCACTGATAAAAAGAGAGGCAAATACTTTGTGTTGAGACTGTTTCCTAATACCCAAATCACTAAAATAAAATGACATTCAAAACACACCATAACAAAAAGGTTGAAAATAGATACAATTCAGTATAACAAAATGCAGATCCTTCGCTGTGACACTAAAGCTTTTTTTTTTTTTTAATTTATTTATTTATTATATGTAAGTACACTATAGCTGTCTTCAGACACTCCAGAAGAGGGTGTCAGATCTTGTTACGGATGGTTATGAGTCACCATGTGGTTGCTGGGATTTGAACTCCGGACCTTCAGAAGAGCAGTTGGATGCTCTTACCCACTGAGCCATCTCACCAGCCCCCTAAAGCTTTTAATAGACTGATTTGTTTTCGGTTTGTATACTGCTTTTATAGTCAGCTGAATGTAATTTTGCTAAACAATTTATTAGATCAACTTCAATATTTACCTATCTACCCCTGATATCACTTGGTAAATGTATTTTAAAAAGAAAAAAATGGCCCACTACTGAGTCTGTAAACATAATATTTAATGGGCTGAATAGGAGCATTACTGTGAGTTGGAAGACAGTCTGGCCAATAAGGTAAGACCCTATCTCAAAGTAACAATAACAATAATAATAATAATCCCGTTCTGTTGGGGAGGGGGGGTCTATGCATATGTGAGTACAGGTGGCCACAGAATCCAGAAGAGGGCATTGTATTCCCTGTGTGGTTGTAAGCCACCTGATGTGGATGCTGGAAACCAAACTTTGGTCTTCTACATAAGTAACATGTGCTTTTAACTGCTAAGCCATCTCTACAGCCCTCAAAAAATAATTTTCAAAAATTCATTTTTTTTAACTTACATTCAGAAGTCATTTGCTTGACTTCATAGTTCAGTGGCAACTCAAGCTAAACATTCTCATTATATATACCACATCTTGTCATAAATGAAGAAAAACTGAGCACACAGGGTTGGCTTTAAAAATTTTATTTATAACCAGTGACATAAAAGATTTTCCACACTTAGAAAGCACAGGCGTGGGGAGGTGTCTTTAGCCTGTCTCTGGCTTCTCCCTCATTCCCTGTAGCAACCTATGTTTCCTGTTCTTAACTGTCAATGTCCCTTGGGAGCTACTGTGCCGTCCATGCAATGTCACAGGCAGAGCTTGGCATCATATCAAAGATGGATAGCTTCAAATGAACCATGCAGGACCTGTTTCTAAGAAGTCTTCCTTTCAGGACCACTCTGTATAACATGTGAGCCTTTGCCACAGTCATTATCAGAGGAGCTGTAGGCATATGCAGTAGTCTAAGCATGGGTGTTTTCCCAGAAGTTAACTTTGAATGTAGTTAAAATTTGGCAAGCCCTTTCAAAGTATTGCCTACCCCACTCCAAGTAAATCTTAATATGAACCGTGGGAAGAGAGGAGAACAGAAAGGGTGGGCCTTATCCTAGAGAAATAAGACTTGGAAAGCTTAGAACTTCTAAAAGTTTAAAGCTTGGTCTTGTGTTTCACTCTCTCTTTTTAACTTGGAAGTCACACAGTGGATCTAGACAGCACTGAAGACTTTGGGAAAGATTTTCAGTCTGTCTGGACTTAACACTAACAGTTTACCAATTCTTTGGAACAGAAATTACTGAAATGTCAAAATTCCAAGGAAACCAAATTGATCTAGTCATCCCTTTAACAATTTTCACTAGTGGGTTCAGCCTCTCTACTATCCACTTGTTCTTTACTGTTTAACACTGTAACCAACACATCTTTAAAAAAACTTTCTACAGCAAAAGATGCTTCCACGTATTTCCACATTAAAGATATAAAATATAAATATTTATGTCTTATTTTCTCTTTGGAAACTACTGTTGCTTGAATAGTCCTCATTCTCCTCCATGTATTAGGAAAAATAACACCCTGACATAAGAAAACATGTCAAATGGGAAAAGGGAACAACAATGCCAGGTACATCCCACCTCCCACCCTTGAATTTGGTCCCTGAGGTAGCTGTCCATAAGTCCTTATGAGTATACCTGAAGTGTGTCCATGTCACCTCCTGAGCAGCTAAACCCACAGTAGAGCTCTGTCATTCAACCACAAAGGCCACACACCCACATGGCTCTTTTGGGGGTGACAGTTCACATTGAGAGATCCATATGGAGTCCTCTGTACATTCCTCATCGCTTGGGCATGGCACTGTGGTTGCTGAAGGCTGGTTTTCAAGTTTCAAGTTTTAAAAACTTCAAGACCCTCCAGCATCATCTGTTTAAGCAAAAGACATACAAAAGAGTTTCAATTCAGGTAAAATAAATTCTATCAGAATTTCTGTTTCAGTAACTACTTCACACTGCTAGAAATTCTGAAAACCCTCCATAATGGTAATAGTAGCCACTGTCTAGAAATGGCACTGCAGAGCTACAAATACTACCAAGGACCAGGTACAAAGCAGGGTATAAAGTCTTATGGATATCTTTACCAGTTGCACACACAAAAAAACAAAAGCATGTTTTAAGTATGGATAAGAAATGAAGGCTCAGAATGCACATACAATTTGACTTCCACACGTATAGAAACACCATTCCTCTGGGGTTGGTGTTTTTTTTTTTTTTGGTTTTTCAAGACGGTTTCTCTGTGTAGTCCTGGCTATCCTGGAACTCACTCTGTAGACCAGGCTGGCCTTGAACTCAGAAATTCGCCTGCCTCTGCCTCCCGAGTGCTGGGATTAAAGGCGTACGCCACCACGCCCAGCTCTTCTGGGTTCTTAAGGCTCCAAGTGTGGACAGCAGGAGTAAGAAGGTGGCTCTTGGCCTTTCTCATCCACATGCAAAACAGGTCAAGGCTTTCTGCACATCAGAGTCCGGAGAAATCTTCAAGCATACATAGCTGCCTAGGAAGAGGCAAGGCTGATACAGTTGCTAATACTCGAGGGTTTGGGGGTGCAGCTCTTTTTGGGTAACTTTCTGGCCCACTGCTTTATGGCACTGTCTACCAGGTAGTAGCTCTAGCACCTGAACATGCAGCATTCAGAGAGATCATGATACATGTAAAGCTGAGTATACAAGTGACTGCAGGAAAAGAAAAGAAGAAACCCGCAATTGCCTACTGAAAACAATCACTTTACACATCAGCAAACAGTGGAGAAAGCTTAGATGTAAGGAAAACCAGAAACATGGAGCCTAACAGGAAAAAAAGCACCTGCCCAGAGGTAGCAATTGAGGACTATCTGTTCTATTTTAGTTACAGAAGTCCTTGCCAACTAAAACCACAATTCAAGTGAAAGATACCTGAAGAATTTTGTCTATACACAACCAAAATTGAATTTTCCCTATCTAGGAAGAAGCATGCCATCTGCAGCAGCCATTGTCCCAGAAGGACCTCAACTCACTCCCTTGATACTCCTCTGAACTAAGCCTCCACAGCCTCCTGTCTCGTGTCCACCCATCCCAACTGAATAATACACACTTAAGATAACATTTAAAAATCAGCCTATTTGTTTCATTTGTGTTCATTATGACTCTATCAATGACAGATGACTTCAGTAACTCATGCTCTCAGAACATCTATATGTATCTTTTATCCAAAATATACTAGTATCCCTTATTGAATCTATCTAGTGCTTCAGGAATCAAGTAGTAACAGATAATCAGACCCCAAAGATTTAAAAAAGACTTACTTTACACTATATAATAGATGATAGTAGCAAGGTTGAATAAGAGAAGAACTCTTGGAAACTTGAGGTCACACTATTAAAGTAAGAATTTTAAGCTGGGCATGGTGGCACACACCTTTAGTCCCGGTACTCAGGAGGCTGAGGCAGACAGATTTGTTGAGTTTGAGGTCAGTCTGATCTATACATGTTGAGTTCCAGGCCAGCCAGGGACCCCATCTTAAAACAAACAAAAATTTAGATGCTCAAGATGTAGCTCACTGTACTTAGCATGTACAAGCCCCTAGTTTATATCCCCAGCTCTAGGCACTCAAAAATAACAAAACTTTAACCTAAGGAATAAAATAACAATTTTGAGAATCTCTCGAAGTGTTTTAATGAAGATTACAAATGAAAATTAAGAAGCACTAAAGGAGCCAGGCTTA
Organism: Mus pahari; assembly: GCF_900095145.1. NCBI lineage: Eukaryota > Metazoa > Chordata > Mammalia > Rodentia > Muridae > Mus > Mus pahari. Next base: position 50,087,057 of record NC_034606.1, on the reverse strand, counting down.
TGGTGGCACATTCATTTAATCCCAGCACTTGAGAAGGAGAGGCAGGTGGAGTTCTGTGAGTTCAGGACCAGCCTGGTCTACATAGCTAGTTCTAGAACAGCCAGAGATACACTCTGTCTTAAAAAACAAAAACAGGGCTGGTGAGATGGCTCAGCGGGTAAGAGCACCTGACTGCTCTTCTGAAGTTCAAATCCCAGCAACCACATGGTGGCTCACAACCATCCTTAACAAGATCTGACTCCCTCTTCTGGAGTGTCTGAAGACAGCTACAGTGTACTTACATATAATAAACAAACAAATAAATCTTTAAAAAAATTTAAAAAAAAACAAAAAAACAAAAACAAAAACAAAGAAGCACTAAAGCAAACAAGACAGCGGGACTAATCAAGAGACTCCAACTAGCATGGCTCCCAACATGAGAAGACAGAGATGCAAAGAAGAAATAATTAAATTGCCAATATGAAACAATCAGAACTGAAAGAATGGAGTGTTCGTTAAACATTTAACTGATACTGATCATACATCTCACAACTAAGAAGCCCCAGCCTTGGCCCACTAATATTGTATACAAGCTGAAAGGAAAGAATACAGATGCCTTTAATAAAGTAAATGCTTCTATTTTCTACCTTTTAGAATCCACAGAGTAGAGGCCTTGCTTCCTTTTTACCCTGTATCTAGGTGCTTTACATTGGGAATGTTAAAAGCTGGTGCTGGAGGAATGGAATGGAGAAGGGAGAAAGGAAAAGCCCCTTGAGAGCCCAATCATCAGATTCAAATCCTACTTCCTAGTACTAAGGAACTAGAAATGTGAAATCCTACCACACCAGAGGGGAGGGGGAGAAGAGGAGGGAGGAGGGACACAAGTAGTCATCCAGATGCCTCTCCTAGTTTCAATGGGAAGAGTCTACTGAAATGAGCAGTTGAAAGTTTACAAGTGCATATATATCCCAGTAGGAGAGCGGTTTCTTTAGAGATTAATGTGGGCACTCTAACTGGTGGAGGGATGCTCCCAAACGTTCTGTTTGCCAACTTGGTATGACCAAATGGGTGTCTTCCTCATGAAAACTCACTGAATTGATGCCACATCACTTGCTTGTTTTCTTTCAATTACATTTTAAGAGAAATTTGGGGGACAATAACAGTACCTCTGATTAGTAGTGTGAAAGGTCAGGTTCCACTGAAAAGGTTTCCGTGATCCCAACATGATGTATGTACTGATCCTTCCCATACACCAGGGTGTTAAAGCAAGGCACTGAGTACAGACACCTACAGACCAGAGTTTCCGTGAAAACAAACAATACCTACCAGTATCTGACTGTCTAACTTTTTTTGTGACTTCAATTCCATTCTCTTCCAACTTCCTTTTTGCACAGTCCTGACATGCATTACCTTAAATAAAAAAAGTTTTATTAAAAAATTAAGAAATTTGTAAAAATAAATTTTAAAAACTTTACATTAAAATAGCCCAGAAGAGCCGGGCATGGTGGCGCACGCCTTTAATCCCAGCACTCGGGAGGCAGAAGCAGGCGAATTTCTGAGTTCGAGGCCAGCCTGGTCTACAAAGTGAGTTCCAGGACAGCCACGGCTACACAGAGAAACCCTGTCTCAAAAAACCAATAAATAAATAAATAAATAAATAAATAAATAAATAAAAAAGACCTAGCCCAGGAGAGAAAAAAAGGCATCACGAGGGGAACGGATGGGATGTTCTGGGAATTCATTATTTACTCTCCATGTGTATCCTTCAAATTGTCCATATTAAGTGAAGATAAAGCTTGCCTACTTTGTATGGTACAAATACACATTATCCCTCAAAACCATATGAGTTAAAGGTGTGATCCCCAGTACAGAACCCAAAGCTAGACATTGGGGTTAGTGATTAGATCTTGAGGGCTCTGACCTAATCAACTCTATTGCTGGAAGGTGAAGGCTGATTGGAAGGAGTCGGTCACTGGGGACTACTCAGTGCCCTTGAATAGACCTTCCTCTTGCACCCACTCTCCTCCTCTCCCTGTCTTGCTACAATGATGTGAGAAGCACATCTCTGTCTTGTCACAGGTCCAGAAACAACGGAGCCAAGTGACCATGGACTCAAGCCTCAGAGCCAAATATCTATTTTAAGTTGCTTTTTCTCCAGTAATTTGTCACAGAAAGGCCAGTAAAGAACTGGTGCCAACAAATGACTCCTTGTGAGCATGTGCTCCAAAATCCTTTGGAGCTAGTGTGCTGGAGTGGTTTACAACAGTTTAGAGAAACGTGTCAGGGCATGCTTAGAAATGCTGAGCTACCAGAAGCCCAGAATGCTGATGGGAAGACAAAGAACAGGACCACTCACAAGACCAGGTGAAATTGAAGGCTCCAGGGGTCAGACTAGAGGCCATTCATTCACTTTAAATTCTAGAATATTTAAGTAATTAAAAACCTACATCTTGTCTATGTCCTGAGACTTTAGTTTTTTGGTTTTTTTTTTTTTAATGTGCATTGGTATTTTGCCTATATGTATGTTTGGGTAAGGGTTTAGATCTTGGAGTTACAGACAGTTGTGAGCTACCATGTGGGTGCTGAGAATTGAACCTGGGTCCTCTGGAAGAATATTCAGTGCTCTTAACCACTGAGCCATCTCTCCAGTCCCACCCAGATACTTGTTGGAGGCTACATTTTAAAATGACAGACTAATATGACAAGAACAGCAAGGATGCATAGTAATCAGGCTGAGGCATGGGTGTTATTACTAGCTGCTTTTAGCCAGCTTCACAGTGAGAGTTAAAAAGCAGAAAAGAACTGGAAAGCTTTGCAGTTTGGCCAGAAACATAGGACACTTGAGGTTAGGATTACGGAAGGTGTGGCTGCCGATTAGGATTAGCACCATGAAAAGCAAGTCCCGTATTTTTTTATACCATGGCAACAGGAAAGATGCCTAAGACCTCAGAAATTAGCTGGGGCTTTCAGTCACAGGCTCAAGGGCATGACGTTACAACTTGAGCTTTGCTCCATGAGCTCTAGGGCTATTTGCTCAGGCATGGCTAGGTAAGCTTCATCCACCCACATAGGCACATAGAAGTCATGGCAACCACAGCCAGCTAGACCCATGCAAATGCATGAGTTGTGGAGTCCTGGAGGCTTCTACCCAAATCTCATAAGGAAGCCAGAGGGGCCAAACAATATGAAAGGGTCAGGGTCCCTTAGCACTGACAGAGCAGAAGTATGAAGCTGAGCAAAGGCAGAGCTGTGATGTAAGCTCCAACTGGCAAGAATATAAAATATCTGGGAAGGCTGCCAGCAACACGCAGAGCCAGCCCAGGAGAGGCCAGGGGATAGAGCTACCTAAACCATTTGGGTCAGCGTGTACCTTGTGCCAAGAAGTCTAAGTGTAACCCACTTCTAGCAAGGCCACACTTCCTAAGCCTCCCAAAACACCACCACCAACTGGAGACCGGGTGTCCAAATGCCCAGGATTTACGGAAGATATCTTATTCAAACCACCACACACATTCTCACTAGATAGCACAGCTGTAACTCACTTACACTGAGTCTTTACTGAATGGGCTGGAAGGGGGCTTTGGTTGGAGACCATGGTCACTGGAAGCATGTATTTGAAAGGTGTGTCTTGTCCCTGGACTCTTCTCTGCACTCTGCTCTCTTACCACCCACAGGAAGGGAGCCATGTGACCACCTGCTGAAACTAAGTGGCACAGTTCTTCAGTTTTCTCAAGTATTTTGTCACTGTGATGGAAAGCCACCTCAGGCTGACCCACTATCACAGAATGTACTTCCAGGAGCCAGCTTCTGAACCTGGTTTCATTGGGGCACTGGCCAAGATTTCCCTACATAGTAGTGCATGTTTTATCAACTAAGTAACTGCTGCTTTCAAAGGAAATTATTCTGGGATTCATACCTTAGGGGAAAAAACTAGAGCAAAAATATCCTTTTCTGCAGACACGGAAAGCAGAGCACAGCTCTTCCCACCCCTGGACTGAGTCAATCCCACCGCTGATTTGGACTGGCTCTAGCTGTCCCTACACTGCCACACACTGGACACACTGGCCCAACAGGCAGCAATGGCTGAATAGAGGCTCCTGCTCACTGTTGGAACCCCTTTTAGCCTGACTGAATCAGGCAGTAGAGACACCCTGATTAATTTGCCTTCTGGAAGATGCTGGTAACTGCTGAGACATCAATTTATAAACTAAGCAAGCGCATTTATACTTCAAAGAAGTATTAAGAGAAAACATATATGAAAGTTCCCACTGTAAGGGACAGGTTACCCTAGATCCTGATCCTTCTCGGATGGCACAATACAAACAGAACATTTCTCTTATTTCCTGAGACTCTTGGTTCTAGGGCAGAATTTAGTCTCTGCTGTCAACTCACAGTCCATGATGAGGCTGTGCTTCCCATGGAGGGGATGGACTTTTGTGCCTTAACCATGGTGGGGACCATCTGAAGGTAGAGGTATCTATTCTTTCTGTCCTATTTCATAAGGCAAATTATTAAATGTAAGGTACATTTCATGGTGATGAATAGAACATGCAAGCAAAAATCAGGTGAGAAAAATCAAGATCTGCTTTACCCAGTAAGGTGGTGCTGTCTACTCGCTCAGCATCTGGGAAGAAAGCAAACAGTCAGCAGAGCCCCAACCTGAAGTATTCCTCCCCCACCCCAACCCCCAAGGCCTGGAATGATGGCAAAGACCACCCTGAGGCCATCCACTGATTGGGGTCAGGCTTTTATCATTTGTATCACATGTCAGCCATGGTTCCCTGCCTGTCTCTCCCTTCACCTTGCAGGCTGGATGCCAGAGCTCACTGCATGACAATGGGAAGCTGCTGGGGCTATGGACACAGTGAGGCACATATCACAACAGCTAATGTCACATCCTCGCCCATCAAGAGAGAGTACAAACTCAGATGTCCTTCGGGACAGGCACAGATGAAAGCCTCAGTGATGTGACTGGGTCCTTTCAGCTGCCAGGTCCTGGGAAAGGAACAGCAGTGGGGATGGGACACAGTTCAGCTGCTTCCTCGAGGGAATGGCTGGGTGTTGGTCTTCCAGGGAGACATGATTGTGACAAGAGAGAGCTGGGCAGGATGAGGGAGGTCTCGGAAGATCCCTGCCCACAACTGGTGCCAAGACATTTTTGTGCATATTAGTCCAGGATCAAATCCTAGCTTCAAAGTTCTGGCACACACCAGGCAAACATTCACCCTTCACAGCTGACACCTCTAAAACCATCTACGTAACAACAAGCACCAAATCCAAAACTAAGGGCGGTGGCGCCTGGTATGCAGGCCTCTGAGCCCAGCACAGGGAGGCAGAAGCAGGAGGGTCGCTAAGAGTTCTAGGCCAGCATGATCTACATAATCAGTTCTAGGACAGCCAGAGATCCAGTGAGATCCCTGTCTCAAAGAAACAAAATAATAATAATAATAATAATAATAATGAAAATATAAAATTTGTTGTTATTCATGTCATGGCTCTATGACCTGAGTTCTCTGTTCCCACTCCCAATAAGAAACTGACTACTATCCTACGATACAGCTACTCATAATTTAAATTAGCCAATTCCACTAATTATTAGCAGCTAAAGTGAGTATTAGAAACTCGTGATTGCTATACTGTGTCTGTCTCTCACTGGTCCCTGCTAACCTCATTCCAATACGTGGTGAGCCTCTGGGTTTCCTGTTACCATGAAAGGCCAGTCAATACAGAACTTTCCATGCTTGCTATCATCCATGTTTTATGACACTGAATTCAAGACCATTATGTAAAAGTGACTCGTCAGCATTTCTTACTATCGTGGTCTTTCCTGGCAAAGCTCAGATGCCCCCCAGAAAGGCCAAAGAGCAGAAAGGAGATGCTTCCCCCTTCGAGAGATGTGCAGTGAGGGGAGAAAAATGTAAGCCACATAAGCTTTCCAAGGTTTAACTCTCACAGCCAGTAACGCTGCCCTGATGGCTGTTCTTGGCTACAGTAACCTGTGATGCAGATCAATGTGTCCCACATTTGGAGCAGAAGTCTCAAGTTCTACTTACAGACTGTTACCTACACCAATCACCCCTTTTTCCACTTTTAAACTCAGAGGCATTAAAAAATAACTAGATTGGTAAGTCTTATAGAATTGGAAGAGGAAGAGCTAAAGGAAGAACCCGGGAATTCTGCTTGGAAGGTAACGTCAGAGCTCCACACCTGGACTTCGCTGTTTGCAGATCTGAGTGGCAAGGTCTTGCACATATCCTGGGAAAAGGTCAAAACAATCCCCATAGGACACCACTTTAATTCCATGCAAAAGCATATCTGCCTGATGCTTAAAGAAATGGTCTTCATTTTCCTTGAGCACTACCATGTAGTGCTCTAAGTCCACCTTATTTGGCACGGAGTACAAGAAGAGCGCTTGGAATATCTGGTCACGAAGCGTCTCTCCACAGCCCACGAACAGGAATGACTTGGTGCGGTAGAGATTTTGCAGGACTTCCTGGGGAAAACCAATAAACAGAGAACACCTCAGTGAAAACCAACAGGAGTTCATAATTAACATAAAGGCCCCTGTGTTCTTTTACTTCCTATCTTGTACCCAGCAGGCTTTCCAAGAGTCAGCCTGAGGCGCACTAGGGAGACGAGAAGCTCTTGACATACTCAGATCAACCCCATGCAGCGATCTGTGTGCAAGCTACGGTGAAGCTAGGCTGAGATCTACCTCTCAACTAGGACAAGAAGGAGAACCAGCAGAGGCAGGGTACTGGCCAACCTGGGCAGCATAAATGCACCTCACAGTGAAGTCACCTTATGGGAGACCCCTGGCTCTCCAGGTCAGCTCAGCCAAGTCAACTCCTAGATATTTATACAAATACACACACACACACACACACACACACACACACACACACACANNNNTTTTTTNTNTNTNTTTTTTTTTTTTTTTTTCAAGACAGGGTTTTTCTGTGTAGCCATGGCTGTCCTGGAACTTACTCTGTAGACAGGCTAGCCTCACATGAACTCACAAACCCGCCTGCCTCTGCCTCTCAAGTGCTGGGATTAAAGGCGTGCACTGCCATTGCCCGGCTATATACAATCTTAAATCTTAAGACATAAAGGGCTTGTGAGATGGCTCAGTGGGTAAGAGGACCCGACTGCTCTTCCAAAGGTCTGGAGTTCGAATCCCAGCAACCACATGGTGGCTCACAACCATCTGTAACAAGATCTGACGCCCTCTTCTGGAGTGTCTGAAGACAGCTACAGTGTACTTACATATAATAAATAAATAAATCTTTAAAAAAAAAAAAAAAAGACTTAAAAGAAGAGCACTAACAGTTCTGCTGGGCATGGCAGCACACACCTTTGGTCCTGACACTAAGGGGGGCAGAGGCAGGCGGATCTCTGTGTGAGTTCCAGACCAGCTTGTAATTACCAGGCCAGTTGGGACTACAGAGTGAGACCTTGTCTCAAAAAACGTTTTTTCTTGGCTCAAAATTATATACAAACAACACCCTGAGACTAATAAGTGGACAGATGAGCCAGATCCCACAGGAAGATGGGGTAGACAGATTTTAGGGAGTGAAGGCAAGAGAGCTGTGAAGGGGAGCAGAGGCAGTAACCCCAGAGTAGACTATGAGGGTTACTCAGAGGAGCAGTGGTCAGTGACTCGGTCCTGAAGGCCCCATAACAGCAGCGCTCTCTCGAGGAGGGCCTCAGCACGTCAGCTCCTGAGTGCCCAGCACTCATCTGCTGATGCCATTTCTGCTGACAGAGGCCAGAGCAGAGCTCTGCAGAACATGCACCTGATACTGAGAGGACGACCACACAACACACAGACTCAAGTCGGAGTTGTAGATAGCCTGATATGGTGGCACATGCTGAAATCCCAGCACCTGGGAAGTGGAGGCAGGAAGACCAAGAGTTCAAAGATACTGAAAGCAAACAGCCTTCATGAGACACTCAGAAATGGCAGGAGGAGTATGGAGTACGCTAGGACAGAAGAGTGGGCAACATATTACACATACGTGATGGGAACAGCTGCTGAGGCGGGGCTGGGAAGATGCTCAGTGGAGTGGTTAAAGAGCAAGCAAAGCTCTTCCAGAGACCTATTCAATTCCAGCACTCATGAAGGGTAGCTCAACCACTGTGACTCCAGGTCCAAGGGACCCAATGTCTCTGGTCTCTGCAGGCAACTGACACACACCCTCACAAATCTTTTTTTTTTTTTTTCTTTTTGGTTTTTCTTTTTCCTTTGTCTTTTTTTTTTTAATTTATTTTATTTATGAGTACACTGTCGCTGTCTTCAGATACAATAGACGTGTGCATCAGATCCCATTACAGATGATTGTAAGCCACCATGTGGTTGCTGGGANTTGAACTCAGGACCTNTGGAAGAGNAGTCAGTGTTCTTAATCACTGAGCAATCTCTCCAGCACTCTTTTTGGTTTTTCTTTTTTTTTTTTTTTTTTTAAAGATTTATTTATTTATTATATGTAAGTACACTGTAGCTGTCTTCAGACACTCCAGAAGAGGGCGTCAGGTCTTGTTACAGGTGGTTGTGAGCCACCATGTGGTTGCTGGGATTTGAACTCTGGACCTTCGGAAGAGCAGTCAGGTGCTCTTACCCACTGAGCCATCTCACCAGCCCCCCCTTTTTGGTTTTTCAAGACAGGGTTTCTCTGTGTAGCCCTGGCTGTCCTGGAACTCCTCTATAAACCAGGCTGGCCTTGAACTCACACATGTGACACAAGTACCCAGCCACAAATCTCTCAAATACCTTTGATCTCAGCACTCAGGAGGCAGAGGACACACACTAAGAACACATGGAACTAAGGACATGCACGAGCCCAGCGGGAGCGTGCCCAGAGCCCCACCCTTAGCCCTAGTTTTAAAACTAGGTTTGGAAAGCTGAAGAGACTGCTGCGTAAGGATGGTGAGAACTGCAGATAGAAGGCCCCTGAGTAAGCATGGAGAGCTGACAAATGGGACAGAGGAGCAGCAGACTGCAGACTGCAGACCACAGACTACCAGCACCAGGCAAGTCTCTCCTGCCAAGTCCCTGGCCAGGAAACCGCAGTGTGCGAGTGCTGGCTCCAGGAAAGAGGTTTCTAAGGAAGCACGCATGTCCTCCTTGAGCAGGTGTGCACTGAGCATCTATTCAGAATGTAGCACCATACCAGGGCCTAGAGATGTGGCTACTAACAGGAAAATATGGTCCTGTCCCCAGCAGCCATGTGAAAGGGGAGTTAACCAGAGGACCAGAATGCCTGGGAAACACAGCCAGATGGCTGGCTGCCACCATCAGTTCCCCAGAAGAGGCACCCAAAGCCTAGTGAAAACAGGCTTACCATTACTTCTGGATCTTGAGTGACATCTTTATAGCCCGATGGATCCAGCACCATCCCACAGGGGTCTGTGTACAAGCCATGAATATGAAGGACTCCATACTTGATATGGCCTCTTGCCCACTGCAGGACCTATCAAAACCCAAACCAAGACAATAAATAGACTGCTATTATTTCAAACAAGATACAAGAACAAAATTATCCAAAAAAGTAAATGTTTCCATTCATAATTATACCTTTAAAACAGAAACTAGTTATCCTGCCCAGAATCTCAGCGAGGTCTTTACTGAAGACAGTGTGTGGAAGTAACTGCTGTCACAGCAGCTAACTGTGACTACATAGGGGAGGGACCTTCTTAGTTATATGCAGTTAATTCTATATTGTTGTGGGGGTTGTAGCTGGTTCTGTTTCCATTTTTATGTTTTGTGGTTCTTCAGGTAAAACCCATGTCCTCCTCCACACATCCTAGATGAGTGTCTACCTCAAGCTAGTTACTTTTACACCATCAACACTGTACCTCAAATAGCCCTCTGCATTCATCTCAGTTCAGGTTACAGGCCATACTTCATGTCTCTCAGTGTGGGGCCTCTGCATCTGCAGGCTCTACTGAGACAGGCTCACTAGAGGCGGAAGCCAACAGACAATTCTCTTACCCACACTTGACTAATCATTTTCAAAGGTACTGGCATGCTTAGCCACAGCTTGTGCCACACCCCATCATAGGGCCATGTCACCGTGCAGGATGACACCAAAACAGCCAACCAGGCTAGCACAAAGAGAGCATGCACCACAACTCAGTGGGCAACAGCACAGGCAGTGTCTGACTCCCTAATACATCTAACAGAAGCATAAGAAAAAGCAAGCATGCCAAAAATTAAAGCAGTTCATATGACCCAACTGTTCCACCTCAGCAATGAAGGAGGAAAAATAGGACTTTCACCTCTCAGACAGAAATACGTTTGGCAGTTTTAGTTTGTTTTGGAGACACGAGCCCAGACTTGTCTTAAAATCACTATGTAACTCAGGATAGACTCAAAATTTATAGTAATTCTCCTGCCTCGGCCTCCAGTGTACTAAGATCCCAGGTGTGCACCACCATGACTGCTTGCTTTGTTTTTAATAACTCCACTGCAGGTAAACGACAGGTACAGAGCTCCCATACAGAGCTGGGGATACAACAGTCTTCTACAGGTATCACCACACCAGGCCAAAATCACTCTAAACAATTTCCTGGGGCACTTGTCCCTCAGAACCCACTCTCAGAAGTTCTTTCTCACTTTTCTTTAGTAAGTCTACACTTGTTCTTCGAGACAGGGTTTCTCTGTATAGCCCTGGCTGTCCTGGAACTCACTTGGTAGACCAGGCTGGCCTCGAACTCAGAAATCCGCCTGCCTCTGCCTCCCGAGTGCTGGGATTAAAGGCCTGCACCACCAGGCCCGGCTTACACTTGTTCTTTTAAAATTTAAAATAATACACTTTAAATTAGTCTGGCCCCGGGCGTGGTGGCGCACGCCTTTAATCCCAGCAGAGGCAGGCGGATTTCTGAGTTTGAGGCCAGCCTGGTCTACAAAGTTAGTTCCAGGACAGCCGGGGCTACACAGAGAAACCCTGTCTCGAAAAACCAAAAAAAAAAAAAAAAAAGTTAGTCTGGCCCTCTAGGCTCATATAGCCACTAAGACTGTTTAGGAAGGATTAGGAGGTGTGGCCTTGTTGGAGGAGATGTGTAACTAGAGATTGGCTTTGAGATTTCAAAAGCTCACACCAGGCCCATTCTCTCTCTGCCTCCAATATGTGGATCAGATGTAAGCTCTCAGCTACTATTCTAGTGCCATGCCTGCTCGCCTGCTGCCATACTCCCTACCATGATGGTTATAGACTCACCCTCTGGAACTATAAGCAAGCCCTCAGATAAATGCTTTCTTCTATGAGGTGCCTTGATCATGGCGCCTCATCACAGCAATACAGAAATAACAGACAAATAGCTTAGAGAAGCCAGGCATCATGGAATATGACTGTAGTGCCAGCATTTGGAAGGTAAAGGCAAGAAGATTGCTATACATCCAAAGTCAGCATGGTCTATACAGTGAACCTGGAACCCCAGTAACTTGAAAGCAGAGGCAAGTAGAGCCCAAGGATAAAATCTGCCTGAGCTACTCAAGTCCCTGTCTCCAAAAGGGAGAAAAAAATTAAAAACAGGTTTGAAATGTTTGCATCCATCAAACCCCAACCTTATAAGAAAAGAATCCACACGAGGATTGTGGGTGCTTTTTTCTGTGCTGGCTCTATTGCCCACATTCCCACGGTAGTCACTAATCAGTCAATGCAGACGAGAACCACTTGTAGGAGTAGCACAGAGCATGAAAAGAAAAGTGTGGACAGCAGGAAACATCGCAAGTGGGTGGGGGAGGGCGTGGCTCCTGGGCAGCTCCTGGGCTGCCTGAGGGAATGGCTGTGTGGCTGTGTGGCTGTGTGCTGAGTGCAGCAGGCCCACAGCAGTGACCCACTCGGCCCACACCTTCGTCTTATCCTTCAAGTCCAGGGACTCCATGGGCTTGCTCTGCTGCTGCCCGAAGATCTCCAGCAGGTTGTCGTAGTTGGTGGTCAGCACCATGGTGCCTCTGTCCATCAGGCTGAGGATGGACTGCAGCACCACAGGGTTCTGGATGTGTTGCTCCAAGCTGTCAAACACCTCCATCAGGCAATCCTGGAAGAAGTTGGGCTTGGTGTCGCCTGTGCGCTGCAGAGAGGCAGATCAAGGGTTAGGAACACATGCTGGCCGTGATGGTGCGTGAGACAAAGGCAGGTAGAAGCAGGCGTATCTCTGTGAGTGCAAGGCCCACCTGGTCTAACTAGTGAACTACAGGCCAGCCAGGTCTATATAGATAGATAGGCCCTGTCTCAAAATGACAACAGTGAAGAGAAGTTAGGAACAGCAGAGGCTGATCATGGCTGGGACTAAGCAGAGGGCACACGAGTAAGGATGCACATACTTACCAGAACAAAGAATGATGTCAGCCTCAGGGAAGGGCAGGCCAAGTACAAGGACGCATTGCAGAATAAACACTCGGGGCAAAGCAAGGCAGAGGAGTGGGTGTAGGCAGACAGGAAAGGCCATGGAGGTCTCTCTGAGACCTGGAGGAGTGGGGAGCTCTCAGATGGCTGTGAGCAGGGGCAAGTACAAAGGCCCTGCAGTGCTCATGGAAACTGCCTGTGTAGCAGGGGAGGTCAGAGAGCCGACCCAGAACCAGGCCATAAGGTGCTATGGAATGTCCCTACTTTCCCCATGTGGGACAGGGAAGGTGGGGAGCAATGAGAACAGCAGACAGCCTTGCTAAAGGGAACCAAGATGGGGTCGAGCTGGACAGGATAGAGGAGTCAAGAGATCCCTTGTTCCCCAAGGAGAGTCCTAACCTACGCTTCCTACAGCAGCACTCAGTCTCAGTCAGCACCACCTCAGGGGCCCACAGGTCAAGACAGAGCCACCAGGCAAGTTCCCCGTAGGCCCCTCCTCCTCAGAGGCCATGGGGATGTATGTCGTCCTGAGGCTCTCCCCGCTAATCCTCATCTTTATCCATGGACCATAACCCCCTAATAAAACCAACTTGGTATCCTCTATGATGACTCATGAGCATGCCAACATGGCGGGGAGGCCTGCTGACCCCCTTGCCTGATTCTCCATGGGAGGCTTGGAGGAGTGCACCAGGGTAAGAAGCATGGGGGTGAACTTCAGACTCGTCTCCTGACCATCGGTATCATCAACACGATGGCCTCTCCCTGAGTGAGCCCATACCCTTGGCGCTGTGCAGCCATCCCATGTTTCCCTGGTAAGCCCTCATCTTCCTGTACAAGGGATTAGCCCCCTTTGTCTCAAGTGCCAGAGAGTAAACCTGTTAGGCCTGTGGCCACAGTTCCTACTGCAGCTACTCAAGCTGGCCTCTGGGCATGAAAGCAGCCACAGACAATGTACCAGCAAGAGGATATGGCCACATGCCAACAAGACTTTATAAAAATGGCTAGCAGGTGAGGTTTGGCCCAGCCTCTGCCTATGTTGTCAGTTTTCCCTGATTAACATTAACACCCACATTTGTCACAGCTACCTAACTGAAAACGCCACCAGCCTGGAAAGGTGAAGTGCAGCACTGGGTGAAGCCAGTGATGTAGTGACTCCATGCAAAGCCATAGGAGGGGAGGGTTGGCAGCCCCATCTGCTCACCAGAAGGAGCGGCAAAGGGGTCGGGGGAGTCAGGCAGCTAACTATACAAAGTCAGGGAACTTCACGCTTGAGGGTGGTAAAGCCCAGGTCTCCAGTACCACTGAGCTCCTGCATGCTCCTGGGCTGTCTCCCCAGGTTTCAATGTAGGAATCAGAATTACTATCCCGATAAAACCACCATTTGGGGTCTCTGGTCTTTTGGAGACCCCCACACCAGTCTTGCCCTTCCTCATGACCATTTCACAGTCCTATCCTCCCTTAGGCGCTCATCTTAAGTCTCCTTCTGCCTCCTCTATGGGCATACACTAACCTCCCACCTTAAAATGTCTTCTAAGAACCAGCTTTTCTCTGTAGAGATATGAGTAGCCTACACAACCAAAACAGTCAGTGTCTCACAAACCTCACACTAAAAATGGCAGCATAACAACATCCAGAGCCAGCCAGCCTCCAGGGGCCATTACTACAAACTAATGCAGTACCTGCCAGCAGCGCAGTATTGAGGTTTAAAAGAATAGGATCCACTGGGTACAGAGGCAAACAGCTTTACTCCCAGCATTCAGGAAGCACAAGCAGGTGGATTTCTTCAGTTTGAGAACTGCCTGGTCTACAGAGTGAGTTCCAGGACAACCAAGGCTATACAGAGAAAAAACCCATCTTAAAAATCAAAACAAAACACCCCATGGATGGTGGCCTGATAGGCTGAGCACTAACAAACAGAACCTCTGCTCAGGGAGGCCTAGTGTTCAATGTACACACTCCTTCAACCTGGATTAGAACATTACACCCATGCTGTGAAACCTGATGTGTCTGAGACTCACAGGTGACATCTTCCGGATCAGATCATGGGCCACAACCAGCAGGTCCCGGTCCTTCATCACCTTCCTCCGGAACTCAGCAACGTCGCCAGGGTGCAGAACTTCCAGCTGCTCCGCAGCCTCAATGACTGCCTCGATGCAGCTCCTCCAAGAGCAGAGCGCTCGGATGCCAGGGGCCACAGCTGCACTCACGCCAGTCCCAATGACCAAGAGCAGGTCCTGGGGTTGCTTCCTAATGAGGCTCTTTAAGAACTTTCTATTTAAGAACAAGGGGGGGGGGAAGCCAACAGTCAGCTTGGAGGTACTGCAAGCTTCCAGTCTGGAACATCTAGAATGTTCAGATCACAAATTTGTCCTTCTGTTCACTACCAGAAAACAAAGTCCCTAGCTGGGCAGTGGTGGCGCAGGCCTTTAATCCCAGCACTCGGGAGGCAGAGGCAGGCGGATTTCTGAGTCCAAGGCCAGCCTGGTCTACAGAGTGAGTTCCAGGACAGCCAGGGCTACACAGAGAAACCCTGTCTCGAAAAAAACAAAAGGAAGGAAGGAAGGAAGG
>NC_034606.1:50057756-50072132 GCF_900095145.1 Mus pahari | reverse complement strand
AAGGAAGGAAGGAAGGAAGGAAGGAAGGAAGGAAGGAAGGAAGGAAGGAAGGAAAGAAGGAAAGAAGGAAAGAAGGAAAGAAGGAAAGAAGGAAAGAAGAGAGAGAAGAAAGAAAACAAAGTCCCTGTTGCCTACAATGATAAATACATTTACAAATAACTGTGAACGAAAAGTTCAACCCCTCTGCTCCTCTGAAGCTACATAGCTGGTAAATCTGCACTGTAAGCGGCAGAGTGATCTTGCTGTGGTGACTTCTAAGTACAGGTTTTCTGCTTCCTAAAGCCCACTGTGTTCTCTGTGGTCAGCAGTTCACTCCACATCACTTTCCAGTAAGTGGGAACTGCTGGCCATGCCCAGTCCCACGGCCCTTCCCACCCACACTTCCCAGTTGCTTGGTTTGGAGATGGGGCTCTGGTAGCTTCTTTGAGCAGAAAGCCTCTTTCTGGAATGCTGCTTGTGTTGGAGCAAACCGCAGTGAGCAGCCATGGGATCCCCTCCCAGCTTCCCCACTTCCGGGGACAGTCAGGAACCCCCATGAGTAACTGGCTACTTACCTGCATTTCTGTTCACTTCTGTTCGTGGTCTTTTCCACTGACTCCATCTGTGAATCCTAAAGAGAAGAAAGATGTTTGGTGAGTCCTCAGAAGACTGTAGAGGATGAGGCTGAGTCAAAGGTCTGGACTCCCCTTTAATTAGAACACCTGGAAAGTGCCAACTAGAAAAAGGCCCACACAAGTGGTTCCTCTGCGGCAGGCAGGCAGGCAGGCCGGTAACCTTGCCTGGCTTCCCTGGTCAGGCTCCAGACAGAGCAGCTCTGGTGACCTGGCCCCAGGTTGCGAGCTTTTACCCTGGCAATGTCTCTTTAAGACAAAACCATCTACCAGTCTCCCTTGAGTCTAGAGCTAGTGTTTATAGTAAACAAGGAAACAGGCCAGGAACCTGGTGTGAAGGCCTATAGCTACCATCACTGGGAATTAGGTGCCTTTCCCCCTTTTCCAACAAGCTTTTTAACAATATTTTTCATGTCATTTGAGAGCAGAGTTCATGTCCTAATTTTAGTCCCCCTGTGTCATTAGAAACTGCTCAAAATGTAAAGTAAGCCTCACACATGAGACTACAACTTACAGACTGACCACTAGCCCTTCATGAGCGCAAGACACTAGGAGCATGGTGAGTAATTTGTGTGCACAACTTGTAAGCACTTGGCCAACTATGGAGGACAGAGCTCTGAGCAGCACTACTGCCAAGTTAAATGAGGAGCAGAGCGCCTATGATCCCATCAGTTAGAAGGGCAGATGCAGAAGGACCTCAGGTTAAAGGCCAGCCTAGGCTATAGAGCAACCACCTCAAAACAAATGAAGAGGAGCCCTGAACCTCGAACCTCCCCTGGCCACACCCAGCAGCAGCACTCCCAGGATCAACAGTGGTGGGGATGTGGGGAACTCCGGACCCCCCACATCCTCACACAGGACTGAATTAGGTCACCAAACATAACTCTCGGAGAGAACACACAGCTCACGGGTGTCTCAGTTGCACCCTCAGGCTTGAGACAACTGGATCCTGCGGTCGCCATGAAAACATCTGCACACATCCACCCTCCCACCTTGGAGGGTGCACTCTCAGCTTCCACCAAAATCCCCAAGGTCCATGGCTTATCGTCAGGGCTAAGAAACCAGTTCATGAGCCAAACCCTGAAGCTGGCAGAGGATGCCGCCTGCCCAAGGGACAGCAGGGCAGGGGAGTGTGCCTCCTACTCACTGCAGTCACCATGCAAGGTCAAGCCTATTTCGGCTTGGTAATCTATTAGAAATTTTCTAAGGCAAGTTATAACTGTTCTATTTCATATAACCCCTCCACTGCAGACAGAGCCCATGGATCCCAGCCCAAGTGTCCAATGAGCCTATGCACTGTCCTCCATTCTGTTAGCAGCTGGAAAGCATGGATACCTGCTAACTGGCCAACCAGAGGGAAGCTCTGCAAACCAAACTGCTGGGCCAGGCAGCTGGGCTGTGTTCCACAGTAGAGACCAAGGCTCAGAGCCCCGCAGGACAGAACACTGAGCTAGCCTACTGCACTTCCTATTTGAAGCCTCCATGAAGCACACTCATGCCTTCCTGCCTCGGGGAAAGCCCTTCACCATGGCCTGCTCGAGCCAGCACTTTAGAGCTGACTTCAGCTACTGGCAGCCTGTGTGCCTCAGAAACAACACGGCCTCAACCTTTACCACATAAAGAAATAAACATTTTCTAATGCCTTCCTCCTGCTCAACTGCTTTTCACTTGCCATTCACCTGTAGGTATCACAGTTAAAATCCAAAACATGCACTTCAACCTCTGCAATGTAACACAAAAAACAAGCGGTTTCAGTTCCCCAAGAGAACAAGAGACACTCACAGAACAGGAGGGAGCTCTGGCCTGTGCAGGCAAGCTATGGCTGGTTCCTGATCCACTCTGCCTCAGCCTGAGTTGGGGGATCTGAAGAAGTCTCTGCAGCCAGCACTTGCACCAATGTTACAAGGGTTCCCACCTCGACAGGGAGAGGGGCCTCTGTCTGGGATTTTAGGCAGCTAAGGACCTCTAGATCCTTAGCAAAGCAACCAGCAGGGGGCGCACAAGACTCCTACCCTCAGGACCCCTGTGGTGATGAACTGAATAGCTGCCCATATTTAGCCATTTACAGTTCTTTATAAACACTACAAGCTTAAAGGCATTACCTCATTTCCTGTTTTTCAGCAGCCAAAATATCAGAGCCAAACCTCATATAATTATCCAGAGATTGCTCAAAATCTCCCCTTTGTTTTTAAACCAAGGCCCAAGTGGGAGATTTGCCCAGTCTGACCTCTGCTGACAAGTTTCTGGAGGCCAGTCTATCTCTGATGTACCAGTCCCTTCCCAGCCCTTCAGAGGCCTCTCAGATGCTGCAGCTTTCTGTTTCCTAGGTGACCGTGTCGTCACCAGTTTGCAGACTCAAAACCAAGTCATCATAGCAACACATTTTTTTATAAAAACCTACCAGTATTTTCTAAATGTAAATTCAGGCCAAAAGCAGATCTCAAAGCAGTTACTGTCCTTTTTATCTAAAACCTTCAGCAGAGTCTTAGCTGAGTGTTTTGTGCCTAGAATAAGAAATCATAACTCTATTCTGAATGAGCTCTGCAGTAACTACACAGCCTTCATTTTTTTGTAATCCCTTGACATCCAACACTAAGTACATGTTCATCAGAAGGCTGGAGAGACGGCTCAGTAGTTAAGAGCATGTACTGCTCTTCTAAGGGTCCTGCCTTTCGTTCCCAGCACCCAGGGCCTGCTGGCTTACAACCACCTCCAGCTCCAGGGGGTCTAACGTCTCTGGCTTCCACAGGCACCTGCACTCACATGCATACACTCCCACAATGACATACACATACATTAAAATATACACATTTTAAAAACATTCCATGTTCACCAGAGTCTAAAAGGTGACTGTACAGAAGAGGAACTGGCCATCCTCATAAAACCGTGAGGCAGAGCCTCCGCTTTCGAGCCCACACAGCAGGTCACTGACGATGCCATCCAACTCCAGACACCCACACCCTGCACACGGCCTCCAGTCTTATTCCTGGGACATTTTCAGCCACTGGCACACCAACAAATAGGATACAAGTCAAAGTCCGACAAGCACAGCCTCTTCTCTGCAACTCAGCCGTGTAAAGCAGGCCCAGCCTCCTGGGAGAATGTCACCCACCTGAGGAACGAGGTTGCTTGAGCCACTCAGGTCCAAGAACACTTGTATGTGTCACCCAGTGTGGCTGGAGGAGCTTTGCTGAGCCAGGCCCAGCCCAAGGTATGCAGCGGCCATTGTCTGAAAGGCTGGCTACCAAGGTTCTTCACTGCCACAAAGACCAGAGGAGTAAGAACAAGTCAGAGTCATGTAGGTGGTCATAATGATGGGAGGAGGGGCTGGTTATTAAAAGTGAGCAAGCAGAGTGAATCAGGATCCGAATCTGTGGGAGAATATGCTTTTAAAACACTCAACTTCTGCCAGGCGTGGGAGCACATACCTTTATTCCCAGCACTTGAGAGACAGAGGAAGATGGATCTCTGGGAGTTCAAGGCCAGCTGGTGCTACACCAAAGTACAGGCTTTAAGTACAAAGATGCAGGAGAGGGGAAGTCACAGCTCTGTGGCACAAGGCTTCCCCAGCAGGCTCAAAGCCCTTGCTCCCAACATCTCACACATAAAAATCCTGCAAGATGTACAGTCATAGGCTGCAGCTCAATCCCACTGAAGGAAAAGTGAACAGATACTCAAATCCCACTCCCTTCTCCCAGCAGGAGGGGCAGGCATCACAGCAAATGGGCAGCAGGACCCTGAGGACAGACCTGCAGATGGCAGATGTAGGTCAGCAGTAGTTTGCCTAGCATGCACAATGCTCTGTGTTCGATCCCCTGCACTTCAATAACCAAATGCAGGCTTTTAACACACCTGTAATCAGTCAGAATGTGACAGGAGAAAAGGACCCTTGCAATCAGACAGGATCAGTGTGGCTAGCAATGAGCTATCCTCTCAAGTCCCCAAGAACAGGGACCACAGCAGATAATGACACCATGACCACAGGTGGCACTAAAGCTGGTTATAAATGGTGCCACAGTCATTCTTGTGTATAACTACCCTGCTCGGGGAAACAGGACTGTCTGTCTAGAAATACGGACTGAATATAATCTATGCAATTAAAATGGACCCACTGTTGTTTTGCTGTGAAGACACTATGACCAAGGTGACTGTTCAATTTCAGAGATGTAGTCTATTGTCATTGTAGCAGGGAACATGGTCACGCAGTGCCTCTAGAGCAGTGCTCAGAGTTACAACCTCATTCGTAAGCAGTGAGACAGAGAGACAGAGGCTGAGTCTTGCATGCGCCTTTGAAACCGCAAAGCCCACCCCCAGTGACATACTTCCTCCAGTAAGATCCTACCCCCTATTTTTTTTTTTCAAACAGCACTACGCCCTGGTGTCTAACATTTCAAATACATGAGCCTGTAAGGCCCATTCTTATTCAAACCACCATAGACCCAAAGGCCCACAGGTCCTCAAAGGAGGCTAACATGGAGCGTGGTGGCCATTCCTTTAATCCTAGCTCTGGGGAGGCAGATGCAGGAGGATCACTTGACCTTTAGAGCTAGCCTAATCTACATAATGAATTCCAGGGCAACCTGGGCAATATAGCAAGACTTTAACTCAAAAGAAGCAGAAAAGAAGTGGAAACTGGACTCAGCCAGTCATATCCCCACATATGTCCCCGAGACATACACATCTTCACCACAGGCACTTGACGCCATCTGTCAGAGCCCTCATCTGTAGCTGATGCGCCTGTGACCCTCAACCAATTCCCTGTCCCCCAGTCACAGTCTTCTCCCTCATAGCCACGTGGTTCCAATGTTGACCTTAGCAGACAAAGAAAGAGGAACACAGGGCTGTGACAGAAATCACTGGCAATAATAATGTGTCCAGTATACACAGGAGCACCGATGAACCAGCTGGGGGTTGGGTGACAGATCTATCTCAGGTGACATAGATCAGCAGGACTCCATCCACCTAACCTGGGAACAGAGTAGGAAGTAACTTTAAAAAGGAACATCTAAACTTTAAAAACTTTTAAAAAGTGCTGAGACGGCAGAAAAACACAAATCTCAGTTCCTGCCTGTCTATGGACTTCCACCAGCCATGTCACTGGCTAGACCATTGCAAAAACTTCTGGTGAGCAGAGATCTGAAAGACACTTATCAAGAGGCCTACAGGCAGCTGGGTGTGGTGGTGCATGCCTTTAATCCTGTCAGAGAAACCCTGTCTCGAAAAGCCAAGGGAGGGGGGGCTGGTGAGATGGCTCAGCGGGTAAGAGCACTTGAGTGCTCTTCCAAAGGTGCAGAGTTCAAATCCCAGCAACCACATGGTGGCTCACAACCATCCTTAATGAGATCTGTTAATGAGATCTGTTACAGTGTACTTACATATAATAAATAAATAAAATCTTAAAAAAAAAAAAAAAAAAAAAAAAGAAAGAAAGAAAGAAAAGAAAAGCCAAGGGGGGAGGGGGAATGCCTACAGGCTATAGGCACCGCAGCAAGCTTCCAACTCAGCACCTCTCTCTCAGGGCCTTCCCCCAACTGTCACAACAGAACTCACTGCTGCTGAGGATGAATTGTATTCTCCAACTCAGAGAGCTAGGCATGGTGACTCACACCCATGATCAGAGCACGCAGGAGACTGAGGCAGGTGGATCACTGAGTTAAAGGCCAGCCTGGACATAACATGAGACCTGCCTCAACACTCCTCCACCCCCCAATCCCTCTCCACTCACACAGAGACAGCCAAGCATGGCTGCTCGTGTACCCCCTCCCCCAACAAAGTCAGCAAAATACAGTTGCTCAGTGCCTGTAATTTCAGAAATCAGGAGACTTAAGCAAAGAAAGATACCAAAAGTTTAAGCCTATCTGGTCTACACAGTGAATGCCAGGCCAGCCTGGGCTACAAAGTGAGACCCTACCTCAAAACAGCACAAGAACTAGGACCTAAGTTTGAATCCCCAACACCCACTTAAAAACTGTGTATGGCTATGTAGGTCCCCTCACCTTTGTAAGGGGCAGAAACTGGAAGAGCCTTGGGTCAGAGAGAGCCCCTGTCTAATAGGAAGGCGGCAAAGAGTAGTAAGAGGAAGACCCCAACACCCTCTCCTGGCCTCTCTCAACACAAGCACACACTTCAGAACAATGCCCAGAAGACACAAACCCTGACCTTGAGCACGTGCTATCTGACCCATCACTAAAATAAAGTAGAAAACCTCTTTGTAATGCTCAAAATGTACCAAGCATAGAGATTAAACAGGTCTTTAATCCCAACACTTAGGATACAGAGGCAGGCAGATTCTATGTGAGCTCAAGGCCAGCCTGGTGGTCTATACATAGTGAGTTCCAAGACAGCCAGGGCTATGTAGACAGACCATAAAAAAAAAACCAAAACAAAACAACAACAAAAAAACCAGGTGGGGGTACTAGATAACCGGTATCTGGAAAGCAATGCTCCCAAGCAGTGCTCCCACGCAGTGCTCCCACGCAGTGCTCCCAAGCTGCTTACATATTTGAGCCCAAATTAAGAAATAGCTATACAATAAAGAAACTCTCTTTATCCTCCCTAAAAGGCACATGAGACAAATGACTGCACGGAGCTGTCCACTGACCTCTGCACATACTGTGTGCTACATACATTCACACATATCATACACACGACGATGAGGATAGTGATGATGATAATACATTCTAAAAAAGAAAAAGCAAACCCCACCGGCACCACAACTGAAATGGTTAAGACCATAGCTCCTTCAAAGAATAGCACCAGACATGATAGCACACATCTGCAATCCCAGACTTGTAGAGATAGAGCCAGGAGGATTAGAAGTTCAGTGAAACTTATGTAGAATTTTAAGGTTAGCCTGGGCACATGAGAATCTGTCCAAAAAAAAAAAAATTAAAATTGCTGCTTTTAGGGAAAAACACGAAGCACTCTGCGTGCATGCTCTCAGTCAAGTACTAATGGCTCTCAGTGCTGACTCAGTCAGCTCTAGAGGCAGTAACCACACTGCAGTTCTGTCCCTGTTCTACCACCATTGTGCTGGAATGCCAAGGGACACATAGAATGCTTTTCCAGAAACCTAACACCCAGTCTGCCCATCAGGGGTGACATGTCCAGTAAGGCAGGTCTTTACATCACTTAATGAGTCAGTGGAGGTAAAAAAAAAAAAAACAAAAAAAACAAAAAAAAAACACCCCAACCTGGGCCCAAGTGAACCCCTACCTTCAAACCCAGAAGATGCAGAAGAGATGCTCTATAGAGCAATGTAAAACTACAAAACTTGGACTGGAGAGATGGCTCGGTGGTTAAGAGCACTTACGGCTCTTCCAGAGGTCCTGAGTTCAAATCCCAGCAACCACATGGTTGCTCATAACCATCTGATGACCACTTCTGGTGTGTCTGAAGACAGCTACAGTATACTCACTTAAGTAAATAAACTTTAAAATACACACATATACTACAAAACTTTAGAGCTGGAGGGATCTAGGATTTCTATAGTGACAAATGGCTTCATTTCTTTGAGGTGAAAGCTGAGACTCCAGTAATGTGGCCAGCATCTATCTTCCCAGGCATCAGTTCTAACTCACTTCTGGCTCACCCCCCCCCATTCCTTTCACTCTCCGCCCAGGCCTACCCTGCAGCCCCAGGCCTCCCAGTCACGCTCACTTTCATCCTGGGCCCCAGGGTTGGCTGCTCCATTTTGCCTGTGGGACTTCTACCATTCTCCAGAAACACACCATCAGGAAGCCCAGAACATGGACAGACAGACAGATGGACACGGACACACACAGCCAGCCCTGACAGCTCTGTCACACAGCTGCCTGCAGAACACAGTAACTTTAGCAGAATTGATAAGGAGAGCTAAAGAAGAGGTGTGGCCATGTCTCCAGGCAAAAGGCTGTGGAGGACAGACAGGCACACAACCCAGAAGGGCCCCACCAACAACAGGCCTGCTGTGCTACTCCTCACAGCCTTGCGTGGCTCACCCTCAGTCTGTTCCCTCAAATGTGAAAAAGGAAGAGTGTGCACCTCCCCGGTGGCCAGAGGCATTCCATGGGGTATCAGAGCAACCTACATGCTTCCCATGAACCCCTAGATTTAACCCATTAAATGCCAGCCCTGCCACTGTAGGTATATTCTAAGTACCTGTCAGTCACGTGTGGCTGTGGTGGCCACAGAAAGTCCTCTTGCACTAGGCTATCTCCATTTCCTTCTCCCAAATCCAGGTTTCATCCATTATTCTTCATAATCCCTAGTTCACTGTCTACAGTAGTGCGTGTCACACCTTCAAGTGCTCACCTGTCCGGACATTGACACCTCCTGCTTGCAGCTTCAACCCCTCCAGTTACACAGACAGTGCTGACACATCCGAACTCAGCTCCTTCAGTACCTTCCCTCTTCCTTCAGGACTCCCCGCTGACTTCAGTCCCTCTTCCCCCTACCAGAAGCACTGGGTCTTATACTTGGCTAGCAGACACCCTGGTGAGGCGCTAAGGTGAGCACCACCTATGAGCAAACAGATAAAAATCTCACCTAAAAAAGTTCCTGTGTCAGTGCCCCAGACTCAGTCAAGCTCTAGAGGGCTACTGAACCACACGGCCTAGGTCCAAGTCATTCCTATCTTTTGTGGTCTTGCAGCCTACAAAAGTCGCTCCACCACAGCTAAAGTGACCACTGGAAAAATATGTAAGCCAGGGCTAGGGGCATGGCTCAGTCACCAGTCAGTCTGACCTGTGAACATAAGGCCTGGGTTTGATCCTCAGAACTTCTCAACCTTTAAGAGTCTGCCTCCTTGTTATCTCTTACATCCCCTTCCCTCACCCCAGCTACTATCCAGAACCCCCGAACTCCAGCTGCCTTGAAGGCCACTGCACTCTTAAGTACCACCAACTTGGCTAATTATCCCCACCTCCCAACCCTTACCAGGTGGAGCAGTGCCATCTGCCTCCAGCAGTGAGCAGTGGGCCGAAGAGGGCATCCACTCCCTCTTTAAAAAAGCCTGGCCCTTGCCTTTCACAACCATCAGGCCATGTTCTTTCTTGAGGCATTACCTCAGGGTACCAGACTGTCTGTGTAGCAAGTCAGGGACTGTTTATCAATGGCAATGGCCTGAGGAAAGGATAGTCCCTGTTCTAGAGATTTCCAGGACTGGAGAAGATAAGATGTGTGTACCATTCGGCCCCAAACCTCCACCTCAGGGAAGACAGCCACCCTTAAATCAGGATCCCAAAAAGATGGACCTTTAGGTTGCCAATGTCCCATCCATTAGGCCACTGTAATCAAGCCTTACTTTCCTGGACTGGTTTTGGTGGGTTGAAACTACCACACATTGAGGGCACAATCTAGAAGAGCTTTAACTACCCAGCTCCCTTACTCCCAGCGATGCCATTCTCTACAATGAGTCGGTCCCACACCAGCCTCCACTGCACGGTGAAAACAACCGCACATGCGAAACCCCACACCCCACCTCCTCTTTGGTTATGCGTGGTTCTCTGTTGATCTATCAGACGGTGCTACTTTGATCCCTATTTACAATTCACAAACCTCAAGAACACTCTAGTAGAAGCTGAAGGGCTCTGTGGATCTCAAGATAGAGAGCAGGAGGCAGGGGATCCTAGGAAGGAAGGCCTCCTCCCAAGAAAGGATAGGAGTCCATGGACCTCGAGACCCCAAGAGGCTCTTGAGTGGGACCAGAGGGGATCTGCTGGGCTACTGGAGCAGATGTAACGGTCTCAGGCCTTGAAGCCGCCGAGCTCCCCTGTGTGCGAGTCTGAGGGAAAGCTGGAGGATGTGGGGTTTCCTGGATGTGTAAGGTAATCAGGTCCACAGGTGGCCGCGGACCCGGGCAGCCCAGGGGATGTCGGAGGCAGGGGTCCCCAGCGCATCAGTGGGCACTAGGGTGCCGGGCACCCAGGGCGGGTCCTGAGGGCTGGGGAGACGCGAGGCGCTGGCACCCAGCCCCGACCCGCCGCCTCACCTGCCGTGCCACGGAGACGCCAGTGTCGCTCGCGCTCTCGCCGCCTCCCACCCGGGCCGCGCCCCTCCGGCTGGGTGGAGCCGCCGGGCGCTGCGCCGGATGGCGCTGCGCGCGCACCACGCGGAGCCTGCCCAGCCGAAGCCGCAGCGCTCCTTCAATGCCTTCCGCCCGCGCGCGCGCACTGCCCGCGCGAACGTTCCGCCCCGAAATCAACGGCCCCGCGGCAACGAGAAGCCCCGCCCGACGGGGGGCGTGGTCGCGACGCGCCCCGCCCCCCCGAGACGCTACGATTGGACCCACAGACTGGGTTGTGTCCACCAGGAGCCTAATCTTAAGAGACTGACGGGCTCGCGGCCAGGCGTCCCAGAGCTGCTTTCTGTCCTCAGTTTTCCTATCTGCACGCCTGGACAGCCCGCGAAAACGCAGAAGGCGTTGAGCTCAGTCGTAACCACCCTTGGGCAACCACTTCCAGCCGGGCTCACTCCATCTACCTCCAGCCACAGGCTGTGCTGCCCGTGCCCTTGCCCAGCCTAGCATGCTTCACCTCCTCCCCGCAGGAACCGACTCCCTTACCACGTGTCAGAGCAGGCGTCTGGCCCTCCCGATGTGCCTCGGGATCCCTCTTGGACACGTCTATCTTGGACTTAGATCCAGGGACTTCTGAACATATGTGCCCAGGTTCAGCACCCGTCAATCGGGTGAACTCAGTGCCCACCCTGAACGGTAGAGAGCACCCGTGGGTGGGCCCTGCGCTGGAGCACTCAGCCTGATGACCTGTAAGAGTCGGTGACACCTCTCCTTTCTCTAAATAAGGCTGGGATGGATCAAAGCCTATTTCCTGTTCCTCATCTTCCCAGGTCGGCCTGCCGGGGCAAGTTATTTGGACTTCCTCTCCCTCTGGCTCCATTTGTCTACATGGGTTTGCTGTATGCATCCCTTCAGCCCCATAAGGAAAATGCATGTGTAATAAAAGCTGGGTTTTTGTTCTTTTCTTTTCGAGACAGGGTTTTGTTGTGTAGCTTTGGCTGTGCTGGAACTAGTGCTGTAGAACAGGCTGACCTCGAGCTCACAGAGTTCCACCTACTCTGTGGGTGCTCTGATTAAAGGTATACACAATCACTACCTGGCCAGCTCGAAATTTGTGGCACCAGAGCCCAGAACAGTGGTTTGGGCACCTGAATCTGGATACCTACCTGAGCCTTTGAGAAAAAAAATTTTTTTCAGTCCTCAGAACATCTCCTGTGAGGATGGCACCACATTTACGGTAATTAACAGCAGGAGAGGAGGAAGCCCAGGGAAGTTGTATTGGCAATACCAACCATGCATTGGCTTCAAAGGTCTGGGCTTCCCACTACTAGACTGAACAATTTAAATGTGATGCAATTTAGTTCACAAGCTCCTGCCTCTATAAAGGGTCCTAAGACTTGAACATGTGACACTGGAGAAGTTCCCAGGTTCCAGAAAGGAAGTTGTTCAAGGAGACTGTAGGCTAGGAGCTGAGGAGTTTGAACCCACAGTACACCACCCACATACTGGATGTCCTCCAAGGTCCAGTGTGGCAGAGCCCCAGTAATCCCAACTCTCCATCTAAGGTCAACACAGACTGGAAGTCTCTGCTCATTCAGCCAAGCAGCTTTACAAGGACAAACCCACAGAAGGGACACCTTAGAAACAATGCCCTCTTCCGTATCCAAGAGAGACAGATGAACACTTTCTACCCCAGCCTGGAAGTACTAGGATTGCCCTGATTTACAGGGGGAATCCCAGAAAACTGCTTTAATCCCTGGCCACTGTGTTCATTCTGAGTAGATAATGTGGCGCCTGCCAGTGTGTTCCTGCAGTGCGTCATTCAGGTAGGCTGAACAAATTCATGAATAGGTGTGTGCACAAAATATGTTTCATGGCAAGAGTTCAACAGACCAGATTCCTTTCTTTGTTATACCTAAGGTGGCCTTGGAGGCATACCGCAGTGGCTGCCCCAGGAGATGTCAGTATGTTTGAAATGCGAGTGCCTCTGGAAGTCTGCAAGAGAACAGTAATAATTACTGAGCACATACTATGTGCTAAACTCCCCTGTGACACCTCTTCTTTCAGTCTCATAGCAACCCTGTGCAGTAAGGATTGTGACTTTTTTTTTCCCCACAGATTCAGAAAACAGAGTCAGGGCTGGGGAGATGTCTCCATGTGGGTAAAACATTTGCCACGCAGTCATGAAGACCTGAGTTTGAATCCCCAGAACCCACCTAAAAGTCAGGCATGGTGGCACACCCAAAGTGAGACCCGAGGAATTCCAGAAGCTCCAAGGCCAGCTAGTCCGGCACATGATGCTGTGAACAACATAAGACAGACCCTGTCCCAAACCCACACAGAAGTTTTTATCTCCACAGTAATGCCATGGCGTGCATGTGCATGTGCATGTGCTCATACACATACATGCACACACACACTTAACTGGTCAGTCAAGCTGCTTCAGTGTGCTGTTGTCTGGTTTGCTACAGAAAGAACTTTGCACAGCCAGAAAGGAAAGAACTGCCAGACTCAGTGAGAAATGCTAGGGTGGTAGAAAAGACACAACAAGGTGTCCTGTGACAGCATATTGTCACCCCCTCACACCCACACACTCCCACCAGAAATGAAGCTGATGCTTTTTTTTTTTTTCTTTTTTGGAGACAGGGTTTCTCTGTATAGCCCTGGCAGGCCTGGAACTCACTTTGTAGACCAGGCTGGCCTCGAACTCAGAAATCCGCCTGCCCCTGCCTCCCCAGTGCTGGGACTAAAGGCGTGCGCCACCACGCCCGGCTTTTCCTTCACAAGCAACACAGTAAGACCCATGACTGTCCGAGCACACGCATGGTACTAGACATACATGCGGTCAGATCCTAGAACCCCTGCATTCCTGAGTTCAGGTGGCTAACCCAAGCCAAGTGAGAGCCCTGCTGTGAAGCAAACATGCCAGGTAGAACACAGCTCCACAGACTGAGACCTCATCGGAACCCTCCATACAAGAGGCTATCACTACAGCTCCCAGGGTGGGGTGGGGAGGGGTTGCAGGGTTTTGGAGCAGTGGGTCCCAAACCTCTACCGGCCCCTCTCCCAGGACAGCAGCAGCATTCTGCCAAGAGTGGATGGTGAGGAATGTCAGTCCATGGGACTTGTGTGGCAGTCTGCCAGGGTGGCAGATCTCCAGGAGAGAGTGCCCTTGAGTGCCATAAAATGCAAAGGCTTAGTTGCTGGTGAGAGGACGGAGTCGGACAGAAGGCAAGAGTGGCAGAGTGGCAGTGGAGGGGCCATACTTGTGGTTCTGCAGCAGCTGGCTTCCCAAGCATAGGAAAAGATAAAGAAAGAAAAGCTGCAGTGGAAAGACTCTTAAGGCTCTCAGAAGTAGCCTCCAATGCATTGCTGGTCAGCTGATGACTGTCACCATACCGCTGACACTTCATATCTGAACTCTATAACAATGGATCAACCAAAAGGGGATCAAAAAGATTCAGAGAGAGCTGGAAAGACAGCTTGGTGGATAAAGAAAGTGCTCACAGTGCAAGCATAAAGACCTGAGTTCAAATCCTGAACTCACTTGTAAAAAAAAGTTGTGACTGTGCACATCTATAACTCCAGACTGGGGTGAAGGACAGAGATACAAGGATCCCAGGGCTTCCGGGGCCAGCCAATCTAGTTGAAACAGTGAGCTCCAGGATCAGTGGCAGATCCTCTCAAAAAATAAAGTAAGAGCCGGGCGTGGTGGCGCAGGCCTTTAATCCCAGCACTCGGGAGGCAGAGGCAGGCGAATTTCTGAGT
>NC_034606.1:50037472-50054293 GCF_900095145.1 Mus pahari | reverse complement strand
AGAAACAAACAAACAAACAAAAAAATCTCTTTACCTTAGCCTCAGTCAGACTCTTCATACAAGGGCAAAAGGCAGCCACATTCTTTACCAAACTACCACAAAAGCAGTCTCTATGCCATATACCGAAATCTTCTCCTCTGAAACTTCTTGGGNCAGGTCTGCATAGTTAAAATCACTCATAGCAACAAAGTTTTTCTTCCACATTCCTGGTAGGATAACCCCTTAAGCCCCATTTAAGNCATTGCATTGTTTTCCAAATCCAAAGTCCCCAAATCTACATTCTTCCAAACAAAAGCATGGNNAGGCCTATCACAGCAATATCCCAGTCCCTGGTACCAACTTCTGTCTTAGTTAGGGTTTTACTGCTATGAACAGACACCATAACCAAGGCAAGTCTTATAAAGGACAACATTTAACTGGGGCTGGCTTACAGGTTCAGAAGTTCAGTCCATTATCATCAAGGTGGGGGCATGGCAGCGTCCAGGCAGGCTTGGTACAGGCAGAACTGAGAGTTCTCCATCTTCATCTGAAGGCTCCTAGTGGGAGACTGCCTTCCAGGCATCTAGGGTGAGTCTTAAGGCCACACCCACGGGGACACACCTACCACTCCAACAAGGCCACACCTCCTAATAGTGTCACTCCCTGGGCCAAGCATATACAAATTATCACACAGGGCTACATTGGAAAACCCTGTTTCAAAATAACGAATAAAAATTTAAAAAGAAAAGAAAACCCCTCCAGCAACAGTAACAGTAAGGCAGAGAGGGCAGCAAGATGAGTCACTGCGTAGGGATGCTAGCTGCATCAGACAGCCTCGGGTCATCTCAGAAACCCACATGAGGGAAGAGAACCAACTCCTGAAGGTTACCCTGACCTCCATACACCGGCCGTCTCCTGACACAAAAGGAATAAATGTAAAAGAGCATGGTTTAAAATTTATTTTTATTTCACATGGATTGGTGTTTGGCCTGCATATATGTCTGTATGGGATCTGGGATCCCCTAGACCTGAAGTTACAGACAGCTGTAATCTGCCATATGGGTGCTGTGAATTGCTCCCAGTTTTACTGGAAGAACAGCTTTTTTTTTTTTTCCCCCGAGACAGGGTTTCTCTGTGTAGCCCTGGCTGTCCTGGAACTCACTCTGTAGACCAGGCTAGCCTCGAACTCAGAAATGAAGAACAGCTTTTTAACCACTGAGCCATGTCCCAACTATATATATATATATATATATATATATATATATATATATATATATATATATATATGGTGCAGATGGTGCAGAGTGATAAGGACATTTGACAGTGACCTCTGGCCTCCATTTGTGCGTGCATAGGCAAGGCCACCCGTTCTTGCATGCACACACTATAACAACTGTGGCTAGGGCAGTAGAGGCTATCCTACTTCACTCTCTGATTAACACAGCTCTTAAGCAGCCTCTGCACACAACAGGAGCTGGGCATGGTGCCTCCCACCTGCTGCTCCAGCTGCTCCAGCTTGAGGCTGAGATCAAAGGATCCTTTGAAGCCAAGAGTTTGATCCCAGCCTGGGAGACACAATGGGACCCTATCTGAAGGCAAATAAACATAGCCTTAAGCAGTACCAGCAAGGTTTAAGTATACAGAAGGCACTTGGGGTGTGGCTCGGAGGTAGAGTGCTTGTCTAGCATGTGCAGGGTCCTGTGTTCCCTCCCAGCACTGCCACAGGAATAAAAAAGAATATGGGAAGATAGCAAAGGTTATGTGTACGTGGATGCATCTTGGTGTCAGTGGGCATCAAGACATAACTTAAATCCTGCCACAGTAGCCGGGTGTGGGGGCACACGCTTTTAATCCCAGCACTTGGGAGGCAGGAGCAGGTGGATTTCTGAGTTTGAGGCCAGCCTGGTCTACAGAGTGAGTCTAGGACAGCCAGAGCTACACAGAGAAACCCTGTCTCGAAAAACAGAAAACCAAACAAAAAAACAAAAAAAGAAAAAAGAAAAAAGAAAAAAAAAATCCTGCCACAGCAAGGGTTGAGGAATATCTGGGAGCCATGATCCCTCTAGCGCACTCAGATAATGACAATATGAGTACCTGCAACCCCTTCTTCCCTTGAGTGACAGACTTCCACACCCATTGCTCCTGCTGGGCTCTGTGGGTACAGCCTAAGCAGCCTACATGGACTGTCCCCAGTTCCCCCAACCCAAGTTGAGGTGGTATTATCACATCTCTGGTGGCCCTGGCCTGAGCCCATGAGTCCCACCCCTTTTCCTGACATCTCATGGCCACTCCATCACCATGAACATCGAACTGCATACACTCCCACCTAGCTCCCATCTGCTCTGTTCCATGCTGGGCTGTTCATACCTCCTGCCCAGGTTACTGTGGAGCCTACACTTGCCTCAGGGGTTTCCCTGTCCCAAAACTTCTATGGTTCAAATCTAGAAATGTGTCCCAAAGGCTTATTGTTAACTCTTGAGCCTCAAATAAAGGTGGCACTTGGTTCGTGACTGGTTCATGAGACCTTCATGAGATGGAATTAATGGACAGTCTATGAATGTGACCATAACGTGACAGGCTACAGGGACTCAATATTGATTGTGAGATGTAGCCAAAAGGTCTCGATCTTTGAGGTGTGTTCTTTAGAACCACATCTTGTCCCTGGTCTCCCCTCCCCCTTGCTTCCCTGTCTCTTGTGCCTGATCCTTCTTCATCCCCACAAGGCAATATCCTCGCTCCACCATGCCCTCTCTAGCATGACAATCTGCCTCATCACGGGCCCCAAAGCATCGGAGCCAAGTAATCATGAACTGAGACTTCTGAAGCCACAGCCAAACTAAAAATGCCCTCTTTTCAGTTGGCTTCCTTGGGCATTTTGTCATCACAACAGAGAACTCAGTGGTACCCCATCCTCCACAGGGCAGCCAAGTGGGATTCGTTGTTCCCAAGTGGGAACTGTTCCATGATCTGCTATCACACTCAATAAAAGCCACCGCCACCCCACAGTGGAAGACCTCACGGCCTCTGGCTCACTGACCTCATTCATCTCAACTCTCTCACTCACTCTCACACACTCTTGGCGACCTCGAGGGTGCAAAACACTGGCAGTGTTGTGTCTACCCCCATTCCTGCACATAGCAGTGTCCAGTGAATAGTGAGCCAGGGGCTGCTGTTGCCAGAGTCCTTCCTCCCTGTATTAGTCAGGGTTCTCTAGAGTCGCAGAACTTCTGGATAGTCTCTAGTAAGGGAATTTGTTGTGACGACTTACAGACTGTAGTCCAACTCCTCAACAATGATCAGCTGTGAATGGGAGGTCCAAGGATCTAGTAGTTGCTCAGTCCCATGAGGCTAGTTGTTTCAGCTGATCTTCTGTCGAGGTAGATTCCAACAGAAGTGCTAGCAAGTAAGTGCAAGCAATCAAAGAAGAGCCAACCTTCCTTCTTCCAATGTCTTTACGTAGGTCTCCAGCAGAAGGTGTGGCCCAGATTAAAGGTGTGTACTGCTGCCGTGCCAGGACCTGGGATTTGTTTTGTCTCAGGCTGACCTTGAACTCAGAGATCTCCTTGCCTTAGTCTCCAGGGATTCGAAGCCATTATGCCTCAAGATTTCCATGCCTGCCGGGCAATGGTGGCACACTTTAATCCCAGCACTTGGGAGGCAGTGGCAGGTGGATTTCTGAGTTCGAGGCCAGCCTGGTCTATAGAGTGAGTTCCAGGACAGCCAGGCTACACAGAGATACCCTGTCTCAAAAAAAAAAAAAAAAATCTCCATGCCAAGATCCAGGTCAGAAACTTGTATCTCCCAGCCTTAAGATCTGGATCACAAGTGGGCCTTTCAGTTCTGGACTGTAGTTCATAGTTGACAACCAGGAATTGCCATCCCCCTTGCACTGTGCTGGGAGGGGGAGGCTCAGATGCCTTCCTGCCCTCCAGGGGCTCGTTCTTCATTCACACGCATCAGTGGACCATCACAGGTCTTTGCGAGACTGCCATAACAAACGGCCACACACAGGGTTGCTGGTGAGTGATGGAAACCTACTCCATATGGATTGGGAAGAGAGATCGCGTGCCTGCAAGGCCTGGTTTCTGTGAGCCTCAGTCCTTAGCTCTTTTCATGGCCTGTGGTAATTTGGATATGTTTGGCCCAGGCAGTGGTACTGTTAGGAGGTGTGGCCTTGTTGGAGGAAGTGCGTCTCTGTAGGCTTGGGCTCTGGACCTAGCTGCCTAGAAGCCAGTCTTCTCCTGTCTGCCTTCAGATGAAGATGTAGAACTGTCAGCTCCTCCAGAACCATGCCTGCCTGGATGCTGCCATGCTCCCTCCTTGATGGATATTGAACTGAATCTCTGAACCTGTAAGCCAGTCCCAGTTAAATGTTGTCCTTATAAGAGTTGCCTTGAGCTGGGCATGGTGGTGCACGCCTTTAATCCCAGCACTTGGGAGGCAGAGGCAGACGGATTTCTGAGTTCGAGGCCAGCCTGGTCTACAAAGTGAGTTCCAGGACAGCCAGGGCTATATCACCCACTGAGAGTCAAGAATTAAACATGTGAGTGGAGGGTGAGGGGGCACAGATACGGATTGTTCTGCAGTGGACTGGGAAGACAAGTCTAGTCACTGGGGCTACCACTAGTGTGTGTGTGTGTGTGTGTGTGTGTGTGTGTGTGTGTGTGTTGCTTTCCTTCAGCTGTAAGTAACTTTCCTACTGTACACATCCCCAGAGGACCCCTTTCAGTGATGAGGGGTGAGCTGGGACTTGTTTTGCACTCCCCACACAGGGAAGCATCTTGGGATGTGCCTCAGAAAGGTGTGTCTTTTGAACCCAGACCCTGGTCAGGGACAGACCCTTTACACGCATGCCTGAGCACAGGCAGACTTGGTGTCCTCCCTGTACATCCTGAAGCCTCTTAGGCTCACTCTGTGATAATCCCGTTCGTTCACCGACATCTCACCTTCCTGCTGGTCTAGGGACCTAACATATCCATCAATCACCTTGTTCAATTGCCATGTGCTATTTGAGCTCACTAGGAGGCTGGCTCCGGAGACTAGCTGTCATCCCGTCTTGTTTCGGGTTCAAGGCTGATTAGCTAGAGTCCTCCAAAGCCCTTCATCTGGGGATGGACACCCCTCTAACTGTGACAGGAAAGATGGAACAACTTGGACATAAACAACAAGGGTTACTGCTGTTTATCCCAAGGTATAAAGATGCCTGCAGTGGGAAAGGGAGGCTGGCAGCTCAGCCATAGAGAGAAGGGCCAATTGGGAACTCCAGCTGACTGCCTCAACTTCCCCAGTCAGTTTCTGCTGGATGTCAAGAGGGCCCACTTTGATGACATCATCTCTCACTTGGAAGCCTCACCTGATGGGGTCCTCCACCCTGCCCAGGGTTCGCTGTAGGAACCCCAAGCTGGCTGCTTAAAGGGCTTTCTTAGTTGGTTTCCACTGGCTGTTTTCGGTGCCTGATTTGATAATGTTTTACTTTCTATCTACCTATCATCATCTATCTCCTATCTATTATTTACCTGTCTAACATCCTTCCATTTACCTATATATGATCTATCTCTCTATTTGTCATCTATCATCTATTATTTATCTATCTACTTATCTATTCATCATCTATCATCTATATCTATCTACCATCGATTTCTCTATTCATCATTTATCATCTACCTATCATTATTATACATCTACCTACCTATGTATCTTTTATCATTTCTATCATATCTATCTATCTATCTATCTATCTATCTATCTATCTATCTATCTATCTATTATCCCTACTTACATACCTCTTGCTATGTAGTCTTTTATTTGAGCTTGCTATCTACCTATAGAACCCACTCATTCTAAACCAAAAGCAAAGATCATTCTCCAGAAGGCACAAAACAGAGCCATAAAGATGCTCTCCCGGAAAATGGTTTAGGAAGCTGGGTCAGGCTAGCCTTGTAACACCCCTCCATTTTACAGATGGAGAGACGAAGACTCAGGGCCCAGGGCTGAGTAACACATTCAGGCAGCTCTCACTACCATAGTTTTGAACACAGTGTCCCCACCTCCTGAGACCCAGTGTGAGCCCTCAGAGTGACGTTACCCTCACATCCATCCCCTGCTGCTTCTTTCACTCTGGACAGTAACACTTAAGATTTTATTTAGCTTTTTCATGAAGTTGGACCACCATGTCTTGTTTCACATCCGGTCCAGTCGGAGCATAAACACCGTCGCTGCCAACCACAAGACCAAGTAGAAAGGAGGCCATGGCTTGGGGCTGGGGCTTGGCTTGTTTCAGTCTTGGAGCTTGCTGGAGAACACCTCTGCTCTGTCTAGGGGTGGGCCCCGGTTCACAGATGAGTAGGAAGCCTCAGAAGTCCCCAGGGCCTCCTGGGTGATCTGTGAGTCGTGTGTCATTTCCCCATCAGAACTGCCCATGTCCCTGGCACAGAGAGAGAGAGAGAGAGAGAGAGAGAGAGAGAGAGAGAGAGAGAGAGAGAGAGAGNCAGGATTAGGGGAACAGAGCAGACCTGGTCTCCTCCAGTTGCTCAGGGCCCTAACTTAGACATTACATTGCCTTCCTGGGCATAATCTCAACAAGTCAGTATTTTTGGAGTCCTTGCTGTATGCTAGACCTCTGGAATAAGGGAAGGGTCACCCTTCATGAACTTATATAGTGTCACATCTTTGAGCTGAAGAATTGGAGGCCATTGTTCCAAGTCCTCAAAGTGCCCTGATCATCAGGGGAGAGAGATCAAAGTCAAGAATGATCACACAGAGTGGACAAGTCCAGATGGGAGACTTCCTGGAGGAGGAGGCAGCTACTCTGACCTTAAAGAGGATCATGGGCAGAGAGAGGCTCATGGGATGAAATAGGAAGACTCTGCCCTGAACATTACTATTGCCTCCATTTTCCATATGGGGAAGCTGAGAACCTGTACGCCTTGCTAAGGTCACTCCATCAGAGTTAAAGCAAGTCTCCTCTGTGGGGTGTTGGGATTGAATCCAGAGCCTCCTGTGTACCGGGCAAGTACCACACACCCAGCTCAAGAACTGAGATCTGAATGGGCCCACTGCCCACAAACCGGGATGCGCTTGAGTCTTTCCCTCTCCTGGGCCCTTCCCTTGCCCGCTGGAGGACGTGACCCTGAGATACCCAGGCTCTGTCTGCTCTCAGCAGCACCATGGCAGGCTGCCCCGGCTCAGAGGACCCTGACGCTAAGCCTTTCCTGGGGATGGGGGGTATCACCCTGTCTCCAGGCTCCTCCCCTTCCGGCTGCGGAACTCACACAAAGCTGAGGATGATGGCTCCAGCGAAGCCCACCAGCAGGAAGAAGGGCAGGGAGCCCAGAATGGACGTGATGACAATCATGCCTCCGCTCCGCCGGCCGGGCCACGTGTCGATGGCCGAGTAGGGGGTAGCTGCAGAGGACCACAGCCCACTTAATCCCAGAAAATGTCTCACCCTGGATCTTCTCCCAGGGACAGGCAAGGTAACCTGCCTTGGCTACCTGGAATCCAAGGTGACCTGGGAGACCAGGGCAGTAATTGCTCTCCCCAGACTTTGGCCCGGTGGCTCCTCCACTTCTCATCCGTTCCCATAAGCTGAGTCTTTCTGGTGTCTTCCCTTCTTTGCATAAGGTTAGTTACATGTCACTTCTGGTGACATGGATGGCATACATAGTCTCAACAAAATAAAGCTGAGCCAACAGTTCAGAGGGGATGTGGCTCTCCACTATTGTCACCCTTGGGAGTGATGGACAGGTCCGACAGTGGGCAAGTGACTTGTGACACTGTCTGGTTCTGAGTTCAACTCCATTCTGGTACCCCAGGTCTAAGCAGTCCCATATGCACACTGTCCCCAGAGGCCAACTCTTTAGGACCGGGTCCAGGAGTGCTGGGCCTGCTGCTGCCATTAGGGTTCCTAGAGGAATCCCACCAAGCTAGCCACGCGTGGAGATGGAGGTGCCCGCTATGTGAGGGATAGAGGCCAGCCAGGCTTAGAGCCAGGACTCAGCTCCAAGGAGCTCGCCCACAGCACACACTTACGCCGATTGGTCCGGATGGGATCTGACCATAGTGTCTGGTCCTGCACCAAGCCTGTGGACATGTTGACCAGGATATATTTGAATCTGAAAGAAGATGGAATAAGGGTGACTTTCATCTCACTTGTGCATCCAGCCACGGGAAACAGGAGGGAGGAGGACTGTGGGGAGCACACAGGAAGTCTTCCACAAGATAGCTACTGGGTGAGGTTAGGACAAAAGAAGGATGCTGGACTTGATC
The DNA here is from genome assembly GCF_900095145.1 of Mus pahari. Lineage (NCBI taxonomy): Eukaryota > Metazoa > Chordata > Mammalia > Rodentia > Muridae > Mus > Mus pahari. Next base: position 50,046,046 of record NC_034606.1, on the reverse strand, counting down.
ACATATCCCCTGGATCCTTCTCCAGCTTGGTAGCATCTACTCTGGGAAGCCTTCCTGTTTGGGGCTGTTGCTCAGCCTTCCTCTGGGAGCACCCCCTTTTAATTTTATATACCTGCAGCACCCTGGCTGGGTGTTAATCCATACACCCTCCTGGCAGCTGCGGTCCTTGTGGTCACAAAGAGAATCAGAAAACCAGCCCAATAGCTTTCATCACCAGCACCAGTTCCCTTGGATCAGGGCTATGTTTTAGGTGCAAGAATCCCCCAAACAAGCTAATCAGAAGAGAAGACCCAGAGAGACAATAAGCTCTGTAGCCCACTTAAGTCCCAGTTTAGATGGTGGAGTGGATAGTCTGAGGTCCAGTTCATCCACAGCCTGTAGTTTAGTGACCCTTAAAATTAAAGCCCCCTTAGGGAGCTATGGCTGTAGCTCAGTGGAAGGGCCCATGTTCAGCATGTGCGAAGCCACAGGAGCACATACAGCCTTAAGCCAGGCAGCACAGGGGGTCAAGCTTAACCTGGGCTATGTGAAAGCCTGTCTCAAAGTAAAAGAGGGGGTGGGGGAGAGAAAGGCAGGGAGAGAGGAAGAGAGGAGGGAAGGCAAGAGGAAAGGAAGAGAGGATGAATTTCAAACTGCAGAGCAGACCCTCTTGGGTTTCTGGGTACCTGCTGCAAACCAGGAAGTCCACCCTCCCTGATACCTGATCCCTGAGCAAAAGCTCCAAGAACTGGGGTTTCCCCCATTCCATCCCCCATCCTCCCACAGCCTCTGACACCCACCTGTACTCAGTGGCCGCTGTCAGAGGTGGGTTGCAGAGGCCTTGGAAGTTGGGGTCCCAAAAACAGGTCCCGTTGTTGCCCACCCTGACTAGGTATGCGTTCAGGATCTCTGAGGCCTGGGTCACATCTCCAACAGCATCCAGGCTGGGCAAGTCACCACAAGGGGTCAGGTCAAAGGCCGCAGCTTTATAGGGGCCCGACCTCCCACCTTGGGTTTGCCGGAAAGTGGTGCCCAGTGGAACACCGGCGCTGTCCTGTACAGACACATTCCTGGACATGGCTGCAGAGACGATGCAGGAAGTCAAGACCCTGGCCACTCTAACTCAGCAGCAAGCACTCAGTCACCCACCAAACACCCGAGTCCAAATCTGTCCAGGTACACGAGGATGATTGGCATGTGCTCAGAGGTAACAGTGCAGCTGGCTCGGAAGCACCCCTGTGAGGTTCTGGATCCATGTCTCACTCGCTGTCTTCCCTTGTCCCTCCGGATCAACAAACCTTTGCCACCTGTAGCTGGCAGCACTGGCTTTTTTTATTATTATTATTATTATTTTAAGGTTTATTTATTATATGTAAGTACACTGTAGCTGTCTTCAGACACTCCAGAAGAGGGCATCAGATCTCATTATGGATGTTTGTGAGCCACCATGTGGTTGCTGGGATTTGAACTCAGGACCTTTGGAAGAGCAGTCAGTGCTCTTAGCCGCTGGGCCATCTCTCGAGGCCGGATTCTTTCCTCTACAAAATGGGAAGGACTGGGATAATGCTAAAGTGAGTGTGGCTGGACCCATATTGGGCCTCACGTTTTCTCTTTTACTTCCTGGGTGGCCTTGGATCAAACCACTTGACATCTCTGGCCCCTGGACTTCTGTGAAATAGAAAATATCCACAGATTGGGCGCATGTAGGCAGTAATAGAGGCCTGCTGACAGGATGGGCTGCTGGAGATGTTAAGAGGCTGTTTATGGGTGGCTGGTCCCCAAATTCAGGAGTTGCATCAAAAGATTGTGGTTTGTGTTGCAGGGAGCAATCCAAGGAAAAACCCTGAAACGACCCTAGGCTCAAAGGCCTGGGAGACCAGAACGTAGCCGTCCGAGCCCCAGAGAGGGGCCTCCGACCCGTCTTCATCCCCTACTCTACCATAATACCCTGCATGCTGCTTGCAGACAGTGGCTCTAAAGTGGGCAAGGCACCTGATGCTAGGCGGGTGCTCGGGAACTGGTGTGGCTCCCCCCCACCAGCCTGGTAAGGGCAGGTCTGGGGCCACAGCCATAGTGGTGTCAGTGTGTGTGTGAGCAGTGATGAGCGAGGGCCTCCTGGACCTTCATAGACATGCAATATCCAACCCCCCTCCCCCCTCCTCCCCATAGACTGTCAAGTGCCCTTTTGGAGAGAAGCGGGTCCCTTACCTGAGTCGACCATAGCATAGAGGTAAACCTCGTAAGAGCCGCTGAGTGGCTCTGAGCTATCGAACATGCACAGAGGCTTCTCCAAGGCCACGGTGGTGAGGGTGGGGTTGTTGGTGGCAAAGGTCACACTGGCCAGTTGGGGCTGGAGGTTCACAGCTGGGGAAGGCAAGGAGGATAAAAACTGACCTCTGGGCACAGGAGTCATTGAGCACTTGCTGCAGGTCCAGTACTGGGTTTGGTCCTCCCAAATGGGCCATCCCATAAACTCCTCTCCTGTGCCCCTGTGCCCAGCTTGCTGGTCATCCTGGGCAGACACACCCCTACCCCACCCCAGTCAGACAGCTGCTGCCCTCTAGCTGTCTCCATAAGGTCTCTCTGGCCCCAAGGGTCCTCCACCCCCCACACTCTTCACTTGAACGGTCTACCCTAACAAGCAAGCCTCATCCGGTTTCCTTTCTCCCTGACCCTTTGCAGCTCCCCCACTGGCTTCCCGAATAGTCTCTGAGGAAAGACAGCGAGGTCCCTAAGTTCTCAGCTTCAACCCCTGCAGGCTTCTCCTCACTATCTGCCCCAGCCATAAGAATCAACAGGCCAATGCCAGGATGGACCATCTCTCCCACTCCAAGAACTTGCCGTTCTACCTCCCCTCAGTTCAGGGGTCACCACAGGACTGGGTGAGTCTGCTCTCTGCAGCCCCTGTGTGATGTTCCCTAGCAACACCCATCACAGGATTGAGGCCAGCCCAAGGGTGGGCGCTGGGATTCTCATCAGTTTCTATTACTACAGCTGCTAACATCTGTGTCCCTAGTGCAGGCGCCTATTCCTGGACCCCCCTAAATGAGATTCCCGGCGCCACTCCGTGTCTCCACTCCCCTCAGGCCTCCCTGGACACGCCCCGGTGTTCTCATCCCCGGCTTACTCCAGCCACACGGCAGGCATCCGAGGACCAGCAGGGCCCAGAGCAGGAGCATCGCCCAAGATGAGCCTTCGCGATGTACTCTGCCTGCGAACGCGCACCTGGTCCCTGCAGCTCGGCTCACCTGCCACCAGCAGGGCATGCCCCGCCCCTCTCAAGCGGACCAATCCGAAGCCTCTCCTTGATAAATTTGCATACAGTCCCGTCCTGGGCTCCTCCCGCCAGTGCTGTGTAAGGACCAGCAACTAAAGCTCTGGTCCTTCTCTGGGTCTTCTGCAAAGCTCTTAAGGTGTGCTGAAACTGCGCTGAGGTTTTCACAGTGTTGTCAGGGATAACGCAATCTTTGGAACCTCAATTTCTATATTGTAAAGTAGAGATGCTAATTCCCACAAGCATCTTTGGGACCTCAATTTTTATAATGTAGAGATGCTAATTCTCATAAGCATGAGCCCATACTATGTGCCAGATACTGATAAAATTAACAATCATGGAAAAATGAAGTCCTGGATGGTGACTCTTTCTGTTCACAGGCCGTACAAGACAGAGGCTCAGGGAGGCAGGGAAGGGGCAGGAATCTCCTCCTGAGAGACAGCAGGCAATAGTGATGCTGGGCTGGAGTGCAGCTCAGTGGTAGATGTTTGCTTGGTCCAAGTAAGACCCTGGGTCCCCTCAGCAAAACCAAGGGGGAGGGGCGGAAGAGAAGAAAGCCTGCTCCTTTGTGCTGTACCTCTTCAGTTGAGGGCTCCTTCAAGATGAAACTGAACAGTATCCAGCCACTGCTGTCAGAACTCTTTGATGTGGATTGTGACTGCAAATGTCATTGGTCCTATCAGAAACACACGGCCCTAGAAATAGGGCTGATGCCCTGGGTATGCTCTGGGTGAAGAATGGAAGGGTTATGGGCCCCCAATCAGTGGTGGGAACAACAAACAAGGTTTTCCCATGAAGCAAGGTGTCTTGACCCACAGCAGAACATCCTGCTGTTGAGTAAGGGGCATTCCTGTTATGACCAATGAGAACGGGGGAGGGGAATTGTGTGTTCACAGATACCTTGTGGAAAGATGTCAATCTGAATGTTCTCGACTTGATTACTGTAAGAGAGAGAGAGAGAGAGAGAGAGAGAGAGAGAGAGAGAGAGAGAGGCTATTTTTAGATTGACAGATACTATGGTGCTTCTGCTGCTGGGGACCAAAAGAGCTAGCAAAAAAAAAAAAAAAAAACTGTGCCAACTTTTGATCTCTATAAAGATGGTGCCTGCGAACATGCTGTCAGGAAGCCCTTAAATGCACCCAAGACTCCACGTCTTGTCACTCCCTGTGTCCTGCAACACAAACGCCGCCGATGTATTGCACCGAAGAAACAACACGCTAAAGAAAACAAGGGGGAGGCTGCAGACTGCAGAATGTGCCAAGGGAATGAAGGAAGCCAAAGGAAAAACGCCAGGAACAGATCGTCAGAAGACCGTAGGCCGTCCTCGCTGAGAACATCTGCTTCTAAGTGTAAGTCTTTAACAGTAACAGATAAATCATCAGACCATGAAAAAAAATGGAAAGGAAAATGATGGGGGTCCTCACCCAAATTAGCCAGTTCCTTCCAGTGTCAGGAGTCTGTGTGCATCTCCAAATGCATCTAAAATCAATTTTATGTATAAGACATAGGAATGAACAAGCATGGACAGGGGACCAGTAAATCAATAAAGTGGGGAATGGATACTATGATCATCTATGTGAAAACTGGATCTGGGTGAATTTGCAACCAGCTGTCTCAGGCTCTTCTCAGAAAAGACCGTAAGAACACTCGAGTCCTGAGATAGAGCCCAGGATTTTCCAGGGAAGTTGTTGGTAGTGGGAGCCGGAGGGCAAGCCTGCGGTATCCAAGCACTGAAGATGCGCTCACTAGAGAATGAGGAAGATTTGGAATGCAGAAAGAACTCTAGGGGCAGAACAGGACAAGAAAGATGGACCAGCTGGAAAACACTTGCCTTGTAAGCACAGGACCTGAGTTCAAATTCCCAGCCCTCATGTGAAAAGCCAGGTACAGTGGCGCACCTAGAATTCCAGGGCTGGGGAGGTGGGGACAGAAGGATCCCTAGGATTTTCTGACTGTCCCAAAAAATATGGAATAAAGGGAAGACACTTGATGCTGACCTCTTGCGTGCACACGCAAACACACATGGACATGCTTAAAACACACACACACACACACACACACAAATAAATAAATAAGCAAAATGACAGGTTTTTTTGTTTTTGATTTTGATTTTTTTCTGACCACTTAAAGAGCCTTGCTTTACTGCTCCTGCCCTCCGACACTCACCCCTGCAGAGAACAAAGTTCAAATGCTTACATTCTGAAACCCACTTCCTGGCAAAGATCCCCTGGTCCCTTGGAGAGGGGCTAACTCCAGCCTGGGAAGGGCAAGCCAGGAGGACCTAGGCTTCTTGCAATCAGTTAAAGAATGCTGAACATATGTCAAAGTAGCCAGTCTAGACCAGCTGGAAGAGGTGCCCATCGCCCGACCTGGGGAACTTTGAGCACAAAATAAACAAAGGCGGTAAATATTTTACATTTAGCCTGTTTGATAAAATACAAGTCTGTGAGTCAATACTTAGTCTGTACAGAGGTGTAGAGATACTGGCTTAATGCAGTGACCTAGCTGTCAGACAGACAGACAGACAGAAAGACAGACAGACTGCGTTTGCTTCCTGGACTCACAGCAGCAAGGACTCAAAGGCACCTACCTACACAGTGTCCTGCCCGCAGTTTAACCTGGGTCTACTTGGCAGGAAGCAAACAGACAGATCCAAACCGGGGGTCCTGTCTGCCAAACAACAGACCACGCTGCTTTGAAAGATCTGTGTCCCAAAAAACAAAGGACAAAGCAAGACAGAGGCTGAGAGCCAAGGCTGAGGAGGACTGAGGGCACGTAGCCCCTCCACACACAGTAAACTTCTGGTTTACTCATCTAAAAACAAGCAGCTGGGCCAGGCATCATGGCACATGACTGTAGTTCCAGCACATGGAAGACAAAAATCAGGAGAAGCTCAAGCTGGAGGCCAGCCTGAGCTGCCTGAATTTCCAAAGGCTGGGGATTGTAGCTCAGTAGTAGAGCACTTGCCTAGCATGCACAAGGCCCTGCTTCTGCCTCTGGTACCACAGGGATGCACACACAGATGTGCACACAGAGCAATGCATAGTGTACGCTATTATAATCACTGTAACAAGAAAAATTAACAGCATGTGATGCATATTAGAGAGCAACCGTGTATAGAACTTGAATTTCTAGGCTGGTGCAATGGCTCAAGCAGTGGGGAAAGGCGCTTGCTTCTAAGCCTGATAACCCAGAGTCTGGTTATTGGGATCCACACGATGGTGAAACCAGCCTGTGAAATGGGCCTGCCGTGGATAGGTGGGTTTGGTTTGGTTTGGTTTTTCCAGATAGGGTTTTTCTCTGTGTTGTCCTGGCTATCCTAGAACTTGCTTTGTAGACCAGGCTGGCCTCAAACTCAAAATCCTCCTGCCTCTGCCTCCCAAGTGCTGGGATTAAAGGCATGTGCTATCATTGCTTGGCCAGATGCAGAGATTCTAAATTGGGGCTTGTGTCCTTCACTTTTGACTGTAGGACTATTGGAACAATGACCCCAAGAAACTAGAATACTCCCCCACCACCCCACCCCACCCCCCTGGGAATCTCATGCTGACAGAAGACCAAGCCTACAGCCTGGGCTGACCAGAGGTGACACTTCTCCCCAGCACAGAAGCTCCTAATTTGTTAGCCTACCTTGTAGAAGTGACAGCAACAGATCCACGGTGTGTGGGACCTTGACCCAGACTCCACATATCTGCTGAGCGTTGGCCGTTTACTTAAACCCTAACCTTACATTAAGACCCCTAAGATGGACCTGGGGCCACTGACTCTGTGTCCTGCTACCCACTGCAGTCATGTTGAGTAAATATCAGGTCAAATCTGGTAATGGAAAAAAGGGGGAGCTGCTTCCCACAACACGGTGGTACCTATATACCTCTTACTCCCAGTAATAAATGCGAAGGCCTCACTAAGTAACTCTCACTTGCCTGGAACTTGGGATGCAAACCAGGCTGTCCCAGGACTCAGAGGGAGCCACCTGCTTCTGCCTCCTGAGTGCTGGGACTAAAGGCACCAGTGACGACTTTTCTTTATTCTTCTAAAGATGTTCCATGTTTTATAGTGCTGGTGTGGTTATGTGAAAGGGACAAGGGTGAAGTGTCCTGAGTCATCAGATCAGATCGCAGGGAGGAGAAAGAAAGTGGAGCGTTCGTTGTGTCAACAGTTGTAAATGGAGAAGACTTTGCACACTGCTGCTCTTCGCAGCATTCCTGCACGCTTGGCATTTTCAATGTCAAAGTGTCGTGGGGGAAGGGCTGGGCGTGTAGCTGGGTGGCAGAGTGCTTGCTTGGGGTGCCTGAGAGTCTGGGTTTATTCCAAGCAGTTAAAAAGGGGGCGAGGTGGGGAGGTTGGGGGATGTTCTGTGCTCTCCCTTCTCTGGGGCTCAGTTCCCCTCTGTGAAATGGGGTGGGGTTGGACACTCCTGGACTCTGACCTACAGGGTAGACAGTTTACCCTAGAAATCTAGAAAGTACCCAGCGGCAGGCACTTCGGAGCAGGGGTGGGGTTTTCTACAGAAGTTTTTCGGAGCTGATATTTCTGGCTTGGTGGTTGTTTGTGCACCTGGGCTCTTCCGGGGGTTCCCTGGGGTTGATCTCACTGGTGCGAGAGACTGAGCCTGCAATCCCCTGAATTCTCCAGGCCCCGCTGTTTCCTATGAGAAAAACAAACAGAACATCATCTCAACAGTCCCTTTCGCCCAAATAAGGAGTGAGCGTTGGGGGGGGACAATGTTTAAATAATAATCCACAAAGGTCCAAGCATGCTCAGCAAAATAAATAATGCAAACAGTCCTCGGGTCTGAAATCAGGGCTCCTCTTCAAAGTCTCCGACTTCGCTGCTTGGCTGGGAGATTCACGGGGAATGTTGTCAGCAAGTTCACTTGGGGGTCACCGGGGCTGGTCTCAGCGGAGGAACTGATGGAAAGAAAATTCCTAGCCAAGTGCCACTCCATGCCAGAGAGCCACAAAAGACAGAAAGACCCAGCCTGGATAACCCCCATGACCCTGTCATAGCCACACCCCCACGTAAACGCTTCAAAACCTTTCTGTAAATTAATGATATTTGGTTTATTTGGTTTTGATTTGGTTGTTGTTGTTTTGCTTGTTTTGTTTTTAATTTGAGGCCGTCTCACTATGTAACCCTGGCTGTCCTGGAACTCACTATGTAGACCATGTTGGCTTTGAACTCACAGAGTCTCTGCCTCTGCCCCCGCCCCCACCCCCCTTGAATTCCTTTGCATCCTGAGCCCTGCAGTTAAAGGTGTGGGGAGCCCTGGTTTTTGTTTTGTTTTGTTTTGTTTCTTGTTTTTTTTTTTTTTTTTTTTT
>NC_034606.1:50034332-50037447 GCF_900095145.1 Mus pahari | reverse complement strand
TTTTTTGGCTAGGCTTTTGGTTTTTGGTTTTGTTTTTTTGTTTTTTTTTGTTTTTTTTTTTTTTCTGACAAATCCCAGGTCTCACAAGGCAGGCTGGCCTCAAATTCTGTTTGTAATGAAAGATGACCATGAACTTCTGACAGCGTACTTACTTAGCAGCTCGAGGTAAATCTGGCAGGAGGTGAAGACCAGAGAGGATCACAGGGTCAGCCCAGTTTTCCCTCTTTAACCAGAGACGCCAGGTTGCTGAGTTTCATTCCACTCAACCAGAATTAAATACCAGGATGCAGACGACAGACTTCCTGAATCCTGGCCTCCAGAACCAATAGGAGGGGAGGAGGAAGTACAGTGCTGGGAAAGGTTTTAAGCCCAGCCCAACCCTGTGCAGCTTCATTTGAGTTCAACCTGGTTAGTTTGTGGCATGGAAATTTTTGCCCCTGGACGGTTTCTCCAGTAGCCATAAAGCCCTGCCTCATGGGTTTTACCAGCTAGAGGGGCTGTGGTGATGTTGGACAATGCTGGCTTTTAGGGTTAGTCTCTGACCCTGGGACGTAGAGGCTGTGGGATTCTGCTACTCCTAAGACAACAAGAAGACACTGTGGGAAACAGGGATCCCCACTCCACACTTAAGTGTGCTGGAGACTCCGAGTAGGGAAATCAGAAAGGCAGAAACGGATGTCGGGCCCATTTGGAGGGAAACCGGTATTTATATTCCTAATATGTTTTGCTTTCCCCTTGAATTCTTCACTGGCTGTTTTCCAGGGAGGTACAATCTTTCCAGTCTCTAACATTACTCTTTCCCCAGAGGCCCCATCCTATCGGTTCAGGACACAAAGCCTAACGTAATGTATATCTTGGAACTCAAATTCCCTTTTTCTTGTTATGGGCTCAGTTACAGAGCCCACTGTCTTCGGCTTTGAACCTTAAGATAAACAGAGAGCGTCTATACAAATAGGATCCAACTGTGCAAGACAGGGGCCTAGTGCCTCCTGCATGTCCTGGTTCTCTGCTGAGCTCTAACTGCTCTTCATGTGGGGGATAGTGGTTTGTTTCTCACAACCCAAGGGAGGAAACTCGAAGTCCCAGGCTTCCGATGGTCACGTGCCTTGCTGTGAGTGACTTACATGTGGTTCGAAACAATCTCATCTCTCCGTCGGGGCTCAACCTTTCAAAACTACACTGACCAACTCTCTGACAGCACAGCCCAACACAGCACGGCACTTAAAAACATGCATGGCTCGGGCTGGAGAGGTGGCTCAGATGTTAAGAGCACTGGCTGCTCTTCCGGAGGACCTGGGTTCAACTCCCAGCACCCACATATAACTTCAGTTCCAGGGAATCTGACTCCTTCACACAGACACACATACATACAAAACACCAATGCACATGAAATAAAAATAAAAAACAAAAGACGAAAAACATGTACGGCTCTTGCAGAGGACCCAAGTCCACCCATGATAGAATCGGTATCACCGTTCCAAGCAGCTCCTATAGGGAGAACTATTTTGCCAGCAGTGGATCTTTCAGATCCAAGAGCAAGAAGAACCCCTCCAGAGCAGATACAGGGGCTTGTGACATGATCCCCCTTGTCCCGTGGGGTACATAAGTTTATTAGTACCAGATGAGTGAATATGTAGGTTTTTAAATCAGTACAGAAAGAATAGGAAGAAACTCTTTCCTGGAGGTGATATCACACGCCTTTAATCCCAGCACTCGGGAACCAGAGGCAGGTAGATCTCCGAGTTTGAGGCTAAACTGGTCTACAGAGTGAGTTTCAGGACAACCAGGGCTACCCTGAGAAACTTTGTCTCAAAAAAACAACAACATAATAACAAAGAAACCAAAAAGGGAAGCTCTATGGAGTGTCAAGTTCATCTCAGGTCACACCACACACCAGTGCAGGCTGGCCCTGGAGCAGAAGGGAGGAGCGTTTGTAACAGTATTTGAGTCCTCCGCCAACAGGTAGCCATTGATGGGTTAGATATGGGGTTCCAATAAGGGGATATCAGGATCCAGATCTGGCTGGAGGAGTCAAAGGGGGGCATTGGACCCTGCCAACTGACATAGGACTGGGGTGAGCCCAGATTGGGGGTGGGAATCGAACACCTTCCGTTCCCTTTTGTACCGTAGAGGACCTGGATTCCAGGGGTGGGGGTCAGATGTCGGTGATCTTCTGCTCATGGCTGTGTCCAGCAGATCAGGAGCCGATTCTCAAACCAGGGGCAGTCCCTGAAGGCAGCTTCCCCTGAACAGTGGCCACAGGTAGATGTGCTAAATGACAGCTTGATGTTAAGTCTCCTTTATGCTCCAGTTGTACCTCCTGCCCCATCCCACGCTGGACATGGAGAACAGAGAGATGTCAGATTCACCAGGGCTCTGAAGAAGCTTATGTGGCAAACCAGAAGGGCGTGTGGGTGGGGATCGGCAGGCTTGACTAATGCATGGTAGGACAGTCAGTTTTTCTGGGTTAGCAGGGCAAAACTGGCTTGCCATTGAAGGGAATGAAGCCTGCATCAGACACCAGTCTGTCGGTCTATCAGTCTGTCGTTATCTGAGAGGTCTGGAAGCCTGAGGGCCTGAAGCCCTTTCCTGACATTCTCTTCTCCCCTATCTGCCAGTTATCTCATCACCAGGGCCCCGCAGGCCCCTTATCCTGGACCAACAGTAGTGGGTCAGAGCCAAAAGAACAAATGAACTGATTCTCAGAGAGTGTGAGCTCAGAGAGACTGTGGTAGCAGCAACCTCCAGGCCTGCACAGGCTCAAGGTGAATGTAGTCCCAGCAAGCCATGAAATGGGAAATAGACCCAGGGTCTCACCCCTAACCAAGAAGCTATGTGTAACTGATAACACCCAGCAAAAGAACAATTACTTTTCCTCAATGGAGTATCACCAGGTCTATTAACCACACTTTAGGGTAGACCCATGCCCAGGAGTAAGTGGCCAACATAAAATGAATTCAGTGGTATTTATGTAGACGATTTATGCCATTTTGCTCTGTCTGAGCTTTTTTTAATTTAAAATTTTTTATTTAATTTTTTAAATTTTTATTTCTTTTAATTTAAAAATTTTTAATTTTTTGTCTTATTAGTCTTTTGCTTGTATATTTTAATCTCT
>NC_034606.1:50032400-50034196 GCF_900095145.1 Mus pahari | reverse complement strand
GAACTCAGAAATCCGCCTGCCTCTGCCTCCCGAGTGCTGGGATTAAAGGCGTGTGCCACCATCGCCCGGCTTGTTTTTTGAATGAGAAAGAGGATATAGAGTTGGGTGGGTGGGGATGTGGAGGGGATTTAGGAGGGGAAAGTGTGATCAGAATATATTGTATGAAAACATTTTTCAATTATACACACACACACACACACACACAAACTATAGTTTGATTAAAAAAAAAAAAAAAAAAAAGGAATTATTGCAGGTTCTGGAAGAAGCTCTCAGTAATCCAAGGAAGCAATCTGACTGGTGAATGGTGCTCGCCCTGGCTACACTGGGCTAAATGCCACAATGGCCTCTCCTCAACTCTTGAGAGCCTTGCACCTGGCCCGAGGCTGCGGCTTGCTTCTGTGTGTTCTTATCCCCAAGGCTATTTTAGAGGCTCCTAGGTGCAGCAGAAAGAGAAGATGGGTGGGGTGTCCCATACTAGGCACCTCAGAATCCTGTCCATCTGGGGGCACTTCCTGGCTGGCTACAAGGGGATTCCAGAAACCTCTAGATGCAATGACCCCCATGGTGGTTTGAAGGGGAAACAGAGGTCTAGAGAAGTTATCCACCCAGCTTCTGCAGGGTGGGCTCACAACACGTGTCTCTGTGTTTTCGATACCCTGGCTAACCTCAGACCCTCTTGCCACTCTCCTCAGCTCAGGTGCAGGGCAGCAGGCCTGACTAGATCCTTTCTGATGCTGCCCTGAGGAGATGCTTCCTGCTGGCAGAACACTCCCAGCTGAAGAATTAATTAGTTTTCTGTTTCAAATCCTTGTCCTCAGTCAACCTTCTATGTCCTTATAAACCTTGAAGTCTTCCCAGGCTGGCTCCGAGGGTCCAAGTGCGTGGTGTGACTGAATGCATAAATGACCCTGGGAAAGTCCTCACAGTTCCCCTGTACTGTGCCCTCATTTTAAAATGACCATCATTTCGCCTTTGTCGTCTGCAAGATTGGTAAAACAATGCATGGGCCTGGTGGTGCTTGCCCGTAATCCCAGCACTGGCGAGGATAGAGACAGATCGTGTCTTAAAGAACAAAACACCATTCATAGTCGTGCAAGCAATGCTGGTTAAAAGAAACTAGGGGATTGGGCAGGAGAGATGGCTCAGTGGTTAATAGATGGTATTCCTCTTGCAAAGCAATGGGGTTCAGTTCCTAGCACCCACCGAGTGGCTCACAACTGCCTGTGAGTGAAGCTACAGATCTGATGCCTCTGCCTTCCAAGGGTACCTGCGCTGATACACACACACCCATGCGAGTAATTTAAAACAAACAAACAAATAAACAGAGCCAGGCGTTGCTGATGGTGCATACTTGTAATCCCAGCTCTCAGGAGATGGAAGCAGAAGCAGGCAGATCTCTGAGTCTGAGGCCTGGTCTACAGAGAAAGTGCCAGGGCAGCCAGGCTATACAGAGAAACCCTGTTTCAAAAATAAAATAAACAAACCCAGTGGATTACACATACAAAAACCATGAAAATTGGAGGGAGGTTGGGGGGGTGGGCTGGTTAGAGGAACCGAGAGGTGATAAATCAGTGTAATGGCGTGTCAAAATATATTTTACACATGCCAAATAATACAATTATTTAAGTCTTTTAAAAATCGATTGATTGCCGGGCATGGTGGCGCATGCCTTTAATCCCAGCACTTGGGAGGCAGAGGCAAGCAGATTTCTGAGTTCAAGGCTAGCCTGGTCTACAAAGTGAGTTCCAGGACAGCCAGGGCTATACAGAGAAACCCTGTCTCCAAAATAAATAAAT
>NC_034606.1:50017400-50027400 GCF_900095145.1 Mus pahari | reverse complement strand
AGCGTGTTCGGTCCTGCGTCCAGCACCCAGCGCTGGTGTCAAGCGCCCCCTGGCGGCGGCACTTGTGGGAGCCGCGGACAAGAAGCAGGAGTCTGTGTGCACCTGGGTGGTTGGGGCTAAATTGTATCAGAGCCTTTTTTGGCTTTGGCTTTGGTTTTGGTTTTGGTTTTGGTTTTGGTTTCTTTCTTTCTTTAGAAAGAACTTTGCGATATAAAGAAGCAGTTTATCATTGTCTTAAATTCTTGCTGTGTTAAAATGCCCTGACATAAGCAACTGAAGGAAAGAAGGGAGGGAGGGAGAAGGGTTTATTTGGGATCACACAGTACAAGGTACAGCTGGGAGATCACAGCAGCAGGAGCTTGAAGCAGCTGGTTCCACAGTCAGAGGAAAGCAATGAAAACGTGCACGCTAGCGCTGGGCTCCCCAGCTCCATTTTATATAGCTCAGGATCCCCTATCCAGAGAACTTAGCTACTCAGCAACAAGATGACACTCCCACCCACACCCAGCTGCTCATTTCCCAGGCAGTTCTAGATTCTGTTAAGCTGACAATTTACACTCATAAACATATCATTTGTTTTCTAGTTTTTGTCCTGTTGTGTTTTGTTTGGGGACAGGGCTCTATCATGTAGCCCTGGCTATCCTTGAACTAGTTATGTAGAACAGGATGGCCTCAAAGTCAGAGATCCTCCTATCTCTGCCTACGGAGAACTGGGATGGATAAACCCCATGCCCAGGTGTTTACTAGATTTTTAAGACAGGATCTCAATGTAGCCAGGAATGACCTTAGAATGAACTTACCTCCACCTTACAAAAGCTAGGATTAAAGGCTTGTGCCATAACACCAGATTAACATATAACTTAAAAAATAACTCTGTGTGTGTGTGTATACGTGTGTACATTCATGTCCACATCATGGTCCACATGTGGAAATCAGAGGACAACTTTGTGGGGTCTCTTCTCTCCTTCCACCTTCACGTGGGTTCCAGAGTTGGACTCAGGTCCTTGGAGTTGCTTAGCATTACCAGCTAAGTCACCTCCCAACCGCTATTAACATATACTTTTGACACATGGTCCTTATATTAAGTCAACCTTAATTTTAATTTGGGTCTGGAGAAATGACTCATGGGTAAAGTGCTTCCTGTATATCAAGCCTGAGAACTCAAGAACGCAAAGTTAGAATCCTCAGCACAACCCCTGCCCTGCCTGACGACATCACATCCGCTGGTTCTACAACCAGGCTACCATCAGAAACCTGGATCCAGAACAGCTGGGCTTGGACACTTCTCAACCACTGGCCTCTAGACTGTTGCAAGCCAGCCTTTCTGCCCTAGGCTAAATAAAAAAAAAATAGTTTTAAGAAAAAAACTGGAGTTGAACGCGGGGGACGGGACGGTAGGAGAGGGTGTCCCTTAAAAAAGTAGAATACAGGGCCGGGCATGGTGGCGCACGCCTTTAATCCCAGCACTCGGGAGGCAGAGGCAGGCGGATTTTTGAGTTCGAGGCCAGCCTGGTCTACAGAGTGAGTTCCAGGACAGCCGGGGCTATACAGAGAAACCCTGTCTCAAAAAATCCAAAAAAAAAAAAAAAAAAAAAAAGAGAGAGAGAGACTTAAACCTTGGAGAGATGAAGAGTGGCATGCCGGTGTTGGCAGTGTCCTTAGCCTTGGAGGGGAAGGCCAGCCACCGGGAGATGACATCCAAGCTGCTTTCTGACCTTTGTGGGACGGTGATGAGCACGAATGATGTGGAAAAGTCATTTGACAAGTTGCTGAAGGATCTCCCTGAGCTAGCCTTGGACACTCCTAGAGCACCGCAGTTGGTGGGCCAGTTTATTGCTAGAGCTGTTGGAGATGGAATCGTATGCAATACCTATATCGATAGTTACAAAGGAACTGTAGATTGTGTACAGGCTCGAGCTGCTCTGGATAAGGCTACTGTGCTCCTGAGTATGTCTAAAGGTGGGAAGCGTAAAGATAGTGTGTGGGGATCCGGAGGCGGGCAGCAGCCTGTCAACCACCTTGTTAAAGAGATTGATATGCTGCTTAAAGAGTATTTACTCTCTGGAGATATATCTGAAGCTGAACACTACCTTAAGGAACTGGAAGTACCTCATTTTCACCACGAGCTTGTATATGAAGCCATTGTAATGGTTTTAGAGTCAACTGGAGAAAGTGCATTCAAGATGATCTTAGATTTATTAAAATCCTTGTGGAAGTCTTCTACTATTACCATAGACCAAATGAAAAGAGGTTATGAGAGAATTTACAATGAAATTCCAGATATTAATCTGGATGTCCCACACTCATACTCTGTTCTTGAGAGATTTGTGGAGGAATGTTTTCAGGCTGGAATAATTTCCAAACAACTCCGTGATCTTTGTCCATCAAGGGGAAGAAAGCGTTTTGTAAGTGAAGGAGATGGAGGCCGTCTTAAACCTGAGAGCTACTGAGCACAGCAACTCTTACAGTCTTAGGTGTTACCAAGAACAGATCTCAATTGGAACATATTGATTGGTCTTAAATATTAGACAGTTAAGTAAGTAAATGGTGGCTGGAACATCTATTTTTCTACAAAACTGGAAAAACGAACCCGGTTCTACAAGAATGTACAACAAAATAAAACATGTGAAACTGTTAAAAAAAAAAAACTGAAGTCCTGGAACTAGAGAGATGGCATGGATATTAAAAGCATGCACTGCTTTTGCAGGGGACCTCAGTTTGGTTCCTAGTACCCATGCCAGGTGGCTCACACCCAGCTCCAGGAAATCTAACACCTCTGGTTTCCTTGGCACATGCACTCATGTGCACCTACAAAGAGACACACACAGACACATAATTTTAAATTATGCAAATAAATCTTTTTAAAAAATTGAAGTCCCGGAGATGGCTCAGTGGGTAGAAATATTTTCTGTTGAAGCATGACATTCTAAGTTCAAATCCCTAGGACCCACTTAAAAACCCAGGCATGTCCACTCCAACCTGTAACCCCAGGACTGGAGAGACAAAAGGATTGCTGAGTTTTACTGGCTGCCAACCCGGCTCCAGGTTCAGAGGGAGACCCTGTCTCATGGGAATAAGCTGGGTAGTAATGCAGCAGGACACCTGGCGTCCCCTGAGTCTCTGTCCACATGCACACAGATATGCAAATGCACCCTTAGACAAGTGTGCAGATCTAAGGACAATGTGTGGAGTTGGTTCTGTTGTTTTAACATGAGGGTCCCTAGGGTTGAACTCGGGTCACCAGGCTTAGTAGTAAGTGCCTTAATCCACTGATCTACCTCGCCAACTCCTAAAACTTTAATTATTGGTAAGTCACCTAATCCACGTGTTTTGTTATAGCTGCCAAAATGGAACGAGACAGCCTTAAGCTGGAACTAATCTACATTTTCACATTGTACATAGTTTTAGGTATAACTGATCTACAATAAACTATACAAGTTTTTGAGTTTTATTTTACATTTTATTTTATTTTTTATCTATTTTTTGGCTTCTCTCTCTCTCTCTCTTTTTTTTTTTTTTTTTTTTTGTTTTTTTGAGACAGGGTTTCTCTGTATAGCCCTGGCTGTCCTACTCACTCTGTAGACCAGGCTGGCCTTGAACTCAGAAATCCACCTGCCTCTGCTTCCCAAGTGCTGGGATTAAAGGCATGCACCACTACCGCCTGATTATTTTTTGGTTTCTTGAGACAGGGCTTCTCCGTGTAGCCCTGGCTGTCCTGGAACTCACTCTGTAGACCAGGCCTCTCTTGAACTCAGAGATCTGTCTGCCTCTGCCTCCTGAATACTGGGATTAAAGGCATGCACCTGGTGTATAATTTGCTGAGTTTTAATAGAAATAGATACATATATATTATATGTATCCCATGAACCCATAATATATATACATATCCCATGAACCCATTATATATGTGTTTTATATATATATATATATATATATATATATATATATCCCATGAACAGCAAAGTAAAGTTAATCACTCCCCTCCAAAAGCTTTCTCCTGTCCCTTTATAATCTAGTTCCATCTTTATCTGTCTGTCTGTCTGCCCCCCTCCTCTGTGTATGTGTGTCTGTGTGTCTCTGTTTCTCTGTGTCTGTGCGTTACTTTTGAGCTCACTATGTAACTCAGGCTGGTCTAAAACTCATGGCAATCCTCCTGCCTCAAACTCTGAGACCTGGGATTACAGGCATAAGCCACAATGTTGGACTTCTGTCCCTCTTCATCTCCCCCTCCATTGTCCCACCTCATCCCTGCCCTTCCAAGTCCAGGTCTGCTTCTGTACCTATAGGTTAGGTTGCATTTCCCATAATTACATGTAAATAGAACCATACATCAAGCTCTCATTCAGCTGGGGTCTGGTTTCTTTCATTCAGTGCAATAGTTTGGAGATTCATCCGTTTCGTTACATGATATCAATAGTTACATGATATTAGCAGTTTGTTCCTTCTTATGGCCGAGTCGGATTGCACTGTAAGGTGACACATTTGCAGCTGGTTGACCCATTTGCCTATCAAGGGAGGGACACTTTCTCCTTTAGCAGTTACAAGTGACACTGCTGTGCACTTTTCAATTGCCTTGCTGAACCTGCAAGAAGAATGGCTGGGCCATGGGGCAGACATGTGTTTAGCTTTCTTAAAAAACTGAAACAGACCAGGTTAGTAGTGTGCAACTTTAATCCTAGCCCTGGGGAGGCAGCGGCAGGCAGCTAGCTCTCTGTGAGTTTGAGGCCAGGATGGTCTACACAGTGACTTCCAAGACAGCCAGGGCTACACAGACAGACCCTGTCTCAAAAACACAAAACACAAATCAATACCAAAAACAAAGAAACCCCAAGTTGTTTTGCAAGTGCTTGGGCACTTACATCCCCCCTGGCATGGGCAAGAATCCCAGTTTGGCCCTGTGCTTTCCTGCTATGGCTGGGACCTGTGTTTTGAAGGCTTGGCTCCCAGTGCAGCAGTGTCCACAAACGTCCTTTGGGGAGGTGACTGGATCAGACGGGCTCTGAGCTCTCCCAAAGGTGGATCCACTGACAGGGTCAATATTTGACAGGCTGCTGTGAGGTAATACTACTTTAGGAGGTAGGTAATGCATAGGAGATGGTTGAGGGGTACAGGTCCTGTGGGTGTTCCCTCAGGGACATTTTGTCCCCTGCCCCTTCTATTTGCTTTGAGTCCTGGTTGCTGTGTGCCGAGCAGCCTCCGCCACACCCACTCACCACCTGACACTCTGCCTTAGATCCAAGACAGTGAGTGGTGGGCGTGACCTGGGGAACCCACAAACCAAAACAGACCTTTCCTCCTTTAAAGCTGTGTTCGCAGGTAGCTTGTCACGGCCCCAGGAATCTCACGACACACCCACCCACACTTGCCACGCTCAGTCTGACTTCTGAACACTGTGAAGTGGGCGTAGCGATGTGTCACAGACACAGCTCACTCCCTACTAAAGGATGCTGAGTTTCTTCTTGTATGCTTATAATTTCTTCATCTTCTTGGGGGCCAGTTTATTCTAATCTGCCCCTACCCTAGAAGACTTTTTTTTTTTTTCATGATGCTGAGGGTCTGTGCTCCACCGCTGAGCTGCACCCCAGTTCAGTCATGCGTCTTGCTATTTTCTGCCTTACAGGTTCTTTCTATAGTCTAGATCCTTCATTTTCTGTTTATTTAGTGTATGTG
Source organism: Mus pahari (assembly GCF_900095145.1). Taxonomy (NCBI): domain Eukaryota; kingdom Metazoa; phylum Chordata; class Mammalia; order Rodentia; family Muridae; genus Mus; species Mus pahari. The sequence continues at coordinate 50,021,730 of NC_034606.1, read as the reverse complement.
TGTATATGTGCATATATGTGTACATGCATATATGTATATGTTCATATATGCTTGGATGTACATATTTTTCTCTGTCTGTCTCTGTCTCTTCCTCTCTCTCTGTGTGTGCATGTGTATATATGTGCTTACATGAAGGCCAGAAGAGGGTGTTTGATGTCCCCTACATACATACTTCTGTCTACTCCTTTGAGGCAGCTTGGCATGTGGTTGTGGGATCCAATTCTGGTCTTCATGATCACAGAGCAAGAACTCTTAACAACTCAGTCATCTCTCCTGCCTCTGCCTTCTAGACATTCCCAACAGGAATGACGGGCGTGCACCACCAAGCCTGGTTTATGTGGTGCGGGGAATTGAACCCAGGGCTTTGTACATGCTAGGTAAGACTATACCACTGAACTACACCTCAGCCCTGGAACTCTGTTCCTTCTGTATGTGGACAGTCACTCTAAGCTGCTTGGTAAGACGCTGTTCCTTCCCCTAGTGCATAGCTTGATCTCTCTCTCTCTCTCTCTCTCTCTCTCTCTCTCTCTCTCTCTCTCTCTCTCANACACACACACACATACACACACACACACCATTATAGGCTAGGGAGATGGCATGCTTTTCTGACCCCAGACCTTGGGGTGGGTAGAGACAGGAAGATCAAAGAGGTTCATAATCATCCCCTGCCAATGAGTTCAGTAGTGAGTTGGAGGCCATTCCTGGCTACATGAGACCTTGTCTCAGAAACAGAACCAAAGAACAACAAAAAACAAAAACAAAAAAACCAATTGGCTGTGAGCAGTCCTCCATGATGTGCCAACAGCAGCCTTGACCTTACAGATGTTTATCCTGAAGCTGGGCACTCAGGAGGCAGAGGCAGGTGGATCTCTGAGTTCAAAGCCAGCTTGGTCTATACAGTGAGTTCCAAGACAGCTAGGGATGCACAGACAAACCCTGTCTTTAAAAAAAAAAAAAAACAAAAACAAAACCTCAAACAAACAGACAAGCAAAGGATTTTTACCTGAGTTCCTGGGGTGCTGTTTACCTGCGTTCCTGGGGTGCTGTTTACCTGAGTTCCTGGGGTGATTGTCTGTCTAGGTTCCCTCCTGTACACTCCAGCACTCTCCAGTGTCTAGCGACAACAGTTCTCACATGTCTCTGTGGTTGAGTGACCCACGACTGTCCTGTGTGAACTAAAACATGCAAAGAAAAGCCAATGGATGCGTTGTGTGGTACCGGCCTGCTCGTCCAGGCAGACCTCCTCACCAGTGAGCTGGGTGGGCTGTGCCTGCTCAGCTTCAGCACCAGCTCTGTCCTGCCCTGAGGCTGCCAGAGGAAGTCCTGTGCCCAAAGGGTGCCTGTTGATTGGGGCTGAGAGTCAGAGGTGCCCACAGGCTCTTAGTACACAGGAGAGGCCACAAGGTCTTCCATCATGGTGGCTCTAACCTGGACTTTTTTTTTTTTTTTTTGAACTGTGGCAAAAGCTGATACTGCAAGAGGACAGAAGGGGGCAGTGTGGAGGCAGGGCTGGAGAAAGAAGCTTGGCAGGCACAGGACTCTGGACGGCCACTCCCTTAACTAGGACCCTGTCAGTCATCAAAGCAGTCCTGTTACTAAAATGTCCCCCCCCCCCCGAGGGAGATGCAACCAATATCTGCCCCTCCTCCTAAGGTCCCAATGACGCCACCAAAGTTTACTCTGGGGCACCTAGGAGTTTATTGGGCTTACTCACAAAGCATAGGCAGGAGGGCTGCTGGCACAACTGTGGGTGCTTCCTAGCAAAAGGCTGCAGGAAATAGGAGGATGACCTTCCCACACGGTTAAAAACGTGGCGCCCCTCCCCTATATCCTCCATCCCCTCCCCCAACTCCAAGACCCCAAAGCTCTGTGCAATTAAGAATCAGGGAACACAGATAGTTGTGAGGGATGGCTGGACACTTGGGTGAGGGTCCCATGACTCTCCCCGTTCTCTCTGTCTGTGAGAAAAATGTTAGTCAACTACAAGCCCAGTCGTGACAATTTTTTTTTTTTTTTTTTTTTTTTTTTTTTTTTTTTTTTTTGGTGACCAGGCTTAGCAGAACTCCTGAAGATGGCAGCAAGTTTGGAGGACAGGGTCTGCACAAGTTATTGGTTTTGATGGCGGAGCTGAGAAGGCAGGTCCACAGTGGTTGGCCTCTTTTGGGGATCCCAGGGAAGGCAGAACTCTGTCCCAGTCCCTCCATCCCCCACTCTCTGTGCCATGTTCCCTCCACATCTGACTCCATCCCCACCCCCTGTCCCCCCTACCTTAGACCCCTAACCCCTGACACCCGCCGCCTCTGCCTTGCAAAGCTACCAGCCTTCCTCTGTCCTCCACAGGTTTGACTGCATTTATGGGGAAGAGGAAGCAGGGAAGAGGGCTGGGTTCAAAGCCTGAGTTTAATTAGCCTCTGGTTCCTCCTCAAAACAGTGGGTGAGTCACTGGCATGGGCAGAATCCGACTTGTGAAATCAGGTCCCATCTCTGCTGCCCAAGCTTGGCAGATGGATCCGGTCTGGCCAGGCCTTGGAAAAAATCTAGTACCGGCTAGAGAGCAAACTTCGACTGTTCTTCCGGAATGCCAAGGGCACCAGTACAATTGGAGGTTGTGGGGACCGCCTCCTCCATAAAGTCTTTCCTCCCTGACTCCCATCTTGCCTCATCCTGGGTCTGGCAGCCTCTCCCTAGTCACTTGTTGGTGTTCTTAGGAGAAGCGTAGCCTGGAGCTTGTGACATTCCAGTGTGCTGTGGCAGGGGTTCAGGGGACTCCCCTCAGAGTCACCAACATCCAGCCCTCAGGAACACACCAGGAGGAGGCAGGCAGCATGAAAGGAGAACACAATGAAACACTTCTTTCTCTAAGTTCTGGGTCTTACAGGAAATGCAGAGGCACAGAGTCTAGGCTTCCCGAGGCTGCCGGACACACAGCCCCGAGGGCTGTGAGCTGAGGCTGAGCAGCCCCACCCAGCTGGGGAGTCAGCAGAACTACGGGTGACACGGGTGACATGTTCCTCTTCCTCCTAGCTGCCAGTATGGAGGAGGAGGAAGCCCTCTGAACTTCCTCCTTGGCTGCTGGGGAAACTGAGGTCTGTGGTAGGGGAGGGGCTGGCAGTCACTAAGCTCTACAGGCTGACTCAAGACTTGAACCCAAGTCCCTGACTTTTCTTGTTCTCCTTTTACAGTCACCTCTTCTTCTGCCCCTGACCCAGGCTCTCTCAGGTTCCTACTCTACCAGGTACAGCTGTGGTCCACAGCAGCCAGGGAGTCTGGCGTCCTCAAGAGGGACCCTGGACTATGATCTTGGGGATCCCCATGAGTGCTTTAGAACAACATATCACCGCTGGCCTGTCCCTCTGGTGATTATCCCTACTGTCACTGACAGCCAGCTGGGGTTTCCATAATCCTGTGACCGTGGCTGTGGTCTCATCCAGTGTGGGTGTCTCTGCGAGTGTTGTGGCCAGCAGAGCAATGATTCAATTGAGGCAAGAAGGAAATCCAGATCAACGTGATGTTGTAGATAGCCGGTATCGGTTCAAACTTCTCCAGTCTGACCCCAAGGGGTTTGTTGCAAGTACATTTAAGAACAGTACGATTTGGGGAGAAAAAAAAATTTTTTTTCCCTCCTAGCAATGATCTCAATAAAGCTTAAGGTGGAACTTGCATCGAATCCTTTGCAAAGTACATGTGACCTCTTCCCTAAGAATGGGTTCTATAGCTTAAGGGTCTAGAGGGGGATCTGGTGTGATCTAAGTCATCATAGCTCACCAAGCTACAAAGTACATGTAACATCTCCCCTAGGGATGGCTCCTATTGACTGAGGAGCACCACTCAGGATAAAGGGCTGGGAGGAAGAGTCTGGGATAAACAGAACAGTCTGACTGGATTTGTACATGCCCTGGCCCTACAGATGGCACAGACCACCAGGCTGACCATAGCATCCACTTCTAGCCTTCTGGGTGGAAAACAGGTAAACCACCCTTCCGTTGAAGAGATGAATCTTCCTGTTTAACATTGAGGGTTTCCCTAGTGCTTATCTGTGAGCACAAGGGCCCCGTGCCCCTTACAATCCTGCTGAGGTTCACTTACTGTTCATTGACTCAACATGCATTTATGGAGACCCACCGTGTGTCAGCTCCTCAAGGGCCTAGCAGTCACACCCAAGAGGCCCACTGTGTGTCAGCTCCTCGAGAGCCTAGCAGTCACACCCAAGAGGCCCACTGTGTGTCAGCTCCTCAAGGGCCTAGCAGTCACACCCAAGAACTTCCTCTCCCGCACTGACTTACCTTTTACCCCAAATAGTAGTGTGAGGGCAGCCGGGCGTGGTGGCGCA
>NC_034606.1:50003604-50015708 GCF_900095145.1 Mus pahari | reverse complement strand
AGCCGTTAAGAGCACTATCTGGTCTTTCAGAGGTCCTGAGTTCGACTCCTGGCAATCACATGGTGGCTCACAACCATCTATGATCTGATGCCCTCTTCTGGCATGTAGGTATTCATGCAGATAGAGCACTCATATACATTAAATAAGTAAAATCTTTTAAAAATATATTAATCCATATGTTTTTGAAGTTGGACTCAGTGGCCCATGCCTTTGATCCTATTGCATCACTGGGGCTTGATGGCCAGCGAGTTTAGCCTAATTGGTGATCTCTAAGGGTCAGTGAGAGATCTTGCCTCAAAAAATAAGGTTGAGAGCAATAAAGGAAGACACCCAAAACCAGCCCCTGCCTGCTGCATATTCATACAAGAGTACACGTGGTGACTGAAATGAGACCTTGCAGTCGAGATTTGGGGATGGTTGCGTTGAATTTCCCAGATGCAACAGAGCCTGAGAGAGCCTGTGTGGTGGTGTGATCTTAGTGCCCACTGGGAGACGAAGGCAGGAGGATCAGGTGCTTAAAGTCAAGAAACAGGTTCTGAGCAACGGGGAGAACCTGGGGTCATAAGAACATCTGGCCGGGAAGCTGTAAGCACACACTCCTGCCTTCCAGCAAGCTCTTGCCCTTAGCAGATTTTCAGGGGAGGACAGAAGAACCCTTGGTAGACTGGCTATAATACACCTATCCTAAGAAGTGACTGGTTGCCTTCTTTTTCTTGGAGACCCAATCATAGATCCTGTACTGGCTGGTTTTGTGCGTCAGTTTGACACATGCTGGAGTTATCACAGAGAAAGGAGCCTCAGTAGATGAAATGCCTCCATGAGCTCCATCTGTAAGGTGTTTTCTCTATTAGTGATCAAGGGGGGGGAGGGGCCGTTGTGAGTGGTGCCATCCCTGGGCTGGTAGTGCTAGCTTCTATAAGAAAGCAAGCTGAGCAAGCCAGTGGAAGCAAGCCAGTAAGTAACATCCCTCCATGGCCTCTGCATCAGCTCCTGCTTCCTGACCTGCTTGAGTTCCAGTCCTGACTTCCTTTGGTGATGAACAGCAGTGTGGAAGTGTAAGCCGAATAAACCCTTTCCTCCCCAACTTGCTTCTTGGTCATGATGTTTTGTGCATGAATAGAAACCCTGACTAAGACAGACCCACAGGATAGTAAGGTCAGGAGTAATCGGGATTATCCAGTCTCTCATTGTACAGGCCGTAAATGGAGGGCTGAAGGAGAGAGGTCAGAGGCATGGGGCTCTCAGATGAACCAGAGTCATTCCTAAAAAGTCTCTAGGTCTCTGGCCATTCAAGAACTAGGAAAGGAGTCCATGGGCATTTGTTCGGACTGGCTCTTCGAGTAAGATGATCACCAGACAGGTAGAACTAACAATGGAACCACAGACGTCACCCTGGCTTACCAGGCAGACATCAAGGCAAGCCCCAAGCAGAAACATGAAACATCAAGCAACTGTGCCATGAAAGTGAGTGACTTGTGGCTGATTCCTGTTTCTGCTAAACTTGGCTTCAGTATTGCAGAGTGAAACGCTGCAGCTGAGAGCAGGCAGGCGGGTTCTTCAATGCGCTTCTATAAGCAGAAGGCAGAATAATAGAAGAAAAAAAAAACCCCAGACTGCTTGGACAAAGGCAAACTCAGGATATTTATAACACGTTTCCTTTTCTTTTTTTTTTCTGCCACAAAATTAACATTAAATACAACTAAACACATTTATTATCTTACAAACCTATAGGAGTCCAGGCCAGTAATGCTGGACAAAGGCATTTACCATTGTTAAGTCTTTCTGACAGATTTTGCTTTTTTTTTTAAGTCTTACTGGCCGAGGCTGGTCTCGAACCCACAGTCCTCCACTCCTTTTATTTATTATTATTTTTTAGGTTTTTCGAGACAGGGTTTTTCTGTATAGCCCTGGCTGTCCTGGAACTCACTCTGTAGACCAGGCTGGCCTCGAACTCAGAAATCCGCCTGCCTCTGCCTCCCAAGTTGCTGGGATTAAAGGCGTGCGCCACCACGCCCGGCTCACTCCTTTTATTTTGAATACTTTCATGTGTTGTACATTACAACATACATGAGAGGTTAACTCGCTGAACCATCTCATCGGCCCATGACCCTGAGCCATGGAATCATAGATGTGCACAGGCAAGCCAGCTTGCAACTAACCACACTCATATCCAGCCTGATTTATTTAACATCTACTCAGTGATAAGCACCCAAGACCAAGGAACAGTACCTTGGAGCGGGGAAAGTGCGACTCACTGGTCCTGTGCAAAATATCCCATACCTGTTGCTCAGGGGAGTCCCCATGTGGACACTGAGTATAACTAATGAGAATGGAGAAAACCCAGGCAACGCTCCTGCGTTTATTCAACAAATACATTTTGGCACCTGTCCTAGAATAGATGCCAGGGAAGATGGAGTGAATTGGTTTGACGCTGGTCCTTTGGAGGTGACTGTGTGGGAGTCGAGGGAGAGGGGTTGTGAAGTAGCTAAGGACACAATGCTTTGGCCAAATTCCTCAGAAGGCTCCCCAGGGGAGGTGAGCCCCAAAGGTGATTGTGGTGTTGGAGCAGCAAGGATTTCAAGCAACAGTCGGGCAGTGTGGATGTGTAGGCAGTGATGCGGTTTCCCTGGAAACAGAGAAGAGTACCTCATACATGCTGTCTGAGGGCCAGTCCCTTCCCTGTTCTCACAGCCAAACTTCAGCTCTCCAGACTCACAGCTGGTCACCTCCACCTTCACACCGGGTCCTCATTAGCAGATGGGGTCCCGGGCCCAGGGAAGAGAAGACAAAGGGCAGTAATTTCCGAGATACACACCTTACAGAGTCCCTCCTGTGCTTGATTTTACGACAGTGGTTTTCAATCAATAGGGTCATTTCAGCTCCTATTGTGGGGTTCAATGTTCCTTTTATGGGGGTCACCCTAGACCACTGGAAAACACAGATATTTATGATTTATAACTAGTAAAATTAGTTATGAAGTGGCTACAACAGTAAGTTATGTTTGGGGCTCATCATAACACAAGGACATCATCAGGAAGGACCATGGAATTAGTCATTCAAGCCCTATCCTGAGGGTCTCGGGGGAGCCTCAGGTAAGGCTTGAACAGTGTGTCAAAACTGCCTGTTTCCTGCTCTGGAGTGGTTTCCATACCTTGTGGTCCCAACCCACCTTTCCTCAGAGGCAATCTTCCTCAGCAGGCCTCTCTCCAGTCTCCATCACACAGCCTGCATTTATTGGGCGCTGGGAATACAGCTGTCAGAAGCCAGGCCTGAGGAATACACGGTGTCTTAGAGCTACCATGGCGCAGCATCACAGACAGGACCAGGCTTAAACAATCGTTTCTCACCATTCTGAGGACTGGGAAGCCCATGGAAAAGGTGCTGGTTTCCAGAGCCTCCTGCAGCTATGCAGTGTGATGTCAGGGGGTGGTAAGGATGCTGTGCTGAGGAATAGAACAGGAGGGGCAGGCAAGGTGTCGTTTGTTTGTTTGAGGAAATGTATTTGAGGACACTGGGATCCAAAGGAGACTAGGAGAAGGGTACCCCAGACAGGGTGAAGAAGAGTCGGGGCAGACAGAACTTTATGCTAAGCATGATTGTAGGATTTGACACTGGAGATGTAACTGGCTGAGACCAGCAGTGTATGGCCACCTACCCCGGTCCTGGGAAAGGACCACCGAGTGAGTTCACTACGTGGATTCTGGCTGCTGCTCCCTGCATCTTCCTCTTTCAGCACAGGGATGGATGCCCAGCTGGACCTTGGCTTTCATTAAGATCACATGCAAGCTGATCTTATCCACCTCTGGCCTCTACAAACCTAGTCAGCACAGGAGCTAAGACAGGAAGCAACTCTCTGCCCCCTTCTCCTAAGTGTTCAGCAGAGGAAACTGAGGCGTCCCAGGAGACCTCCTCCAAAAGGAGGTGGTAACTTCTTGTTGAGTTTTGTGAAGCGAGTTTTTAGCAGAACCTACTTGGAAGGTTCGGACAGAAATAAGCAGAGCTGGTGTGCTGGAGGCTCCAGGGAATGCACAGGGCGGTGACAAAGCGCAAAATCAGTGAGGCGCAGAGGGGGCGGCTCAGAGGCGTGACTCTACTGGAGGGAGGTGGGGGGAGCGGGGAGGGGGGCCGGGAGAAAGTGGACTCAGGGTCGGGGAACACGGGCAGCAGGGAAGGTCAGCAGGCCAAGGAAGGTGTGGGAATGGGATGGCGAGAACGTCACGCGACAGGTTGGAGCGAGGCCGCGATGGGCATTTGAAGTTGGTATCAGGGGGCCGCAAGGAAGTAGGCGGGGCCAGGACCAGGGACGACTCACCGCCTTGCCCAGAGATCGGGGCGGGGTTTTAGACGTCTGAGGCGGGGCCCCTGAGTGTCGGGGGCGGGGTTGGGGGCGGGTCCGCGTCGGGGGCGGGACCTGGGCGGTGTCGAGCGCGCGCGGGCGGGCGGTGGCGGAGCGGAGGATCGCAGTGCTCCGCTGTGCTCCGAGGTCGGTGGCGGCGACGGAGGCGGCGGCGACGCACACAAAAGCGGATTGTGGCTTCACTGGTGCTCGCGGCGGGCGGCAGCGGGGCACGGGCGGCGGGGCGTGTCGGTGGCCCCCGCGGGCGCGGCGCGGGCGATGAGCCGGGGCCCGGCATGGCCTCCGCGCGGCCGCCGGGCAGGGCCTGTGCCTCGGCGTCCGCGCCCGCGGGGCTCCGGGCTGGGCCGGCCGCCTCCCGGGAGTCCGTGGACGGCGGCGAAGCGGAGGAGCGCTCGTTGCAGCACATGCTGCGCGCCATAGCCGAGGAGCGCGGACGCCTTAGCCTGCGCCGTGAGGTCTGCGGCCTGGGTGAGTGACGGAGCCGGGCGCGCGCGTGAGTGTCCGCGCGTGTCCACCTCCGCTCGTCCCCCTGTGTTCCCTGCCCTCCGTGCATCCCCACCGCCTTGGGCTCTGTCTCTCGGGACCCCAAGTCTCAGTGTCTTTTTGGTACCACAGAACCCCGATCCTTGTGTCTCCGCGTCCCTCTGACCGTCGGGATATCTGTCCCAGCTCCTCCTTCCTCTTCGTGGTTCCTTAACTCTTCTTCCTTCTCCTGGAAGATCTGGGGGCCCCACTGCTGCTGCAGGGAGTGTGGGCGTGAGATTTCGGGAGGCCCTTGAGTTCAGAGTTCAAGGCGGTGTGCCCTGACCACATCCCCAGCCCACATGGAAGACCGCGGCTCTTGATTGCTGTAGCCTTTGTCTTTCTGCACCTAAAGGTCCTCTGCACCTAAAGCTCTACAAGGGACCTGTTGGGCCTCTGCCCCTTGACCCCACCTACTTAGAACTGGAATCAGGGTTTTGCTACAGCCTCTCCGGGTGTGATTCTGGTTTAAGGAGTCATTCAACTGCTGGGTGGGGTGGGGGTGTCTCATTGTTTGAAAGGACCTGGGAGGTGTGGGTGGGGTCGTCTTGGATGTGAGGTAATGCCTAACTGATGCATTTGCCCAGACCCATGTGGCAGAAGCCCCCTCCCCTATAGTCGTGGGCTTGTCATTTTCTCTATAAAAAAAGACCCCTCCCTTCTTCATGGAAGGAATGACTTCATTCTATGTTGTGTCCCCTCACCCCCACCTCCCAGTCAGGACTTGGGTTCTCTTTGAGGGAAGTAACAGCCTTCTAGATTCTGTCAGTGCTCCAAAGTGGAAGTGTACCCTGGTAAGGCCACAGTAGCAGAGAGAGGGGGGTAACACCTGGAACTCCGGGTCCCTTGGTAGGCCACGCCCTGGAGGCTCTGTGAGAAGCAGAAGTGAATTTCAATTCTTTTTTTTTTTTTTTTGAAGGAGACCTGTTTAGCACCTGGCCTTCTTAGGCAGCAGGGTCTAGCCCAGCTCACCTCAGCAAAGTTCTCTTGTCAGGCAGGTACAGCCACCTGGGGGAATAGATAAGGACACAGATTTTAGTGGTTTCCTCTCCAAAAAGGTGTCCAGAGAATGGCATGTAGCTGATTTAGAGTGTCCTTATTAATGGACTCAGTAAACATGTATTTGAGCACCTACTGGCTGCCCACCTGTTAGGGCCAGCTGTCACCTGGCACAGAATGTCTGAATTGGGGAGGGTCTGGGCAACCATCTGTTGCAAGCCCCTCAGCCCTGTGACCTCTGCAGCTCCAGGCAGCTCCTTCACACTCCTCTCTGCACACACCTCTGTAGGCCCTGACCAGGAAGCATCGTCATCCTTGTACTATAGGTTCTACTCCTAGACAGCCTGCAGGGTCTTTCCCTAAGAGCGACGAATAATCCCAGGACCCAGCCTTAAATAGGACTCAATACACACTAGGTGCTCCGTGTATGCTCCATCAGTTCAACTCTAACACAGTACCTCTCTTGCCAAGCAAGAATATAATCTGTCAGCCATAAGGAGCCAGCCCAGTTCAGGGGCACCCAATGAGGAAGTGGCACAGCTGGCCAACTGCTGGCTTGTATGACCCCAGTGCTTTGCCATGTCCCCAGCCAGGCTTGCTGGACCTGTTAGCTCATACAGTGACCAGGTCATCACTTCTCCCAGTCTTCAGTGTCCTCTTATACACCAGGCTTCCTCCATTACCTGGTTCTTAGACTCTAGTGTTTTGATGTTCTGGATGGCAGTATGTGCCAGTGTTTCCTCTGCATGGGAAGCTGCTCCTGTTCACTTGCTCCTCAGACACTGCAAGTTTTCCTTTGAGTCTTAGCTCCTAGCTATTGCCTGGAATCCATCCTCCACACCCATCACATAGCCCTGTCTCCTCTGTCCTAGACAACTGGTGCGACTGTGACATTATAATGAGCCGTGTGGGCATCCCTTCAGCTAGCCATCAAAGAGCCACGAGGGCATTGCCCAGTCCTCCTGTTGGTGCCTAGCACAGGGACACATACAGAACATGTGCTCCGTAAATATATAGGGAACAAATGAAGCATTTCCCTGCTGGTGTGTTAACAGTGTGGATGGCACAGGTGAATGGAGCCTTTGCTACTTAGGAGAGCCTGGAGGGACAAGCCTGATAGGGACTTGGCTTGGGGACTTATTAGTTGCTTTTTGAGCTGCTTTGATAAACTACCTAACAGAAGCTATTCAGGGAAGGAGGGGTTTGTTTTGGCTTAGAATTCAAGGATAGAGTTTATCATGGTAGCTGGTGCTTGAGGCCACTGCTCACACGGTGCGTACACACACACACACACACACACACACACACACATGCACACACACGCTGCCACCCAGTTCGTGTCATGTTCTTTCTATTCAGTCCAGAACCCTACTCCATGGAATGGTGCTGCCCATATTCAGGACTGGTCTCCCCACATGGATTAACCAAATCTAGACAACCTCTCAAAGAGGTGCCCAGAGCCTTGTTTCTTTTGTTTGTTTGTTTGTTTTTCGAGACATGGTTTCTCTGTGTAGCCCTGGCTGTCCTGGAACTCACTCTGTAGACCAGGCTGGCCTCGAACTCAGAAATCCGTCTGCCTCTGCCTCCCGAGTGCTGGGATTAAAGGCGTGCGCCACCACGCGCAGCCCAGAGCCTTGTTTCTTAAGTGATTCTAGATCCTGTAGAGCTGATGGTAGATGTTATCCATAACAAGCCTAATGGCTGGCCCACACACCCAGGACGTAGGAACTTAGAACCCGGGGTCAGAGTGCTCTACACCTGGCATGTGGTCAGCTCCGCTCTCAGCCTGTGGGACAGCGTTACGGTTTTGTTTGGTTTGGCTTTCAAGTTTCTGTTTTGCCCTCTGGATTCCATCTTGTCACCCTCACTTCCCAGCTGTGACAACCTGTTGGGTGTTGGAATAAATTTATTGGTGTTGGAACTCGAACCTAGAGCCCCATATGTGCTAAGTACTCGCCTTATCACTGAATGACACCCGTGGCCCATTATGAGTTCAGGTGTTTGAGGCAAGCGAGTTACTCAGAGCTATGCTGTGGCCTCAGAGGCTGTTGTTGTCCCCCAGGGGTGGTTCTGAAGGTGTCCAGGGAGCCTGGGAAAGCTGTCCTGACTGAATCAGTGTCTGTTTATGATGAGGAAGCTGCTGGCTCCACCCACATGGTGGTCACTTGACCCCGGAGATGAAAGGCGCTTTGTAGCTACACACCTGACTTCTGACTCTCTTCCACAATGGCCTCTACAGTAGAAACATTTTTTGAGCCCTGGTTGAATGTCTTGAAGCTGGTCCCTGCTTCATCGCAGGACGAGGTCTCTGAGGGGAGAGGGGTGTGCAGGTAACTGCTAGGTTAAATAAAACCCTGCTGGAAAGCAGCCAAGCTTGTGGCTGCCCATGCAAGGTTTTGATGTTTCCACAGGAAACTGCTTATGGCTCTGCAGTTCCCATGGAGCTCTGGTCACTGTGACCTGGGGTGAGTCAGATGGTCCATGCGTATGCTGCAGCCCTCTAGAAGCCCATGGCTTCTCCTAGGAGCGGGGCTTCTCCTAGGCCCTAGATGGGAGCATAGGCAAGTCCCTTCTTAAGTAGGCAGTGTGCTTTATCAACCAATGTGAGTTCTCAGAGGTTGGGGCCCACGTCTTGCTGCTTGCCTTTGTCTGTCTTGGCTAAGTATCTTTGGAGGCCTCTCGCCTGGGTGTTAGGCTCCCTGCCTGGTAGGTGGCGGTGGGGGTCCTCCCCATCTATAGTGCTGCAGGTCAGGAGGAGTGCATTGTGCTCATTCCTTCTGTTTATCCTAAGTGTGCCTAAGAGGTAGGTCTCATGGCACTGCCTGGAACCCAGGTCTGGAGGGGTAGTATTGTGCCCTCAACTGCAACTGTAGAATGTGGCGGGATGTATCGGAGCAGAGGGCCGCCCAGACCTGTCCTTAGAATGCCAGCAGCTCTGCCAGGTTGGCACACATAGTTGCTTGGCTGAGGTGGACCCAGGAAAGGATCACAGACAAGAGCTAGAGTCGCTGGGCTACCCCAGGGAGGAGTCTGTGAATTGTTTTGGTCTCTGGGCAGACCTGAGGCTGGCTGGAGCTGGCGGGAGGAGCAGATGCTGGGACGTTTGGAGGGGGACTGTGAGAGTTGAGGTTGGAACAGTGGCTTGGGTTGAGTGTCTGAAAATTTGGTACTTCCCAAGATTGGCCTCTGGGAGTTGTATAGGCGTGGCTTTGGACCCGGGCAGGTGTTACCTCATAGAACTCTGAGCCCAGTGTGCCATAGGCCAGATGCTCTTGCAACTTTGGCGTTTGCTGTACGTGGGAGGCTCTGCTGTCACCCTGCTTTACAAGGTGGAAGCTAAACCTCAGAGAGATGGGCTCTCTTGAGGTCATGAAGATGGGAGGCCTGGCCAAATCCAGCTGAGGCCTGTAAGAGGCAACCGTGTTCCACTGTGTGGCAGGTTCCTGGAACTGCTCTTTGAATTTGGGTGAGCCCTGTGCACTCCCAGCTGACCCAGTGGCATTTTTTCTAGGTAGCTATGGTGGAGAGTAAGTCCTGGCTAGGGATTCTTTGGGAGGTATGGCTGGAGGGAGGACCATGGGGACCCTGACCAAGCACCTCCTCTATGTGCTGATTATAAAAAAAGGAGACAGGCTCTTTGGGGACATGGGGATTATACAGAAAAGCAGCAGGTAGGAAATGAACCATGGTGTGCATGGGCTCAGCGTAAGCGGCGGTAGAGCCACTGCAGGCTGAGCCCTGGGAGGATGTCTGTTGGGACATCTGCCCATAGTGTTTATTTTAGGATCTAGAGATAGAGTTGGTAAGAAAGGGAAAGTAGCCCCAAGACTTGGAGAGGGCCAGTAAGCCGAGGGGAGAGCCTCTACAGGGCGGCTTCTTGTTCTGAGGTGTGGGCTGGCATGGTAAGCCGAGGGGTGAGCCTCTACGGGGCGGCGTCTTGTTCTGAGGTGTGGGCTGGTATGCAGTCACTGGGAAAAGTCTCTCTTGGAATGACAGTAACCCGTCACCCCTGTGACAGTTAGCTGGTTGTGGGCCAGCATGGTGGGAGGAAGTGTCCCTGTGCGGTGGCAGCAGTGCCGTTTTCGGTTCCTGGGCCTATTTTAAGACCTGTGATTCTGGCTTCTGCTAGTTCCTAGGACCCGGAGTAACTTTGAGGCTCTCATGAAGTGGAAACCCTGTGCCCTTCGGGGGCACCTGTGGGCTCTGGGCCTTGGGCGCTCAAGAGGCTGTGGTCATAGCTGCAGGGCCAGCGGTAGCCAGCCTCCTTGGCATCACCGGGAATGGCTAAGATACTGCACTGCCCTGCCCTGTGGCTTGGCTGAGTCATTTCTCTCCCTCAGGCTTTCTTTCTCCTGACCTGGAGGCTCCCCGTCTCCTTCACCAAGTTGGTCAGGCTCCTGAGTGTCAGCTAAGCCACAAGGCCACTGAAGAGAAGCCTCACATAGGATACTTGTTAAAATGTATCCTCCAAGTCACCAAAGAATCTAGCCAATTAAACAAAGTCAATTTTCTTGCCGTGATAGCATATCCCTTCAATCTTAGCGCTCAGAAGGCGGAGGAAGGTAGATTTCTGTGAATTCCAGACCAACCAGAGCTACATAGTGATACCCTGTCAAACAAACAAATAAAATAGTTTTTTTTTTTTTTAAGATAAAGCAAATTTGCTGGGTGCAGTGGTATGGAACTATAATGCAACTGTAATCCCAGAACCCTGGACGCAGGAGGATCACTTTGAGTAAGGCTAGTCCAATCTATACAGCAAGTTTTCGGCTAGCCTGGGCTACTTAAGAGAGCCAGTCTGTATATACAGAAACTATCAGTAGTGATGTCCCAACCAGCCTCCCTACCTCAGTTTACCTACTTATTGCCACACTGTGCCGGGTTCCCTGCCCACTGTGTCAGTTCACCTTTGGACAGGGCCACTACTGGGAACATTGTGTGTGTGCAGCATTGCTGGTGGAACCCAAGGTACCATGTGTGTCAGGCAAATGTCTCATCACTGAGCTGTATTCCTGCCTCCCTGGAAACTTGAAACCCGATGTGCCCGCTACCCACTTCCTGCAAAACATGCATTTATTCCATGGGTCCTGGAGTCTCTGCTGTTAGCATGTTTTCTGTGTGATCAAGACAACACTCAGGGTTGGTGACTACTGATCTATCCATCTACCAACCCCTTCCCCACTTCATAGATGGGGCCACTTGCCACTGAGGCTCAGAAGTGGACAGATGTCTGTGATACCCCGTGCACAGTTGTCACCTCCCTTGCTGTCATAAGTGGTCTTTGCTCACTCCATTCCGAGGGACTGGAAATCTAGGGCCCCCTCTTGGGCCTCCTGTCCCATCAGGGTTGGATGGGTTAGGGAGTATCTAGGTGGAGCTCCTGAGGGATGACCTTCAGACCTGGCTCCTAGTGTGAGCCAGGTAGCAGAATGGTCTGAAGCTGTTGTGCAGCAGGAGGATCTCGGGATACAGCCAGCCTAACTTTGACCCCAGCAGGGGTGGTGGGACAGGTACAGGAGGCCCTAAGGGGATCCGGACTGGCTCACGTGGGACATGGCCACGAGAGCTAGCAAGAGCAGAAGTGCCTGGCCCTAAGTATTCTCTCCTGGATCCCCACTGGGCAGGTGAGGAGACCAAGGTCCATTGGTGGTAGGTGAAGTTTCCTTATTTTACACATGGGCAAAAAGGACCACAGTATCTAGACATGGAAGGAGCTCCAGGATTTTAAAAAGGCAGAGTGGAACAGGGATGCATCAGCTGGATGGTGTCCGCCAACTGTCCCTGGGATGTGCAGACATCGGGGTTAAGGGGGCCTGTTTAGGCTTGTAGGTTTGGGGTTGTCTAGCCAGTGGAGGGTCCTCTGTGTAGGCCAGGCTGACGGCAGAGATCTCGCAGTTCACTCTGGTGTTCTCTTCCTCTTTTTGGGTGGATATGTGTTGGTGTGATTGTGCATACACAGCCTGTGAAGGTCAGGGGTCCACTGGAGGAATCTTGCCCGGTCACTCTCCACCTTAGTTTTTGAGACAGGTTCTCTTAACCGAAAGTGGAGCTCACCTCTTTGGCTAGATTGGCTGGCCAGTGAGCTTCAGGGATCTTTCTGTGTCTGTCTCCCTAGTACTGGGTTCACAGTTCCCCATGTCAAGCTTTTACTTGGGTGCTTGGAATGAAATACATTCTCTCTCTCTCTCTCTCTCTCTCTCTCTCTCTCTCTCTCTCTCTCTCTCTC
>NC_034606.1:49999546-50003591 GCF_900095145.1 Mus pahari | reverse complement strand
TCTCTCTCTCTCTCTCTCTCTCTCTCTCTCTCTCTCTCTCTCTCTCTCTCTCCCCCTCTCTCCCTCTCTCTCCCCCTCTCTCCCCTTCTCTCCTCTCTCCTCTCTCCTCTCTCCTCTCTCCTCTCTTATTGATTGATTGACAGCATTTCTGTGTAGCCCTGACTCTGCCATGGAACTCAGTATGAAGAAGACCAGGCTTGCCTTGAAGTCACGGAGCTTTGTCTGCCTCTGTCTCCTGAGTGCTGGGATTAAAGGCATGCACCACCACCCAGCTGAAGCTCAGCTCTTCATGCTTGTGTAGAAAGCACTTTTCTGACTGAGCCGGCTCCTCAGCTCCACACCTTCTCTGGCAAGGGATGACACAAGCCCCCAGTTGGCTTTAGGATTTATTGATCTATCTGAGAAAGGGTTGTGGTATTTATGTAGAGCAAGCTGCCCTTGATCTTGTGGCAGTCCTCCTACCTCCTCCTGCCCAGGACTGGGTTGATTATAGGTGTGAGCCACTACACTCGGCCCTGAGACTTTACAATACGATTTAATGCTGCTGCTAAATGACTAGTGTCTGCTTGAAATGTTGCTGGAGCGGGGAGGGTGGAATGGAGAGAGGGTCTTCATCTTTGCTGGGTGGTGGTGCTGTTGCTGTCGACTGGAAACCCTAGTTTCTGGGTGGGCTTTGAATGTATACAGTACTTTCCACACTTGGCTCAAAGGAGAACCCAAAGCTATCTTCTCTCAACAGCCGGGATTACCTATAGACTGTAGGAAAAGCCTAACCTTTACCAAGGGCCCTCACCTGAATGCATCTGTCTTCACCCCAGACTTGCTGTTCCTACAGTTGACGGCACAGACATTCAGTGATAGACAGGCTGTGATTGAGGTGGCTTCGGGCTGGGCTCATAGGCATTGCTTCATAGGTATCTTTGCAACAGCAGCCCAAGAGGCCTGTGTGCCATGACAGTCTGACTTTCTACAGTTCCTGCCCATCCAGCCCACATCTTTTTATTTATTTATTTTTTTAGCCCAGGCTCATCTCAAACTCACTATGTAGCTGAGGATAACTTTGAACGTGTGATCATTCTCTACCTCTGGAGGGCTAGGATTATCACACTGGGTTCTGTGTGTTGCCAGGGTGCAGCCCAAGGTTTCCTGCATGCTAGACAAACACTCGCTATACCTCCTGAGCCATAATCCCACCCTCCAGTGCACATATCTGCATGTGTGGCTGCTACTGTCTGCCTTGTCCAGCTCATAGTTGCTGAGCCGAACTGTGATTCGCTGCCTCCAAGAACATGGAGCGGGAGGGGCCTGAGCAGGAGGACAGAGGGTAGTCTGTAGCACCTGTGGTTTCTTTCCACTGCCCTGCGTCCTGCCCGTGCCATTGTGGGGCCTGCCCAGACATCATCCAGACCTTTCTACTAATGTAAGAAATGAACAATGTTCTCCCATCTTAGGAACATTGCTTGAGATCCCAGTATTGAAAGCAGGCTAACACAAGAAAAATACACAGGCTTATTGGAGGTACGTTTCATGTGACTCAGAGTCCGCCTCAAGATGATGGGCTGGGCTGGTGAGATGGCTCAGTGGGTAAGAGCACCCGATTGCTCTTCCGAAGGTCCGGAGTTCAAATCCCAGCAACCACATGGTGGCTCATAACCATCCATAACAAGATCTGACTCCCTCTTCTGGAGTGTCTGAAGACAGCTACAGTGTACTTACATATAATAAATAAATAAATCTTTAAAAAAAAAAAAAGATGATGGGCTAAAGCTGTCTGTTTTGTGCTATGTTGGTTTGTGGTACAGTGTGATGGCTCACGCCTATAATCTCAACAGTTGAGAGGTGAGACAGGAGGAGTACTGCAAGTGTGAGGCCAGCCTGGGCTACAGAGTGAGAGCCAGTCTCAAACAAACGAAGCACATAAATAGTCTTAGGAAAGGTAGTTGGATAAAAATACCAATTGGTGTCAGTAAAAAACAGTCTCTTGGTCTTGGGAAGCGCTGGGGTATAGAGTGTGGGAAGTTAACTCCAAGGGGTTCCATCTGTACAGCAATGGAGACATGGGCCATGCTGGGGTGAGGTGGCTTTTGGGTAACCTGTGCTTTGTAGGTAAGTCCAATAGACTCGTTGGGTCCTCAGGCTGGACTTTGGTGGAATGGTCCTTGGGTTTGTCTTGGGGCTTTATAAGGAAGGGGTAGACATTTGTTTCCTCTTCTCTAGGGAGAGTTCCTACAACACCCTCTGTATGCCCACAAGCCCAGAGGTGGCCTTCCTTGCCCCACGTTCACTCAGGGATTCAAGCTTCTGTGGTGTTGCTGGGCAGTCACCTGTCTCTGTCTGCCTGGCCCACAGCAGCTACCTGCCAGCTCTGTTGGTCTCCCTTTTAATGACTTCTTGATGCCTACAGAGCAGAAGGCCTCATAGTGATCCCCGCTCCTTTTCATGACTCGGGGCTCCTGGGACCCCATCGCTCTGATCCCCTTCTACCTGGAACTGTCTGATGGACAGCCTCAGCTTAAGGCCCTTCTGTAGCCTTTTCCTGACATTGCAGGAACTGACCTCCACTCCTTCCTTCTGTCCCCAGGGCAAGATTCCTGTTACCAGGCTTCTCTGTTATCCCCACCCGCCCACCCCTTCCAGTGTCACGTCAGCTCTACTGTGTCCCTTCTTTGTGCCAACTCAGTGGACAGTGCCCGCAGCTCACTCCCCCAGGAACTCAGAGTGAGGGGATGTGGGACTGTATTGGTCTCTGAGCTGGTGAAAGAGGCCTCTTGAGCGGAGAGGGTGCCAGGTCTTGGGGAGCTGGCCTTTGAGCGAGGTATCCTTCTAAATACAGGCACAGGAGAAGAGATTTCTTTGATTCAGGGTGAGATGGGCTACTGCTGCCTGCCTTTGGGAAATGAGAGGCAGATAAGAGCCTGTGGGGCCTGTGGGGCCTGTGGGAACTGGGGTTATGGTTCCTTCCCCTCAACATTCAGTTTCCTCTTCTGCAAATGAGAATCCGGTCACAGCTACTGAAGAACTAGGGCTTCTGTTGGAAACTGTTACTCTCTCTTCTCCCTCCCTCCCTCCCTCCTTTCCTCCCTCTTTCTCCTCCTCCTTCTTCCTCTCTGTCTCTCTGTGTCTCTGTCTGTCTGTCTGTCTGTGTCTCTGTCTCTCCCTCTCAGACAGGGTTTCTCTGCAGACCAGGCTGGCCTCAAACTTAGAGACTGCAACCTCTGTTTCCTGAGTGCTGGGATCAAGCTGTGCTCCTGCTGCGCCACCACCACCACCACCACCACCACCACCACCACCACCACCGCCGCCGCCTTTGAAGCCATTAGTAGTGCCACTGTGTGTGTGCTTGGGTTCAGGGACAACGGACATGAAGGAAGACAAATGAGAGGCACACTTCTACTCTCTGCACCATGGAACTGAGTCCTGCTGTCTTACCATCTGGAGAGAGCTGGGACTCCACACTGGGAGCCTCAGGCAGAGAGAGCCATGGGCTGCTGACTCAGGAGGTCCTGATTGTGCCAGGCAGGGAGGTGGGGCTGGGATTCCAGAGGATTCCTACCCCTCAGTCCCTCCCGTAGCTCTCAGTTCTCCTGGGAGTCCTCTCCCCACAGGGAGCCTGGTGGGATGAATCAGCCTCAGCTGGTGCTGCAGCTGTGATCAGCTGATGTCATCCTCCTCCAAGGGCTGTGTCAGGGGAGCCTGGGTGCACCCAGGAGAGTTCTCTGAGCTCGCTGGAGAGCTCTGAGCAGCACAGACCTCTCCTTGACCTGTGTGTGCTTTGTACTGAAGGACTGGGACATCTGTTTGAAACCCCTCTCTCTCTTTCTCTCTCTCCCTCCCTCCCTCCCTCCCTCCCTCCCTCCCTCCTTCCTCTCTTTCTTTTTATTTTGAAACAAGGTCTCACTATTTAGCCTTAGCTTGGTGGGAACTCACTATACAGACCAAGCTGACAGTGAACCAGTTGCTCAGACTCTCAGTGGGCTTACGCAGGGACTTAACTCTCCTGGGCTTGGAGCTGCAGGCTGTCCATTCTCACACTTGGACAGGTCTG
>NC_034606.1:49992763-49999510 GCF_900095145.1 Mus pahari | reverse complement strand
CTCTCTCCCTCCCTCCCTCCCTCCCTCCCTCCCTTCCCCCCTCCTTCCTCTCTTAGACAGGTTTCTCTGCATCTTTCTGTAGGGAGTTTAACCCCTGTTGGCACATGGAATGGGACTTAGGGGTTTTGGACCAGTTGCTCAGACTCTCAGTGGGCTTACGCAGGGACTTAACTCTCCTGGGCTTGGAGCTGCAGGCTGTCCATTCTCACACTTGGACAGGTCTGTATCAGAGGGGCCTTTGATGCCCTATTCTTTCCTGGGTGGCCCTCTGCTGGATTGGCACACAAGCACCCAGCCCTGGCTTCAGAGGGTGGGTAGTCCCAGAAGTGAGAGAAGAGGAGGGATCTGAGAGGGTTGGTGACGGAGTGGGCCAGTCCAGGACGAGGATGTTGCTTGCTGTGGACTGAATGAGCGATGAGGAGCCTGCCAGGAGGCCCACTTGGCAGTGGGAAAGATGTGTCTGGGTTTGTTTTCCTCCTAAAGGGGGTGCCTAGGTAACTGTGAAGTTAGGGAAAGACCTAGGGCTGGATAGCACTTGGGGTTACAGAGCCTGCAGCAAGCTTGTGCTGAGGGCAGTGTAGACAAGATGCAGCTACATCGATGGAGCTGGGATGCCTGGATCCTGGCCACAGCCTTGCACAGAGTAGGGTGAAGAAATAGATGAAGAGTGAAGCCCCCATTCCCAGCCCTGGCTGCTGGCCGCTGCACCTGTCAGGGAGTGGTTGCACTGGCTAGTGAGGGTGGGCTTCTGAGCTTCAGTGACTCACCTTCTGCCCTGTAGTACCTGCGTGGAAACCAGAGGAGGGGAATAGTGACTAGGTCATGCAAAAATAACCTCCAGCCTAGGGAGGTGGAGGTGCTGGGGTTGCTGGATCGCAGATCCCACTGGGTCAGAGTGCCCTGTGAAGTGTCTCGGAGCCAGTTTTCTATAGGGAAACAAAAGCTACTATGGTGGTGATCTCAGAGTTGGGGGTTTGTATCTAGAGACCTCTCGGTTTGTGAGACGTTCCAGGGAGTATCACGGTGGCCTGGAGGCAGGCTGTGGGTGGTGATGGCAGGTGCCGTGCCGTGCCGTGCCGTGCTGGTCATGTGGGTAATTTTGTGGCATTGTTACTGCAGAGGAAGCATGAAGGACAGCTTTGTGGGGGCTGGAATCCTGCAGGCTGCCCCAAAGGAAGCTCACATGCTTGTAGGCATGGGCAGGCTGCAGGCTGAGCATCATGACTTTGCTGGGCAGCCTGGACATCAGCATCTGCTTTCCTAACTGAAGCAGGTTCTAAGGGAGTTCCCAGGGCTCTGAGGATTTTTTTGTTGTATTCTTGCTGATGGTGGTTTGGGCACTGTGTGTAAATTTGCCTTAGTGTCTCTGAGAATGTACCATATGTTCATGTGTTTAAGGTCACATTTGCTGGCTGCCTACTGTGACCTCTGTCAGCAAGATGCAAGGACCCTCACAGATAGGAAGTAAGAAATCACCATGACAAGGCTGGAGCAAAGGGCTGAAAGTGTGGCCTTGTGGGCAGATGTATGTGGCAGTGGTCTGTTCCTGCCACAGAGCAGCAGTGGTGGGTCTGACTGGCAGTGACTCAGGCCTTGAGCCTCAGTTTCCCGTCACGTGAATAAAGTCCAGGTTAGATGCTGTGACGATCAGAGTGGGCACTGGAAGGGGATCCAGCCCCAGGGTGCAGATAGCACTTAGCATGTCTGGGAAGGTGCTGCGGATCAGACGTAGCCTGGAGTTGGGGGTGAGTGGGCAGACAGACTCCAGGAGCTGGGGATACAGCTACTCTCACAGGTCACAGCTACTCTCATAGGTCACGGATGGTCAGGGGACGGGGTCAGGGCTGGCTACTGTAATTGGGGAGTGAAGGGCAGATTTGTGGCTGCTGTCTGGAGAGCAGGGGTCTTGTGGTGAGAGAGCCTGAACTTCCTGAAGAAGCTACGGGACCAGCTCAGCCTGACTTGGACATCCGAGTCATCCACACCCCACTTCCCTTGGGATTGCTCATGTGGGACCCGACTGACCAGTTCTTCATCCAGGGCCTCAGCAGGGCAGCCTGGCTTCCTAGGACAGCTTCTTTGTGCTTTGTGCCCCAGGGAACCAGGGCCCTCAGTACCCAGGCACAAGATGATAAAAGGCCTATTGAGGCCACAGAAGCCTATTCACCCTGCGCAGGGGACCAAGGGCCACCCTTGGACACTTGTCAAAGACAGTCTCCTGACCTCTGCTGTTGGGAGGTAGCCAGAACCCCGCAGAGCCCATTGCTGACCAGGTGCACTCTCGGGAGGACCTTGTCCTTGCAGCCCACAGTTGGGTCCAGGCCAGGTGCTAGCATGCACATGCCACAGCAGACTGTTTAGAGGTTTATCCTTGGAGGTAAACACCAACCAGCAGCCAGAGTGCCCGTGAGGTCTGCCCCTTGAGTCCGGTTCCTCACTTCTCTGGCTTTCCCTGCCCTCCCTTGGTCCAGGCTTCTCTGCAGTGGTCTGGAATGCAGCTCTGATCACTTCTGCTCACTCTTTGCCTACCTAGCTTATAGTTCAGCCCCGAGCTGAACTCTTTACTGGAGAGCTGCTGGCCGCTAGACCAGGGTGGCCTGCCTGTCCAGCCCTTGTCCCCTGCCTGGCTGTGAGCGCCATCTGCCAGCAGCCTGGATAGCAAGCACGTGGATGCTCTGCACTATGCAGGGGTGGGTGCTGGGTGGATGCTGGGTCCACAGTCTTGCAGGGGCCAACTGTGCTCCTGGGCAGCCTGTCCCCAGTGCAACGTCCCTGCCTATACAGACAACCACAAACTTGTGGACAGAATTGTGACGGGGGGAGGGGAAGGGGGAGGTTTAGGGGGTGCCTGGCATGTAATTTGTTTATGAACCTGTGACAGAAAACTGGGGAACAGGAAAGAGCCACAACTCCCCCACTCCAGAGCCGCTGTGGACATTTGGATTTTTTTTTTCCAGTCTTCCTATGCATTACAAACAAACAAACTCAAAATGCCAGATTCTCATAATTTTATATATATATATATATATATATATATATATATATATATATATATATTCAGTTTCTGTGTTCTGGCTCTCCTGATGTAAGCAATTTTCTAGTAATTATGTAGCACTAAATTCTGGCATTTGCTAACTGTAGTTGCTAGAAATGTCTCAATCCCTTGTTAAATTTGTGTGTGTGTGTGTGTGTGTGTGTGTGTGTGTGTGTATGGAGGTTGATGCTGCATGTCTTCAGTTACCCTCTACTTTAGTCTTTGAGACAGGCTTCCCTCACTGAATCCCAGCCTTGCTGATCTAGCCAGACTAGCCAGCAAGCCCTAGGAATTAGCCTGTCTCACCTCCCAGTGCTGGGACCAAATACCCTCACTGTCACATCTGGCTTTTTCTGTAGGTTCTGCGGGAGTTCTCCTGCTTTTGTGGCAAGCACTTCCATCTCCAGAATCCCTGTCTTGGTTCCTTTTTTTTTTTTTTTTTTTTTTTTTTTTTTTTTTTTTTGATTTTTTAAGTTAGGGGTCTTACCTTGTAGTCAAGGCTGACATCCAATTCTCAATCCCCCTGCCTCAGTCTCCTGAGTGGTGGAATCATAGACAACATGTCCAGCTATTTTTGCTTATTTTTTTCAGATTAGCTTAAAATTTATATAAAATTTAAAATATATAAGATAATTTTTAAAAATATGTGCTTATTTTTATTTTAATGTGGACTAGTGCTTTGACTGCTTGTATATCTGTGTGCCTGTCTCAGATCCCCTGGAACTGGAGTTACAGGCAGTTGTGAGCTGCCATGTGGATGCTGGGTATTGAATCCAGGTCCTCTGGAAGAGCAGCCTGTGCTCTTAACCACTGAGCGATCTTTCCAGTCCCTGTAAGATGATTCTTAATGACACATCAAGTTTGGGACATAGCTTAGTGGTAGAGTGCATGTTGGCTCAGCACTCACAAGGCCCTGGGTTTGATCCCCAATACCACCCTCTGCCAAAACTCACAGTCTTTTTTTTTTTTTTTTAAACCACCATGTGGTTGCTGGGATTTGAACTTGACCTTCGGAAGAGCAGTTGGTGCTCTTAACCACTGAACCAGCTCTCAAGCCCACCCACAGTCTTTAAGGACCATCAAGATCATCGGCTCAGTACGTAAAAGTGTTTGCTACCAAACCTGGCAGCCTGAGTTCAGTCCCCAGAACCCACATCATAGAAGAGAAGTGGCTCTCAAACGCTGTCCTCTGACCCTCACACGGGGGATATTTTACTTGGGGATGAATTTGGGTCTTCATACCAGTACAGAAGCTCTTTACCTACCAAGCCACCCCCCCCCCGTAGACCCCCATGGAGTATCTACCAATACCACCTTGCTTTCATTAATCACCTTATTCACTTCCTTCCTTCATTTAATTTATAAGTATTTATTGTTCCTGTGAACCACAGTATTGTAAGAATTGACCATATAGCAATAAACACATGGCCAAAGACAGACAAGATCAGGGGCTTCGAGGAACTGAAGTTCTGGTAGTTTGACTTGGTTAAAGCGTGTCTCAGCCTCAGAATAAATGACCTCTTTTTGGTAATTTTGTGTTTTGAGGCAAAAAGCTGTGTTTTGTAAATAAGTAAGTAAATAAAAAGGTAAAATAATCCATTCTGTTTGACAGTGGTAGTGCATAGGGTAGAGAATGCTGGCAGGGTGTGTGTGTGTGTGTGTGTGTGTGTGTGTGTGTGTGTGTGTGTCTGTGTGTCTGCACACACGCACAGATATGTGTGAGGATGTGCATGTGTGCGCACGTGTGAATGTGTGGGTGTGTGCATGGTCCTGTGGCTGTGTGCATAGGTGTGTATATGGTGTATACGCTCGTGGGGACCAAAGATTGATTTAAGTATCTTCTGCAATTGTTCTCCGCCTTACTCAGTTTAACCGATTTATTTTTTACTATTTTGAATTATGTGTATGTTTGTGTCTTCCATGGGCATGTGAGTGAGTGCAGATGCTGGTGGTGGCTAGAAGAGGACACTGGATCTCCTGGGCCAACAGGAGTTGTAAGCTGTCTCATGGGTGCTGGGAACTGAACCTCTAAGAGCAGCAAGTGCTGGTAATCGCTGACCCATCTCTCCAGTCACAAGGACACTACTTCTTAAAATCAGCAATGGGAATTGAATGTGATTGGTCTCCCACCATCTATGATCATGTCTTATTTTTGTCTTGAACTATAAATAGATGTGAATACACCAATAGACCTAATATCAGATTATTATTGCACTGCTGATTAAATCCTGCCTAGCTATTAACATGTTCTTAGTGATAAATTTGTTGTTATTTTGAGTCAGGGTTTTATATAGTGTTAGCTGGTCCTGAGTTTATCATATAGCTTTGGATGACCTTGAACTTCTGGTCCTCCTGCCCCTATGCTGGGATTATGGCTACTATCCACTACACCTGCTCTGCATTTAAGATTTTCATGTTGATCCCTGTGACTGTGATTGACTGGTGGTTTTACTGAGTGTGTGTGCCCAGGTTTTCTGCCTTGGACAATGGTCCTCATACAAAGCATGTGCAAGTTTCGTGGGCTTTAGTCACAGGTGAGAAGCTGGAGTTACTTGTGAGCTGATAGACTTGCCAAGTCTATTTTAACTGGTTCCAGAGGCTGCCTCAACTCTGAACCGAGACGGGCAGCACATGAAAAGCCTCAGAAGGTAGCCCGCTCCCTTCCTTTTCAGTAAGTGCTTGAGGGGTCATCTCTGTGGAAAACAGTCAGCGCCTGTAGAATTGGCCTCTGCGGGGAAGTGGACCCACAAACCCTACACAGGAAGCATGCCGCCCCCATGATTGTGTATATTGCCTGAAGCTCTGAGCACTTTGGGGCTCAGTGTCTGCTGTGGTCACCCATATAGTAGCAGGGAGGGTAGAGCTATTCTTGAGGGCTCAGAGGGTAGGGAGAGTCAGCTGACCTCAGGTAACCTCAGGGACTCCTTAGGTTCATGAGTTAGCAGCTAGAATGGCCACCTAAGACCATCAGAAAACAGATTTACGTTATGATTCATAACAGTAGCAAAATTACAGTTACAAAGTAGCAACACAAATAATTTTATGGTTGGGGGTGTGTGTCACCACAACATGAGGAACTAACTGTATTAAAGGGTCGCAGCGTTAGGAAGGTTGAAAACTGCTGTGCTAGAAGATTCTGGCTATGTGCATGTCTCTTTGTGGGATATTGGAAAAAGCAAGTTCTGTATTGAGGGGCTGGCTTTGAGTCTCAGCTCTTCAGTTTACCATCAAATCACCAATTTCTAAGATCCTGTGGTTGTTTTTATTTTTAAAAAGGCAGGTTTAGGGCTGGGAGTGTGGCTTGTTATGTAGTGTTTATGTGTATGAAGCCCTAAGTTTGCTCCTCAGCACTGCATAAACCTGATGTGGCACTGTCTGCCTGTCATGCCCACACTTGTCAGGGAGAGGAGGTTCCAGGTCGTTTTCATTCTCCAGTCATAGCAATGTGAAGGCCAGCCTGGCCTATATAAGACGCTGTCTCGGGGAGGAAGGAGGAAAAAAAAAAAAAAAAAAAAGACACTGTCTCAGTAAAAAGAAAAGAGCTGGGCGAGTGGCACATGCCTATAATCCTGTCACTTGGGACAGGGAGGAAGGTTGATCTCTATGAGTTCAAGGCCAGCCTGGTCTACATAGCAAATTCCAGGGCTCCGTAGAGAAACTCGGCTTCACTCCCCCACCCCAGTGTGTGTGTGTGTGTGTGTGTGTGTGTGTGT
>NC_034606.1:49986486-49992328 GCF_900095145.1 Mus pahari | reverse complement strand
TCCAGAAGAGGGAGTCAGATCTCATTACGGATGGTTGTGAGCCACCATGTGGTTGCTGGGATTTGAACTCAGGACCTTCAGAAGAGCAATCGGGTGCTCTTACCCGCTGAGCCATCTCACCAGCCCCAAGGATCCGATTCTAATGCAGTCGCACTGTGGTCTTTATTCAGGCTCCGGCTTGGGCTCACCACCGTCACTGATGCAGAACAGGGCAGGGAGGTGAAGCCTGAACCCAGTTTCAAGCAAGCAAGCAAGGGGGTTTCTAGCCCGACACACATCCGATTGGGGGGCTATTATGGAATTTGTTGCCCCTTTAAAATGATTGGCTGGTGCTAGGAGCCAAACCATAAACTTTACAGCTGTAACTTCTGTTTTCTCCTGATTGGTGGTTGTTAGGGAATGACCTGGAAACTGGTACAGGCTTGTTGGTTAACTGGAGTTCTGAGATGAAGCCTGAACCCAAGATGGCAGACCATCTCTCATATGCACAGTGAGGCAGAGAACCTGCTGCTACAGAGGCAGAGAGAGAACACAAGGGTCAGGGAGGCCCAGGCCTGGTGCTCACCCCAATATGTGCTCTCTCCCTGCCTGTAGAAGACCCATCAGTTCAGGAGAACCAACTGGTCTGCAACCCTATCTGGAGCCGACCAGTATGTTATGATATTTTTATGCCTTCCCAGTGAGATCAAGCACACAGAGGTTAATAAAGAAAGAACTCTGTAACAACAGCAAGCAACCTGTCCTGGCTAATGCCCAGAAGGGAACCAGTTCTGCGTGGAAACCTTCGCTTATACAGGTGCATGGCCCCAAGTTACACTCTGAGGAGTTACCCACGCCTCTCAGAGACAGAAGCTCCGAGGTCTGGTTGTCTGGATGAGTGGGGGAGATGTGCAATGTAGAAATACTGACATAGTCATCCCGAGACAGACCAGGGCTGCTTTTCCTGGGCTGTTTCCAGGGTCGTCCTGCCTGGCTGGCAGAGTTATGCTCTCCCGGATACAAAGCACAGGACCTCATTAGCATTATCAGCCAGCGTCTTTAGACTGCCTGGCAGATGCGTGTTCCTTTAGGTAAATTTTACTAATAAATGTAACCTAATCATTTCTAAGCAAGTTTCCGGCCTCCATTTCCTCCTTCAGCTCCAGTCAGTTCTTCCCTAATTATTCATGGGTTCCATTCAGTGAGTCTGTTGCTTGCCGCTCCACATCAATGCCTGCCTGGATGGCAGACATTGCAAAGTGGTGAAAAACCTCACCTGACAGATTTCCAGCTGGGAGTGAACAGGGCGGCAGACGCTTGGCTTCTGTGTCCTCAGTTGATAAACAACAGATCTGTCTGAGGGAATGCTGGTCTCCTCAGCATCACAGACAGATCTTAGAATTCCCTCTCAGGTCAGAGAAGTCAGGTTCTCAGGGCTGTGTTCTGTGTTTGGGCATGAATGCATCTGATATTAGTGAGCCACTCATGAAGTCAAATGCCTTAGACAGAATTCATCATAAAACAGGTTGTGAATTGATTGCTTGGTGACAGTGTGGCCAGAGTCACTCTTGCTCCTAGCCTGTCCCTGTAGGTCCCCAGGAGCAAGGAAAACTGACTCATTGCTGCCCCCCCAGGACCCCAGCATGGACGAAGGAAGGAGCCTGGCATGTGGGAACTGTCCGTGGTGCTGCCCAAGAGAGTGGCTCAGCTTTAGGCTGTGCCTGCCAGCCTGAGGTTTGGGCCCACTGAACTCACTAAAACCTGCACCTGTGGCTGCAGCCCAGAAACAAATAAGGTTCTGGGGACTAGAAAGGTCTATGCTAGACTGACAGCTCCCAGGCTTTGACTCGGGAATTCTTGCTGGACAGGCTTGGGGAAAGGAAAGGAGAAGGGCTTACCTAAGGGAGAAAGAAATAGCAGGCTAAAAAGATTCAGTTGCCTCCTGTGTTCACTCAGTTACTGTACCACAGCACCAAAGGATTCTGGGAGGCTGTGACCCAGTGACTTCATTCAGGCTGTCCAGAGAGGCACACAGAACAGCCACAGCCAGTTTCTTCACTTGCCCCATGTAGAGGGAGCATCGTAGCCAGGTAAGGAACTTTACCCTGGACCTCACCATGATTCTGGGAATGTGGAAGGTGCAGGAGCAGTCTGTGTGTGTGTGGAATAGTTGGGACAAGGATCTATGTCGTAGAATGTCAATGCTTTCATTGCTCTGTGTCCCCAGTCGTTAGACATTCTATGGCAGATCTGTTGTGTCCAGCTATGGGATGGAAAACACCTCTGTGTCCGCCTTTCCCTCCCTGTGTAGAGGCCTCTCTCCCTCTCCCTTCATGCTCACTAGGCTTGTGGCACCAAGCCATAGATTTATGGCAAAAGATAGTTTGTGGAGAAGGAAGTCAGGTAGAGAGACTGGCCAGCGCTGGTCAGTGGTGACCAACCTGTGAAAGTCAGCTGCCCAACCGTTCCGTCTCTGCTTCTCCTGTTTCCTGTGGTTTGTGGTTCAGTAGGCATGACTATAACAGAGTTTGGTCTTTTTACCCAGGACTGCCTGGCCCGCATTCCTGTGTCTGTCTGTAGCCTTCACAGCCTTTACAAGGTGGCATGACTGTGGAAGTGGTTTAGAAATACAATGCTTGCTTAGCACAAATGAGGCCCCTGGGTTTGGTTCCTAGACCTCTGAGTAAACTAATGATCAACAGACATTTGGCGTAGTAGATATACCATAATTCACCTAATTCTCGGCAAGTGCCAGTAGTTGCAGAATCCCAGAATCCTCCCTACCTCCTGAAAGTTGTTCCATTATTCACTTTTATTAACAGCACAGAATGTAGCCTATTTTTGTTACTCTTTTTGTTTTGCTTTGTTAATTTTAGGTTTGCTTTTTTTTTCCTGTATAAGTATTCTGCCTGCATGTATATAAGTGTACCATATTGTGCAGTGCCCAAAGAGGCTAGACCCCACGGTGGGTACTGGGTCCCTTGGAATGGAGTTGCAGATGGTTATGAGCTGCTAGGTGGCTGTTGGGAACTGAATCCAGGTCCTCTGCAAGAGCAGCCAGTGCACTAGCTGCCGAGTCGTCTGTCCAGGCCCAGTGCTTTATTTTTAAGACAACCACCTCTGCTTTTTTTCTCTCTCTCTTATAAGCCAGATGGCCTTAAACCCTGGAGTTCTTGGGTCACAAGTGTCACGGTCACACCCAGTGTCACCAGCATCATCTGCTTTTCTTCACTTCTTTTTTCTTTTTCTGAAATTCCATGAGAATTTAATCACACAGAATTTAGTCTTGTGAGCCTGACTTCTGTATGTGGTAATTCTGATTCCTTCTGATTCCTCTGTGGTGCTATGGGAGTTGTCAGTCATTGGCTGGCTTGGTTGTGTGGTGTCTCCTTTCCTGGCTTCCACTTTGGGGCTCGTAGGGAAACTCCTGTGAACATGTGTGTACTAGCCTGTCTGTGGACAGTCACCTCATTTTCTAGTTGAACATAGGTAGACAGGACTGAGTCAAGACAGCTTTATAAGCAGCTGACCTTTTTCAGAAGGCAAATTTGTTCCTTTAAAAATACCATTCAGGGGCTGGTGAGATGGCTCAGTGGGTTAGAGCACCTGACTGCTTTTCCGATGGTCCAGAGTTCAAATCCCAGCAACCACATGGTGGCTCATAGCCATCCGTAACAAGATCTGACACCCTCTTCTGGAGTGTCTGAAGACAGCTACAGTGTACTTACATATAATAAATAAATAAATCTTTTAAAAAAAATAAATAAATAAAAATACCATTCAGCAGACTGGAGAGATGGTTCAACCAGTAAGCACTCAAGCAGCGCTTACAGAGGACCCGGGTTCAGTTCCCGGAACCCATGTGGCAGCTCAGAGACGGCTGTAACTTTAGTTCAAGGATCCAGCGTCCCCTCTGGCCTCTCTGGGCACCAGGCACACATGTGGTATCCAGGCGTACATGCAGGTGAAACATCTAAACACATGGAATAAAATAAAAATACCATTCAGGCCAGGCACGCTGGCTCACATTTCTAATCCCCAGCACTTGAGAGGTGAGCTAGGAGGATTCCCGATTAAAGAGACAAGTAGGGCAAGGAGAGACTTAGTGGCTCAGGACACTTGCTGCTGAAACCTGGTGGCCTGAGTGCCCTCCCCCAACCCCAGGCCCACACGGTGAAAGAACAGAGCAGACTCCCACACGTGCACCACAGCCTGATATACACATCTCATATACATGCACACAAATAAATAAATGTTTAAAAAAAATGAGTAATATGGAAGGGTAGAGAAAGGGACCCAGGGACCCACATCATAAATAAGGGTCAGGTTTAAAGATTTGTTTCATGATTTTCAAGTGTGTGTGCATTTATGTGTGTGTTTGTGCACGGGAGTGCAGTTGTCCACAGAGGCCGGAAGAGGGCACTGGGTCCCCTGGAGCTGGAGTTATAGGTGATGGTGAGCTGATTTATGTGGGTTTATGAATCAAACCCCAGTCCTGTGAAAGAGCCGTCGCCCCAGCTCCACTTTTGGAGTTTGTGGAATAGGGATGGGACCTGCCTGGCCCCCGCCGCCCTTGACCTGAATAACGCCCTGCCCAGCTTCTGCTCCTGGTGCCCTGGACCTGCCAGCAGCCTGCCCACTCGGCATCTGTGACTGGTTCCTTTTCAACAAGTTGTTGAGCACAGATCTTTCAAGGCCTGAGTGTGTCCATCTGGCAGATGAGTCTCCAGCTCTGGGACCTTGTGCACATCCTTGAGCCTCTTCTGTGAAATGAGGTGGGGGCATTTGAGTGACAGGATTTACAGTAACAGTCCACATGGTTCTTTGCCTAACTGATTTGTGGTTAAGGTCATTGCTATTGTTTTGTTGATGGTTTGGATTGCCTGGATGCCCTAGAAGCCACTGCCAGGTGGCCCTTTGTGGTCCTGGGGAGGGAGCCCCTGACCTTGTCCATGCTCCATGCTCGGCAAGTGCCTAGCCTTCAGTCTCAGCACACAAGTCCCACAGTCGTATGTATTCAAAAGGAAGGACAGTGCTTTCCTCTGTGACTGACACATGTGAACTGCATGGCTGTGACATGGTCAGGACTGAAGTCATAGGCCCGTTTGTCAGGCCAGAGAAGTTTTTGCTTCATCTCACGGTGTGTACATAGTTGGACATTGCGGGATGCGAAAGGGAGGCAGGAATTTCCAGTGCCAGTGGATGTGACTGCTCTGTGCCGTGAGCCTGCCCCTACCTTCACTGGAGGCTGGCAAGGTGTTCTGACCCTGATCCTGACTCCCTCCCACTGCTCATGTGTCCCACCAGGCAGGAATGGGTGGACAACACACTGCTGTCAGAGGGCAGGGGCTCTGTGGTGTGGCTGGCACCTTCTGCTTGCCATCAGCCCCTGGTGTGGCCACTGACTACCTCTGAGGACAGTGGAGGGTGTCATACGTGGTAGACCTTTCCTTCAGAAGCAAGGCCCTAGGACTAGTTCTCTATGGTTCCTGGGAAATGGGGAAAGAAGGACACTCAGGAGTGTAAGGAGTTGAGCAGCACAGGGTGATGACCCATCTAGGGCAGGGTTCTCAGCCTTCCTAATGCTCTGACCCTTTAATACAGTTCCTCCTGCTGTGGCGATGCCCACCGTAACATAATTCTTGTTGCTATTTCATAACTGTAATTTGCTACTGTTATAACTATAATGTGAATCTGTGTTTTCCAATGGTCTTAGGAGACCCCTGGGGAAGGGTTGTTCGACCCAAAGTGGGTTGTGACCCACCGGTTCAGGACCACTGGTCTAGCCAGATGGAAGGGGTGGAGAGGTGACCTACCCCAAGTGGGTTGTGACCCACCGGTTAAGGACCACTGGTCTAGCCAG